>NW_028327174.1:60248867-60559933 GCF_987537825.1 Furipterus horrens
AAGTGTTTCCCTTTGATGAGTTTTTTCATGTAGGGAAACGAAAAAAAAATTCACTTGGGGTAAGATCAGATGAATAGGGAGGGTGGGGAAGATGCACTCATAAATCACCCATCATGAAATACGCAACGGGCATTGAAATGGTCTTCAAAAATTTCACTGAAGTCAAACTCTGCTTCTCACAAGAACACCAGCTAGTACACTGTTACAGTTGGGTTCCTAGAACACACATCTAGCAAGACAAACCTATAGTACAAGGCATCTGTCCTCCAGAAGACAATTCTAGTTTTTTTGTGCATATATTTTACAATTGCTATGAATTAAAACAGAAATAGAAATAGACAGTGTGAGGAGCTGAAATCATCAAGAAATGTGGAAGAAGTTAGGGATCAGTTGATAAGAATACCGAGAGGCAGAGGATCATATAGTCTGTCTACATGAGATTCAGCAGTGGGGCAGTTCAGGGAAGACAAAGTAGAATACTCTTAAACTTGCAATGAAAAGCCAGGAAATCTTTCCCCACTTCCAGCTTTTACGGCAGGAGGGCTATTGGATGAAGACAAGACATCACTTGAGATATACACAGGGGGAGCAAGAGCCTTTGAAGAGCCAGGATAACATTAGTACAAGAAGGTGAAGGAACTGCTCAGAGAATATGGGGTTGGGGTGACTTTGATGAACCTTGAAGAGTAGAAAAGTTTTGGAAAATAGGAAAGGGTGAGAGGAGGCACTTAGTATGTGATAAGCTTCATGCTGAACAGTTTCTAAGAATTCTATCACCTTCCTCTTCACAAACCCTGTGAGTAAACACTATTATTTGCTCTATTTTGCAGACAAGAAAGCTGAAACCTCATACCTACTCAGAGGCAAAATCAAGATTTGAACTGCTGGATACAAAGTCCCTGACCCTAATCAACTTGTTCTGTTAGTACAGCTTCCATCTAGTAGAGCAAACTATGTATATAGTCAACATTTTAGAACATTACCTTTGAACATCAAGTTCAGTGGATATCTCGAAAAGACATACTTTTCCACCAGATTTAAGTTCTTCAAGATGCTGGAATATATTTTCACAATTTTTAATTCTCCCTTATAATAATACTCTGCATGAGGTAGGAAGAAACTAATGCCCAGAACAGTCACGTCCCTAATCCAGTTTGTTACAGGCCATTAGGCACAAGGGTCCAAGTAGGAGTAGTACCTCTTTCTACAGCCTTGGCATTAATTTCTAAGAGGAGTCCATGACAGAAGTATTTGCTGCCAACATCTTAATGAATACAGTGAGGACTTGCCTACCACTTCAACCTAGTGACAGCTGGTTTGATAAAATAACTCCTAGAAAGATGAGAGGTCATTGACAGCAGTATCCCCACCCTCCCTTATCCAAGGTTTCAGTTACTCATGGTTATCCATGGTCCAAAAATATTAAATGAAAAATTCCAAAAATAATTAATAAGCTTTAAATTGTGCACCATTCTGAGTAGCGTGATATTATCTTGCACTGTCCTGCTTTGTCCCACTCAGGACGTGAATCCTCATTTTGTCCAGTGTATTCATGCTGTACATAGAGTACAACAGGCTATTTTGAGAGAAAGAGACCATATTCACATAATTTTTATTACAGTATAATTATTCAATTTTATTGTTATTGTTAATCTTTTATTGTGCCTAATTTATAAGTTAAACTTTATCATAGCTACGTATTCACGTATGTATAGGAAAAAGCATAGTATATATAAGGTTCAATACTGTCTGCAGTTTCAGGCATCTACTGGGGATCTTGGAAAGTATCCTCTGTGGGTAACAAGGACTACTGTATTTCCTTTTACTGCGTGCTGAAGTAGCTATAAAGGAATTATACTGTTCGACGTGTTTTGCTTCTCATGCCACCATCAGTGTAATCATGATCATAAATAGCTACACTTTTCCATAAGGCATTCTGATTGAAGCATATTATCATTTATTTTTCAATTTTAGGATTACTGGAAACTCCAACCCATTCTATGTGTTGTCTTTCAGCTCTCAAAGTTAATTCTTGCTATAAGCACACCAAAATTAATCCTGATGCTGTATGCCTATATTAGATTGGAAGTCTTAGAAACCTGGGTTCATCTGATACATAAAAGTACTTAAATTTTTTGATGCAAATGCTGTAGTACTCCAATTTAAATCAATGGAATAAAGAGGGCACACTGCCTGAACTTACGCCGGGGGAGTACTTAGCACTGTCCAGCTGCTGTGAAATTGGATACCTTCTAATGCCTTTCTGCAATAAGCATATGATATGAATGCCATGAATGGGAAATAGATGCTCCTACCATGTGATCTCTGTTTAAGCTTACCTGTGATCTTTTGCAAAACTACGCAACATAAAAAACTTGGATCTGTTTTGCTTCTTCCAGCAGTCTCAAAAACTAAAGAGAAACAAGCTATTTTAATCTCAAGTATGGAAGGTCTTGTTTAACTCTAGCTGCACATGTCCCTGGTGGTCACTGTAATTTTGTAATGTTACAAGGGTTTTTGTTTTAACATATATAGTGGGCTTATATAGCAACTTTATCAGATTAATTATCTTCTTTGGGAAATCTGGAACACAAAAAGTAAGATACAGCAAACCAATTTTTGTATCAGGCTTGTGTCAGGAAATTTCTATAGATAATCAAAATCCTGTAAATAGGACTCTTGCTTGCCTCCAAAAATATACTTGAAGACAATTTTGCTTCACCGATGTTTTCATTTCTTGCAATACTACATACACCTAAGCATAAATTTTCTCCTTCACCTCATACCTTTATCTTTTTACCTTAGCTACATCAAATAACATTGACTTGTTTCAAATTAAGTTTTGTGCTAGAAAACAAATTCTCTCATCCAAAGTAGTAAAAGAATGTATATTATTAGTATACATACACAAAAAGCACCCCAATGGTATTTCAAATGGAGGATGACAGTTCATAGATGTCCCTGCGTGGAGAATGGTCTCTGAAGGGCCACCAGGAATGCAGTCCCCAGGTCCCATCAGGGATGGTGCCCTTTTCAGCAAAAGACAAGGGTCTGTGATGCTCACAGTGCAGTGTTATTTTCCTTTTCCACCTGTGTTCCAATTTTGAAAGGAAAATTCAAGGTGGTAACCAGTGAGTGAGAGTAGTAATAACAAGTGCTTTCCGAGGCTGGGAAATGAAGTAGCTGGAGAGGTGAAAAGTAAAAGGCAGATGGTGGGACAGCGAGTAGAGGAAAGGCATCATGCGCACTGCACACCTTTTAATGCCCCAGAGCAGGCCCTCAAAGCAATTCTATTCTATTCAGTAGGCCTCTAGACTTTCTGCATCCAAGTGGCTCCATTAACTTCCCATATCCTTCCTCTTCCTGGCAGAGAGCTGATTCCTTAATATTTTATGAGAGTCCACTGGAAATTATCATGTGTGAGAGACTTTTTGCCGCATCATGGGGGCCACCAAGTCAAATGTTAAATGGGGGCTTCCCTAGGTCACAAACTGCTATTTCCTAGGACTCAGAAACTATGAAAGCTGAGTTGGGTTAAAGGCAACCATAAGAGTAAGTGGAAAATGAAGTTTATCCAGCTGAGCTTATTATCAAGTTCCCCAAACCAGTTTTATACAGAGAAAAAGGCTTGTGGAGGTCAAGGCAGTGGAGACATGCATGCCACTGCAGGAGGGAATCTTTGTGTGCTGACCTGAACTTGTTTCATGTCTAGATTTACCTCAGATGCTCATGGCATCCAAGAAGAAACACAGAATTTGGGGTCAAACAGACTGAGCTCAAATTCCAGTTTAATCTCTTAAAAATTCTTAATAAAAATATTCTTAGTAGCGCTGAGCTATAGTTTCCACATTTATGTAACGGGGAGGTGACCTACCTCATCAGTTTGTCATGAGGATTAAATAAAGTAATACATATAAAGTTCCTAGTGCAGGACTTTAATCCAAGCTCTTATCTGTTTATTGGTCTAAAACTATTCAAAATAATTCAGTAATAGCAGCCATTGTAATAGTAGCAAACATATAATGAACAGTAACAATGACCTTTCATTGAATGCTTTATATGCTAGGCACTGTGCTAATCGTAACATTGTATTTCATTAAAACACCCCACAACATGGAGCTTATTTAATAGAAAAGTATCCCTGGTACATGGTACAAATAGCAAGGAGAAAACGACAGGTAGAGGAGATTCCATTCCTGGCTTTGAGTCAGGTTTCTGCCAGACAAACTAGCATCTAATTTGACTTGAGGAAGGTTAAGTAACCTCTCCAAGGTCTGAGAGCTAAGAACTGCCTGGTGCTCATTTTAAATATAATAGTTTTCCCTGGTTTATGCAATGCATCTCAAAACCTAAAAGTAAAAAAAAATCCTTGGAATGCAAGTAAATTAAATCCAAACAAACTCACCACCTTGAACCCTGTTGCTACATAGCCCAAGACTGACAGATAAATACTGTTCCTAGAGCCCTCCTAACAAAAACCCCATGGAGTAGGCTTACGTCATACCATACCTATCAGAGGGAGGAGAAAACCAGCACTCTAATCTGACCAGAAAGTTCTCGAAAGGTTGACAGTGATGCAAGGTCATAAAACTCCCATTCAGCAGAGCTCAGAGACTCAGATCTGAGAAATAAAGCCTAACCCTCACTACCACTGAGGGCATTAATTAAAGAATTAAAAGTTCTGAAGGTAAGAAACCTTCTTATCAGGAAGTAATGTCAAGTTCAAACACTGACAAAAATCACATTCAATGCCTCAGAGAGGAACCAAATTGTTATATGAGGATGATAAGTCACTTCCTGCACTTTTTTATCATACTAAACTGAACTCTGAGATGTGATATAAGATAAACCCTTGGAACCATCAAATATATACCAACTAGATGCTTATTTGCCTGGGAAAACCCTGCCTCAAAGCAGAGATCACATGACCTCACCTTCTCCAGGTGTCTCTTCATTATGCAGTGACACGTGACAGAGGTACTTTTCTGTGTCTCAGAGGCTGCCTTTCAAATATTGCAGTTGAGCGAGAGGTTCTCTTGAGAGAACCTGTCACACTGTCACTCCTGCCATTTAGCACATAGTGAATCCAACACAGGAAAGTAATGAGCAAAGTACCTAGACCACATCTAAATATATAAAGTGGAGTAATCTTGCAAGATTACAAGAATTTTGCAAGATTCTTGTCATCTTGAAAGGATTTCTTTAAATAATCACTTTCTTAAGGCATTTAATATCTGATTCTATTTACATACTTAGCATTTTGGGGGAAATAGTCTTTCATTTATAAAATGAAGAGCTCCTATATGTCTCAGATCAAGTAAGATTTATGAAAAAAAGTGAGTTCACTTGGCTGAATTTGTAAACATCAACTAAGCCTGTCATGAGTACATGAAATAACTAATTATTGACTGTATAGCACTATCAACTGAATCAGGATGAAAAATAGAACTGCAAAGTGCTAAGTTTTACTAACATTCCTTACCCTGAAAGAAATGTTAATTTTATGAGAGCATGTTTTATTTTTAGAATGTCTGGTTTCTGACAACATTATGCAGAATTATCTAATAGTGAATGCAAAGACACCCAAGTTCCAAAATGATAAGAAATATTTCAAGCTATCTTTCCCAGAAATACGATCTGTTTCTCAATTGATAGAAATTTATCATAAGCAATTGCCTATATCATAGTTCTTAAAAAAACTTCACCATGCTCTAATTCATCAAAAGCCACCAGACTGAATGGCCATTTAATCCTTGAATCAATGAAATAGTTCATCTAGCTATTTTCAAGTTTATAAACACCTTATCAAGTATTTGATGTGCTACATCACACCACTTTGAGCTCCATCCAATGATCAGAAACTCTAATTCTTGATATACACTTACCTTCATTATGAGATTTATATAAGCTTAACAAAAATCACTGCTTTAAGAAAAATGAAATTTGTCAGCATATTCATTACATAGAAATACAAAAACGGTCAACATTTATCAAAAAAGAAATTTGCTATAAGTTAAAAGAATTATTTTTTAAAAAGATCTACTTTTGATCAAAACAAAGAAAAACTGAGACAATTCAAGTACTTGAGGTTTGACAGGCCCACTTCACTAAAGGTACATGATCTTAGCCAATTTGGTTTTCAAATTCCACATCTCTAAAGTAAAAAAATATAACAATTATGTCTATGTCACAGATGTTTTTGTGGAGCAAACAGGTAATTTATGAGATGCAAAAAAAAAAAGTATATAATGTTAACATCAAGGGCATTTCCAAGTAAAAGGAGATAATAAATAGCAAAATTCATTTGGTAGCTGCCTATCCTTGAGTTGTTGCCTGAATTTGGATCCACAGAAAAAGAGTGAAACTCTGGCACTGAAATCTTCACTCTCGGGGCAGTTACAGTATTTCCCTGAACCTTAGTATCTCATTCTTTATAAATGGCACAGCTTACCTGCCCCCACCTATACAAACATACGACCAGCAGATTTAACAGTGCTATCTTACTCTGCTTTCTCATCTGTAAAATTGGCTTCAGAGATAATATATTTAAAGCCTATAGCCTAGTGCTTAGCACATTCATTTATTCAACAAATAATCTGTTCCAGTTGCCACAGATATAACAGCATCGAACAGGAAAATCACAGTCTAGGAAGACAGACAATTAACAGAATAAATGAGTAAAATATATAGTCACTCAGATGATGGCAGTGCCAAGTTCATGTGCACAAACCTGTGCAAGTGCACAGAGCCCTGAGCTCAGAAGGACCTGGGCTCCCTTATATGCTCTGTTGTTGCAGTCTTGACATTCTTCACACTTTTGAAAAAGGGGCCCCATGTTTTCATTTCCTGGGTAGTGGTAGACACTATGGAGAAAAATAAAACAAAAAGGGAGATTGGGAGATGTGCCGTAGGAGATGGGAAGAATAGTTATGAGGGCCTCAACATGACACGGTGCCTTTTGAGCACTACACAAAGGGGTCTAGACCCTTGCCTAGAGGAAGGGGTTCTTTTTCTTGCACAAAACTTATTCCAGGCAGACTGCTCTAGAAAGGGCAGTTACATGGATTACAGTGTGCCCCAGTATCTTTCCATGAGTTGTCCAGTAGATCCCCTGCTTGTCCATCTCTGAATCACAGGGCAACGCCCCAGGTGGGAATCATTTTCATATTTACACAGATGTGTCAGTTTAGCTAGCAATGGACCTGCTGGGCAGAGGAGGCCTCCCTGAAAGGGTGACACTTAAGTAATGGTCACACATCAGTGTGCACAATAGAGAACTGGGGGGGCGGGGGGGGGGGGGCTAGACCACAGGAACTGTGTGTGCAAAGGCCTGGACACAGCAGTCTGCCTCCTGTTCCTGGAATAGCCCAGGAGCTAATAAGCCCAGAAAGGGGGACAGGAGACAGGAAATCAGGTCAGAGAGGCACAAAGAACTGTGAGGCCATTATCAGAACTGTGGCTTTCCTTCAGACATGGAAAGCCAGTGGAGATTTGCAGCAAGTCTCGTGTTATGGATTCTGGGTTGAGAGTAGACTAAACTGGTCAAGAGTGGGGGTGCCGAGTGCAATTAGGAGGCTACTCTAATTAACTAGATGAGAACGATAGAAGCCTAGACCAGGATAGTAACAGAAAAAAAAAAAATGAGAAGTGGTTAGATTATGGATGTATTTTTAAAAGAGAGCCAATAGGATTTGCTGATAGATTTGAGTGTGTAAAAGAAAAAGAGGCAGCAAGAATGATGCCAAGGTTCTTGCCCAGAGCACCGGGAAGGGTAAAGTTACTGTTAAACGAGATAGAGAAATGCGGCAGCACTTCATGGGAAATCAGAAATTCAGAAACATTATACTGGAGCTGCGTATTAGACATCACACTAGGAAGTGGAGTAGACTGGAGTTCAGGGAAAGGGCTGTGTTAGAGATTCAAATTTGGGAGGCATCAACATGTTAAAGATATTTAAAGTGATGAGACTGGAGAGGATCACCAAAGAATGAGAAGAAATGGTCCAAAGACTGAGATAGGAACCTTCCAAAGTTTAGAGGTAAGTAAACTAAAGAGGAAAAGAAAGCTGCAAAGAACTAACTAGTAAGGTTACAGGGAAACTTAGGAGAGTATAATGGCATGGATACCAGGAAAACGTGTCCCAGAGAAGGGAGAGATCACTGCGTCACAGGCTGCATAGAGGTCAAGTAAGAAGACGATTGAGAATTGATCTTTGGATACAGATGGATGGAAGCAAGAGTAGAGCCTCAGTAAGTGGTGGTGACTATGGTAACTTCAGAAGAAAAGAAGTATGAAAAACTGACCGTATCAAAAATGACTTAATAAAGCCCATAGGATACTACAGTTGTAAATTATCATTTGGCTACATTAAAGGAAATTGTATTTATTAATTTAAGGAGACTATAGTTTAATATCAAGTTGTTCAATATGGTAACCACTAGTTAGTTATATGTGGCTCTTGAATACCAGAAATATGACTCATGTGAGTCAGAAACTGAGTTTTTAATTTTATTGAAATGAATTAATTTAAATTTTAAATTATTTATTTAAAATATTGTATGTATACTTAAACAACTTGTATACATGAGCCTATATTTGAACTGTGATTTTATGAAATTTAAATTCAAACCAAGTGTTTTCTATGAAAACTTAGTCTGAATTGAATATGCTAAATTTTGAAGACTTAGTACCAAAAAAGAATTTAGAATATAACATTAATAATTTTATAGTGAAAATATAACATTAATAGTTTTATAGTGATTACATGTTAAAATGATAATGTTTTAGATATATGTCATTAAAATAAATTTCAGCTACTTCTTTTTACTTTTTTTTAATGTGGCTACTAGAAATTTTTAATTATACATTGGCTCACATTATATTTTATTGGACAGCACTAATATAATATAATAACACTGTAGACAAAATAAGGTTTCGCCAAAATTAAGAACTTTGTCACCTGTTTCATCACAAGCTCCTCTACAACATATGAAAAACAGTGATGTACTGGGGACCACATGATGCTGCCTGTCTGGAGCTTTACATCAACTCTTTCAACTCACTGGAAAAACACCACCTTTGTTCACTGGGCAAATATCCATCTAGCCTCCAAAATTCTGCTCCAGCAACATACGATCTAAGAAGGTAAATTATGTGACTCCTGAAAGTCAAGTTCTTCTCTGTCACCTTGGTATACTGGTGCATTAAGCTTTCATGTCGGTGTGCCCTACAAGACTTCCCGACTTCAAAGCAAGGGCATATCATTTATCTTGGGGTCTCAAGAGGTTACCACAGTACTGATATATGGTAAGCCTTGGAAATATTTGCTGAATAAAGAAGTGTAAACAGGTTGTGATGATAACACAGATATATAAGAACATGTATACAAGCATACTTTAGGGAAACTTCCATTTATCCAACTATCAGGCTTACAGAAACCTCAAATATCTAAAAAGCAGCCATGTAATCTAAAAGAAAACAGAGAAACTATACTAAAAATGAATAAGTATCTATTACATGCCAGAGAAGCACTCTGACAAGTTTTTTTCATTTAGTCTACACAAGAACCCTTCGGTGTTATCATAACCTTTAACAGTTATTGAATGTTATTACTTGCCAGACACTGTGGTGAGCACTTTACATATATTTACATATCTTCACAACTCCATAGTATTGGTTTTATTATTATCCCCATTCCACAGAGCAAAAAAGTTAAGTAACTTGCACAAGATTACACAGCTAATAAGTGTCAAAGCCAAGATTAAAATCTAAGCAGTCCCTAATATTTGAAATCTGATGTATAACCTTAATGCAAAGGACTCCTAATATAAACATTTACAAATCTGAAAGCCAAAATAAATCAGCTACAGGTAACTGTTGCCCATAGAAGCAGATGGGAGCAAAAGTGAGACACCCAAGAGACCTTGGAAATAAGGTAAAGATGATCAGAGACATGGAAGCTCACTTTAAAGATTAATAAGTATATTCAGATTGGGTCCATTCATATAAAGTACAAATCCTGGCAGAACAAAGCTATATAGTTTCATCATTCACAGTTAAATTAAAAAAATATAAAATCAAGCGAATGATTGTTGCAAATGACAGGATAGTTGTTCCCCCTTGGGAAAAGAAAATTTACTGTAATCCTAGGGAGTTTCAGGGGTGTTATAAATGATCTCTTTATTGACCTGGGTGGAACAATACATATGTGGTTATTTGCATTGCAACTCTTAAATTCTATATAAGTTTCATGCAAATGCTACAACAATAGTTATACCTTAGCATCTTAGCTCTACTGTTGGTAGGCTAATGTACCAATAGGAAGAGGTGAGCGGAAATTAGGTAACTGCCAGCTGAGTCCTGCCATCACTGCTGTCTCACCTCAAATATCATCTCCCCACTTAAGCCTCTCTAACCCTCTCTGTCCTTTTTACCATTATTTACTGTTTAGCACTTGTGACAGTTAATTTTATGTCACCTTGATTGGGCCACAGGGTACCAGGATATTTGGTCAAATGTCAGCCTGGGTGTGTCTGTGAAAGTACTTTTGAAGGAGATTAACATGTAAATCTAAGTAAAGCAAACCCTAATGTAGGTGGGCCTCATCTAATCAGCGGAAGGCCTGAATAAAACAAAAAGACTGAGTCTCCCACAAGAAGAGGAACCTTCTTCCTGCCTCACTGAGCTACTTACTGGTTTTTTCCTGTGTACAGATTTGAACTGAAAGATCAACTTTTCTTCAGTTTCCAGAAGATCAGCTATCAATGGAACTTACATCATCGGCTTCCCTGGAACCCAGGTCTTTGGACTCACACTAGAACAATACCATCAGCATCCCTTGGTCTTCAGTTTTAAGTGTGCACTTCAGTAGTGTGAATTTACATTGTTATGAAAAAGATCTTCAGAACTCTTTTACCTTGTAGAACTGAAACTCTATATCCATTAAATAACAAAGTGCTCTTCCTCCCTGCAGCCCTTGTTAACCACACCATTCTACTGTCTGTTCCTGTGAATTTGACTACTTTAGCTACTTCTCATTTAAGTGCTGTGATAAAGTATCTGTCTTTTATTGACTGAATTATTTTACTTTCTACTTGAGGTCCATTCATGTTTCAACAGGACTGCCTTCCTTTTTAAAGAAGGAATATTTCATTACATGTATATGCCACATTTTGTTTATCTGTTCATCTGCTGGTGGACATTGGGGTTATTTTCACCTCCTGGCTATGCTGAATAGTGCTGCTCGTCAAAAGTGGAATTGCTAGATCGTATGGTAGTTCTATTCTTAATTATTTTAGGAACCTCCACACTGTTTTCCATAGCAGCTGCACCATTTTAAAATCCCATTACTAGTGCACAAAGTCCCAATTTCTAGAAATCCACAACACTTATTTCCTTTTTTTTTTTTTTGTTATTGTTGTTGTAGCGTAATGATGATCACAATAAGTGTGAGGTAATATTTCACTGTGGTTTTGATTTGCATTTCTCTGATAATTAGAAATATTGAGCACTTTTTCATGTTTCTTGGCCATTCATATACCATTTTTAGAAAAATATTCATATCCTCTGCCTATATTTATATTTGGGTTATTGGAATTTTTACTGTTGAGTTATAGGAGTTCTTATATATTCTGAATATCAATTCTTAATCAGATAAGTGGTTTATTTTGTTTTTGTTTTGAGAATAACAACTCTATTGTTTCTGGGTGTTTTTGTACTACTAGGTATGTCTGTTTCTTCTCAGCTATACAACCAGAGCCTATTACAGTGACCAATAAATAGTAGTCAGCCAGCCAATGGGAACTGAAAAGCAAAGAAAAAATACATGCCATAGAGTTAGGACAGTAGACACGAGTTCTGAGTCAGCTTTCTACCACCAACACTCTATTCATAGGAAAGGTGAGATGGCCTTTGGACTGGAGCCTACTGATGTCTTATTAACAAGCATGTTTATCTCACTTTTCCGAGACTTACAGTTTTGCCCCAGGTGACCAGGACTACAAATTAGATACTAAAAATTAAGGGTTGCTGAAGTGAGAATAATCAAAAAGGAAGTCATAGAATCAACTCAATAGCAAACAGGACATTTGGTGCAGGAGAAGGCAGCCTCACTCATGTGGATTTTCTCAATGGTTCCACAAAGCACAGAGGAGAGTGATTTTTGCAAAAATTTGTAAGTTAACCTTTCCTTGGTTAAATAAAAGGTTAAATTACATGTTTTTAATTTAACATTCATAGTTAAAGGAAAGGGTAAATTACATTGTTTTCACATGCATCATATAATCTATTTTAGAAATATTTTTGTAATAAAATGATTAAATATAAGAAGTTTGATGTTTTAAAAAGAAGAAATATCAGCAACATGGGTTGTTCCCCACCCAGAATTATTACAAACTGAAAATAACAAATAAACAAAGAATTAATCTGTATTTTTGCAATAAATGCACACATGTAGGTATTAGTATGGTAACTCTAATCATACAGCTGACTGTGGATATGAGATAAAAATTAAACAACCGATCAGAGAGGTGAGGAGAGATCAGAACCCCCTGGAAAGCCTGGACGACCTCATGTCTAGGAAACAAAAGCTATAGAGGGAATGGGGCTGAAGGAAAGAGAAAGGTAAAGATGGTGTCACAAAGGAAATGTGGTTTATCCTTTTCTCCTTCTCCAGGTCACACTGAGGTATATACTGTGAATTTCAAAATAAGCCTGGAAGTCAATACACACAGCTAAAACTGTGCCCTAGTTTCATTCATGAGTTTTGGAAAGACTGTCAAGAATGCTGCCTATGTCACCCTTTGAAGAATGATCCACAAAGACACCACCACCTCTTCTTTAGGTTTATATGAGGTGAGGACACCAAATGAATAGGATTTGGAGCCACGGGGAATCTTGGTGGTAGTATATAATAGTATCAATGTTTATTAAACCTTATTTTCTCTTAATAAAATATCTATTCAGATAATTTACACTGAGTACCTGTACCATATATCAGGTATACCCAGGAAGACACAGAGGAAAATATTAGCTAAAAATAAAAATGTTTCATAAAAATCAATTAACTAGTAAATTTGTACATAAGTAAATTGTCAAAGAGGTTCCATATCTAAAATAAATGTGAAATAAGTTAACATAGATAAGATTCTTACAACAGTGCCCGGCATATGAAACGTGTGTGTTAAATAATGAAATGTGAGTATGTGTATGTATTATATACACATTGCATTCACTTTTCTCAGAATATAGCTTATTGGTTAAAATAAATATCTATTTGAAAATGGGAAGCAGAGCCCTGACAAAATGCTATTTAGATTTTACTAACTCTTTGTCCAAGACTATGGTTTTACAATAGAATAAAATGTTTTGTTTGCCAACGATATTCGAACTTTAAGTAAATCTTTCGAGTTTGGCTCTTTGGCTTTTCTAATTTTGCAAATGAGTAGAGGAGTCTCTGGACTGATTCTTGAAATAAACTGGCTAGTTTTGCTACTGTGTGTTTAAGCACTGGGAAGGCTGAAAAGCAATGGAGAGAGAAGGCACCACACAAACCAGAGTAACACTGGGGTGCTCTCTGCTAGGCTTGAACTTCAAATCTGAACATAAGAGATTGTAATACTCTAAGATTTAGCTCAGACTCTAATTACAGGGTTAAAAATAAAACCCTAAACTGTAACTGTATGGGTTAAAATTAAATAATGCTTAATAAAAGCTAGGCTCTGTACAGTCAAAAACGGTCCAAAGGAAATAAAATCTGCCTTAAACAGGACACTGAGATAATCTTCACTTGTGCAACTTAAGGATAAAGAGATTTTGAACTCCAAGATATCTTCCATTGTCCACCTCCCCAAATTAACCCTGCTTCCACAGCGTAAATGCCCAGATCCCCAGTTCATACAATTTTAAAAAGAAAAGAGGCCCTAGAAGCCATTTACGCCTCCCTTGTGTTGCAAAAGAAAAAAAGAGAGGCTCAGGGAACTTAAACTGCTTGCTGAAGGTCACACAGCAGTTTACCCAGTCGACCCAGGTCACTTTCTGCCACACTACCCTGGTGCAGCGAGTTTGTTCATCTTTAGGATTATCACCTTGCCATGTCACTGCTTTTCCAATTTTGTCATTCATCATCACCTCTAAATAGTCCTTCAACACTTCTACTTCAAGTATGCCACAACCTTGCATCCCGATTTACATAATCACCATGCCAGTTTCAAAATGCAGGAATTACTAAGGCATACCTCTGCTGCATGAATCACTTTGTGCACCTACTGTGGAAGCTGGGCTATGTGACTGTTCAAGGCTTCAGTTTGAAATGTCTGCCAGCTGCAATATTCATCTTATAAACAAATGTTAAATATAATTTAACTAATACACACTAGAGAAAAAATGCAAAGCACTTTAACCAATGTATTAACCAAAATGGCCAAACCCAGAGTAGTGATATGACTTCTTCCTGGTGTTACTGATGGCTTAGTGGTGAGGAATATGGATTGTCAAAAAAAATATCTCATTT
The DNA here is from genome assembly GCF_987537825.1 of Furipterus horrens. Classification (NCBI taxonomy): domain Eukaryota; kingdom Metazoa; phylum Chordata; class Mammalia; order Chiroptera; family Furipteridae; genus Furipterus; species Furipterus horrens. Next base: position 60,263,377 of record NW_028327174.1, read on the forward strand.
CTACCCTTACATATTTTTCCGCTTCTTTTCTTGTGTGCACACTCGTAGTCCCAAGTCTCTGCAAATGCTTCCATCTGTTTGGATGATGATTGACAGGAAGGCAGATAGAGAGAACCAGACATATATCTGTGCTACCCATTTTCCACTACAGACTCTCTAACGTAAAAATGCCCAACCTGTCAGTCAATATTTCAGTGTTTTCATTAGTAATTATTTTTCTCTAATAATGATAAAGAAGCTATGAGACTTCCAGTTAAAAAAAAGGACTCTAAAAAAGTAAAGTAAAATTTAAGTACTAAAGGTTTATATCAAATTTTTCTAGCCCCAATTTGCTGGACATGCCCCTTTCAGAGGGTTTATGTTTTTTCCTTGTTCTTGTGGTTAATTATTTTAATTAATGCAAATTGACTTTTATTCGTTAGGTTTCTAGTACTTACTTATCTCCCCAGTATCCACACACACAGACACACACACACACACACACACACAAAACACCTTCAAAAAATAACAAAGACAAGCCTATTATAAATAGAAGGGCTCTCAGAAACAAAATGCTTGCACTTGACTATTTATAGAAAAGAAAAAAAGCAGCTGACATTTTTATTTCTACATATACACTTATACCTCAGGTAGCTATACCATGGTTTTACAATTGGTTAATCTTTAAGATTCTTTTTATTGCCTTAAAAATTGCATATCTAAAGCTATAGAAAATTTATGAAATGGAAAAAGGGTTTAAGAAAAGTCATTTCCATGTCTCAGAATCAGGTGAGCTTCCTGCCTAAATACATGATTTTATATATGTAATTACATAGGTGGCCATATAAAAAACCAAGTGCCTGTTTCTGTATCCAAGACAAACTTATTTAGATCATTTCCCCTCTTTTATGTTTTTTAAAAATACAAAGATATGATCTGTTAAAACAGCCCAGAAAACCAAGACCAATTTTTAAGTATGCTATTTCATTCTGAAAAGCACAAGGCTGTGTCTTTCACAAGTAACATTACTTAAGTGGATGTGAATTTTAGAAAAAAGTGGTTAATAGGCAGGAATCTTCTGGACTTACTAGATGTATGCATCTACACACAATTTTCATTTAAGTGACCTGCCCTAAGTTCCTGTTGGTTGGGTACTGAAGTATGGATAATACATGGCCTATGTTTTCAGGAACTCTACAGTATTTCATTGGGAGGAATGAGACAGGAGTAGAAATAAATAGTAGATAAGGAAAAACATACATGTTCATGAGAGGCACAAATAAATTATCACAGGAGTCCAAATGAAGGGTAAAGAGCATATCTGGTGAAGAAGATGAGAAGAGATTCATATAGGAGGCAATCTTTTATTTATTTTTATTTTTTATTTTTAAATATGTTTTATTGATTATGCTGTTACAGTTGTCCCAATTTCTTTTCCCTCTGCTCCCCTCCACCCAGTGACACCGCTCCCTCCAGTTGCCACCCCCCTAAGTCCATGCCCATTGGTTGTGCATATAGTTCTTCTCAACATCTTCCTGTCCACTCCACTCCCTCCTGCCATGCTTTTTAATTCCTCTACCATCTCCCTCCCTTTCCTCCCTTCCCCCTCCTCACTGACCTCCCCCTTGTCTGTTCCCCATACCTATAATTCTTTTCCCACTCTCGTTGCCTACTTAGTTTGCCTTTGTTTTGATTCCCTAGCTTCTGTTGTTGGTTGTTGTGATACAGTTTTCATTTTAATGTTCATAGTTTTGATCCTCCTTCTAAACAAGTCCCTGTAACATCTCATATAACAGTGATTTGGATCTGATGAACTTCTTCAGTTTTACTTTGTCCTGGAAGCACTTTCTCTACCCTTCTATTCTGAATGACAGCTTTGCTGGATAGAATAATCATGGCTATAGGTTTTTGTTTTTCATTACTTTGAATATTTCTTGCCAGTCTCTTCTTGCCTGCAGGGTCTCCTTTGAGAAATCAGCTGATAGTCTAATTGGGACCCCTTTGTACATAATTCTCTTCTTCTCTCTTGCTGCTTTTAAGAATCTCTCTTTATTCTTAATTTTCGACATTTTGATTATAATGTGTCTTGGTGTGGTTCTCTCTGGGTCCAGTTTCTTTGAAACTCTCTTTGTGCTTCCTGGATCTGTAAGTCTATTTCCTTCCCCAAGTTAGGGAAGTTCTGCTTCATTATCTTTTCACATAGTTTTTCAATTTCTAGTGCTTCTTCTTCACTTTCTGGCAACCCTATAATTCAGATGTTTGCTCTCTTATAGTTGTCCCAGAGATTTCTGAGCCTCTCCTCATTTTCTTCACTTTTTATTTCCTCTTTCTGCACTGGTTGACTGTTTGTTCCTTCCCAATGTTCCAATTTGTTGATTTGATCCCTGGTTTTCCTTCCCTCACCACTTGTTTTGTATGTGTTTTTGTTCATTTCAGCAGGACTAGCCTTCGTTCCTTCCCCATCTTGATTAAGTCCCGCTGTTATTTCTGTAAGCTGTCTTATAACTATAGCTCTGGACTGAACCTCAGAAAGGTTATCTGTCTGTTCGTCCATTAATTCATGTATTTGCTTTCTGGTCAGCTGCATGATTGGGATCTCTATCATTATCCCTGCCATCCTGGCAGTTTTTTGCTTCCTGGGTGGGGCTGTCACACCTCCTACACTATAGGGGGCAGAGCCCCATGCACTTCTACCAGGTGACCCTTCTCACCACACTGTGGTGCTTTGTGTGGGGGCAGGGATCCAAGATGGATTCCTGCCATTCTCTCTCCGCAGAGAAACCAGAAGCCTCCTCCTTCATCCCCACACCCTCTGGGCCTCACAGTCTGAGGCAATGGGGGTCTGCCTTCCCCGGCATTGGAATCGTGAGCTGACGGGTTTGGTCTGCAGCTAGGGGTGCTCCCAGGTGCTTCTTGCCTCCCCTTAAATATGGGCGTCTGTGCTTACCGCAGCCCTGCAGTCATCACCACAGCTGCTGCCACCAGCACTGCTTGACCTCTCCACCCTGGCTTCACACCTCCTACCCATCCGGCCGAGCACCACTTCTTTATAACTTCATACGTTGGACTTCCATGTAGCTTTATTTTCTGGAACTTCTGGTTATTTCTGGTTTTGTGGTAGATGTATTCCTTCTAAGTCATGGAGGGAGATGAAGCATGTCAGTCTAGGCCTCCATCTTGGCCAGAAGTCTCTAGAAGGCAATATTTTAAATGGTCCTTGTAGGGTAAAAAAGAATTGTGACAAGTGAAAAGAGTAAGGGAAATATTGCATGCTTAAAACAGCATAAACCAAGGCAAAGATGTATTGGAAGAACTGAGCACATTGGGGGACTGGGGACAGTGGTTTAGCTGGAACATGTAGTAACAGAGTATTATTGCAAGACAAGACCAATGTCTACCTAGACTTTAATAGTCAATAGTAGCCACAAAAACTTACTCAAAGCAAACCTATGAAGTTTATCTTTTTCTCATCTCCTCCTATTTATCATTTTCTCCATAAGCAATGAGGCTCTTCTAAAGGTCAAGAGAAACAATAAATGAGTTAACCAGTCCAGTGTCCTGAAAACCCACTGCCTCCTCCTGGGAGCACTGTGCAAAGGCATTGTTTGCATTTTCCAAAGGAAAAAAGTGACATTCCCCTTTTTAAAAAGCCCTAAAATTTTGTATTACTACAATCTATCAGGTCTGTGTTTTTCAGGTGCTTATTTCAGTTGAATTACAGACTTTTGTAACAAAGAAGTTAAATCCAAAAAACATTAATCCATTGCAAAATAGGTACAAGTCAGCATTAGCATTCAAATCAGGAAAATAGTTGAGTAATAGTAACTCAGAAAAATATAATTTCAGTGAAGTTACATTGTAGGATAAGAACAAATGAATACAGCTATGATTCAGCTTTTCCCTGAGACTATTAACTACTGCCAATCACTGAATGATTCACATTTCATACAGCTTACATCATCATTTATTTGCTCCATCTTTGTGGAATTTTAGCCTATCCAAAAAAAAAAAAGAGAAAAGTATGATTAATAAGCAGAGTGGTTTCAGTTAAGAAGATGTTTGTCAGTAACACACAGGACATAAGATTCATGATTTCTGTATAACTGCGGAGCCTCCCACTGAGTCTCCCTCCAACCTGGAAGTACTTCATCCAGACAAACACCAGGGCAGGGTTGGACCAATTTAGTACCACACAAAGTCATCCCTTCATCCATCACAAGGACATAGAGAGGACAAAATAAAGTGTGACAAAATTAGGCACAGAGATAAGTCATTTCACTGATGACAAGTCATTAATGGGTATTTTTTTTTTGAGAAGCATATCAAAAGGGTACATAGTTTCTTAAGTCTACCATTACCTGAATGTATTTAGAAATAAGGGCTTAAAAACCAGGTTAACTGAAATGCTGAAGTATGAATTCAAAGCAACCACAGAGCTACTAATACAAACAGTGTTAAAAATAAAGTCTAGCACCGACTGGTGTAGCTGAGTGGGTTGGGCATCATCCTGCAGATTAAAAAGTCGCCAGTTCAATTTCCAGTCAGGGCACATGCCTGGAGTAGTGGGCCAGGTGCCCAGATGGGGGCCTGCGAGAGTAACCGATGTTTCTCTGGTACACTGATGTTTCCTTCCTTCTTTCTCCCTCCCTTTCCCCATCTCTAAAAATAAATAAATAAAATCGAAATAAATAAATAAATAAATAAATAAATAAATAAATAAATAAATAAAGTCCGCTTAAGATTCTAGGAAGAACATTTATCTTTGTGGGGGTGGGGGGGGCAGGGTGAAGGGTAAGGTCAAAGGACTCCACTGCACTGCATTGTGTTTCAGCAGTCTTTTGTAAAATAAAGAGTTCTTCAGCAATGTATCCATTTATTGACTTTACATCATAATTTTCATACACTACTAATCTTAAATTGAGACAAATATATAATCCATATCATATAGCATTTAGAGTTTGTAATATATAAATTTAAACTCAAGTTAATTGTTTTTGCTTTTAAAAAACAAGGGTTCTCTCATACATACCACAGATTTGACCATTGTCTATCAACATTTTTTCTATGTACGTAAGTTCCTATTATAGTTTAACTTTATAACAAACTTTGCTTTTTATGTTTTGTGTCCTGATGGAAGATCATGGAGAGAATGGGCTGGGGTGCACTGAACATCAGGGGTAACTCAGAAAATAGCAGAATTGACCAAAGCTCTGCAGCCCTGGTCACTTTTCCCAGAACAAGCCCCATCTTTAAGGACCTCTGGAGACCTAAGGGACTGGGAGGGGAGTACTGGGAAGAGAAACACCTGGGTGCCCGGGGGCTGCAGTCCCCACATTCCAGACTCATCCATAAGAAGTCTGACTCACACCACCCACCCTCACCCTAAAGGCCCTTCTAGGTGCTGGGGAAGTATCTGTGGCCCAAAAGCAGCATAGGAGAGGCAGATCGAAAGCCAGACAACAAAGAGTGGACTGCGCATGTATCAGCAGAAAAGCTATAGTTTCTATGGCCTTCCAGGGGCTGAAAGACTATGGGACAGTCAGTTTTGGCTTGCACAACCCAGAGACCTCAATTTCATGTCTGCCAAGGTCTAAGGTCACAGCAACCATATAGCACCTATCCCATCACACATCCTTGAGGCCAGCTGTCCCTCCTAGCAGATGCAGGTGTCTAAAATTCATCCTAGAGGACTATCACTAGCAGTTCCTTACTTAAGCCTTTCCCCTGAGGAGTAGTCTCAGGAAGTTACTCTCTTTCTGACCCAGCCCAACAATCAGCTCCCTGCAGTGGAAGAGCTTGATGCCCACAGGAAAAATACTTGTGACATCACTGCTTAGGGACACATAGGTGACATGGACTGAGCTGACAAGATAATGTGACTGGTGAAAAAGTGGGCAAGAAAGGAAAAAGCATCCTTTACTGTACTTTGTCCCAATGGTGCTCAGTTCTATTTGGGTGAACTACTTATTACAATGTTAAATGTAATTTTAATTCTGTGCAAAAGGGGAAATATGTACATGAATGGTATCAAGCAACTTTGTTTGAAACTAGAACAGACCAAAAGAAATTGCTGTTATATTACTGCACAGATATTTCAACTATAAGAACTTTTTTTCATAGCAAGCCCTATTTCAGGGTTCATTGATCTACATGAAATCATTAAACCACAGAAAAGATTTATTAACCTGAAGTCTTCATTTACATTATAACTCTTAGAAGCTTACCGGGTACTACAGTAATATAACCCTTTCTGAATATGCACATTTTATCATCCCTGTAAAGAATATATTGAAGGCTTTGATGTACTAGACTATACTATCTAGAAATAAGATTAGTTTTACTAAAAATAGCATTTAAATTCTCCATATTAGTGGAGTAATAAAATAATTACTGGACTATAAACTTGCTAGCTGATACTTATTGCTTAATTTAGAGAAAATCTTAACTAAGATTAGTTAGACACATGTTTACTATATCATTTAGATGAAAAACCAGAGCACAATATTATCCAATATTTACCTTCATACTATAGATGTTTCCAGAAAAATTAAGTGTAATCAAAATGTGTATCCAATTAATTTCAAATTTAGTACAAAGTCAAGAAAAGGGCTGAGCTTTTCTGGAAAGGACAACAAAATTGGAAGTTCATAAATCCCACAAATTGCTTAATTTACATTATTACATGGACAATGGGGTGGTGAACATGATTATGGTGATTTTATTTATATCAAAATTTTCCTGGTGCCAGGAAATTCATAATTTTCCCAATTTTAAAATATAATTTTAGTAACAATAAAATTTAATAGCTTAATAATAAATACAAATTTTTTCATTTAATCTCAGTTATGATTTCTCTGTTAAGGTGAGAACATGAGATCTTGTGGTGGGTAATAACACATGTACAACATTTAACAGAAAGCTAGGTTCTAGTGGCCCACTAGTTTATAAATACTAGCTAGTTAAATTTTTAAAAATATTTCTGTACTACCTTTACTAAAGATTTTTACTAACCTACATCAGAGTCATAGGACTTCACGTTATTGCATACTGTCTCAGCAGATCCTTTGGTAAAGAATTCTTTAGCAATGTATGCTTTTAGTGGCTTTACATGTTCATTTTCATACACTAATACTTCTTAAATTAAGACAAATAAAATAATCCTTTTCTTTTGTAGGAAGATTAAGGATTTCACTGACAAGTAAAATCAAACAACTTTTTCACACTATTTCTTCCCCTCCACCATCTTCTCAAAATCCAAAAGAAGGAAGGAACAGACACACAAAAACATTGTGTTGCTTTGCCTTGAGGCCCCAGTTTTTCTAAGAATTAAGAGGGGTAAAATGACTACATGTTTAGTATACATAACAATATCTGAAAATGTAGTTGATTTGTATTTTTTAAGGATCTGAAGTTTTGCTTTCACAGAAAGCAGATGGTGTTTTTGGTTTGGGGTGGTAGTTGAATTTTGTTTTGTTTATTGTTGTTTTATAAAAAACAGGTGTGATAACCATTTTCTCCTGCTACTGTATTAGCACATGTAATTGCTAAATTCACAGGCAGCCATCTCAATTCTTTTACCAGCAGATGGTGAAAGTGATTTTAAGAGGAGTAAGGATTTTTCAAAAAACATTTCAGAACAGTATGAGATCTGCTCTTTTCCTCAAAGGGTGTGTCAGCCTCTGATGAACGCTAGTGGAGCTCACATAACAGCATCTACAGTGCATTTGCCTTTAATTACTTGATAGTTACCCAGATTTTGTGAAATTACTCACACATTATCTAACCAAGTATTATGTACTTGCAGTAACTTTCTTCAAATCACTTTATAACCATTGGCTAATTACTACACAAGTACTTCTACAGAATACGTAGGTAGATAGTTTTACAAGCTTCATTTTACTGAATCCCTGCATATATCATTGGCAGAGATGGGAGTTAAACATAAGTTCCAAACTTATGAGGATTAATGCCCCATCGTCATATAGGCTCCTCAAATGTAGGTTACTTGTTTTAGCATAGATCTTTGATGTTACAGGCATTGTTAGTAGCTTCCCCATTATCCACTCTTCTCTTCTTAGCTAACAGAATTTTACTTCTCTTGAGATTGGCCATTGTTAAAGAAAAAATTATTCCGACACTTGTTAAAATGGTAAGGAAGACTTTATCCAAGATCACAATAGATACATTGCAGTAGAAGACAGAAATTGGACTCAACTCCAAACACAGCAAAGATAGCTGGGTATTTATAGTGTGCGAGGACCAGTGGATAGAAAATTACAGAGAGGAGACATCAAGGCTAAGAGAATTCTTGCTAAACTGACCTAATAACATTCTTGCTAAAGACAAGCCAAGAACTTATCATCAGACGTGAGAAATGAAAAACTTGATCTCATACGAAGGGTGGCAAGTATCTCCCTAAACTGATTAGCAGGATTCTTTGCTAACACTGGGATGGCCAGGCCAAAGACCTTGTCTAGAAGAGGGCTCAGGGGAGCCTAACTAAAGTTTAGTCAGAGAGTCTTTGTAACCATGTATCCAGCTAAAAGTTCAAATCTCCCTTGTTGCTGGGTGGGCCATATTATATGGTTCTGAGCAACAACACATAAGGGAAAGTCTGCTGGAAAGTTTTTAGAATGTTTTCATTTTTCTGGTATAGGTAACTGCCTCTTTCCATCATTTCTCTCCTGAATGCAATGAATCCCAACTGTGACCGCTGGGATTAGAGCCACATGCTAAAAGATGGTGGAACTGAAGAAGGATGTTAGGATGTTGATGAACATGTGGCACTGTTGATACAACTTTGGGCTGCTTCTTCCAGACTTCTCATTATGTGAGAAAAGCTAAACCACTATAGTCAGGTCTTCCGTAATTCACAATAGAAAGCTAACTTGGTTGAGACATGTGGCAAACACAATTTTCTTATTATAATAAGAGATTTCAAGACAAAATTCTATGTTTTCTGTTGTTGTTGTTGTTTTTCAATTACAGTTGTCCCATTTTCCCCCATTTCTCTCCCCCACCCAGCCGACCCATTCTCCCACAATCATATCCCTCCAAAATTCTATGTTTAACTAGACAGAAAAAATTCAAAGGATAATTCTAAAAAAATTAAACATTAAGAATGAATAAGGTAAAGAAGGCCAAATATATGGTGACAAAAGATGATATGGATTTGGGTTGTGGGTACACAATGCAATATACAGATGTTGTATCATAGAAATGTATACTTGAAACCCATATAATTTATTAACCAACATCACCCTAATAAATTTAATTTTAAAAGAAGAATGAATGAACCACAGACATTTCTCTCTTCAGCATTCATGCAATGCTTTTTTGAGAACATTTCACCCAGAGGAGAAACTGGGACTATGGGACATGAGGATTTGTTACTCATTTTTTTAAAAATAAATTTAACACGAGCTAATATAATCCACATGTAACAATAGGATTCCTGGTTAAGTAAAATAGAAAGTAATCTATCATTAAAATAGAAATCATGGCATTCCTGAATAACCACACAAACATTTTAACTCTGCAGTTCCTAGAACAGGACCTTTCCATGTGGGCAGCAGAGCACATGGTTTTCAGGAGTGCAGAGACTCTCAGCATGTCTGGGGTGAGCTGCAAACAGGCTCCCCCATTACCCTAGTGTTCTGAGCAAATATCATTTCCTAACATGTGCTATGAGATTTTAAAAAAAAAATGGGGAAGTCCTGTACTAAGTAATAATTCATAACTGTGACTTAAGTTTTCTTTAATTTTTATTGTTTTTTCATTAACATATAACCCCCTTATATCCTTCAAAGTTTAAGGTCACAAGTGATTTGTTACAAAAAGTAAATATTAAATTTACAAATGACTTCTTTTGCAAATGTAGGCAAATTTAGTTACCCATTAGTATCATTCTCTCACTCACATTTTGTTAATTTCTTCTTTAGTTTGTGAATGCTTTTAATTTAAATTATGCATATACACACACACATAAATGCATAAATATGGTTCACATTTTCAAAAAGGGTAACCTTGTTTTTCTCATTTTCTTTTTAGCTTATCTTTTCATGTCCCCTTAACCTATACTTATCTTCTCCAGCCTCCATCTACAATAGGACCCTACCCTTACTCCTCAGCCAACCTATGTTAGCACAAGCTGGTGTATGTCCTTTCCTTTTGTCTCATATAATCCTACACAGATGTACCTAGGACACAGGAGGATATGTACAGATAAATGCATATGATTTGCTCTTCATTGTTTTATTGGAATTGAATCACATTATTAAACTTCTCTTTTCTCACATAATAATACCTAATCAAAATCCCTCTAAATTATCCAGTATAAATCTAATATTATCTTTTTAATGTCTGCATAGTATTCCAAAGCATCCTACTGATGCGTACTTTATTTTCTGATTTTCAACCAAACTGACATAATAAATATTTACTTATATGTAGATAATTTTAGTTCCATGGTATAAGTTCCCAACATTGCAATTCTAAATTTTTCTAAAAACCTTTCAAAGAAGCTATTTCTATCAGAAAACATATGCACCTAAGATTTTATACAAATTTTAAAATCTGTTAACTTGGAGAAAGTTGACATTCTCATGACATCGCCTCTTCCATTCAAGAACATGTCTAGTCCTTTATTCAAATTTTGTTTTATGGTTTTAATTAGATATTATTATGTTACATATATATGTCCATTACTCCTCTGGTTGAATTTACTTCTAACTAGTCTATGATTTGGCAACTATTATAAAGAGTGTTTATAGGTATGCATTGCTAAAGTAAAAAAAATCAATTAATTTCTTTTGTTTCAGTGATTCAAAACTGACCAACTTACCAAATTTAATATTAATTCTACCAGTTGCTTTAATTCAATATATAAATATATTTCTAAATATGTGCATTACTGAGTAGGAACAAAGGAGTGAAGCAACAGTATAGGCCCTGGCATCAATCCCGAGAATATGTCCATCACATTAACAGTAACCATCATTCCTTTGTGTGAATGAAATAGAATGTCTACTCTGAAACATGTAATAAATATAGAGATTGATTAAACTAATTTTATGCATTATTGCTCAGTTTCCACCCACATTTTTTCTTCAGCCAGAAATAAAAAACTCTGTTTTTTCTTTAAACATTTGGAAAGATTTCATAAATTAAAAATTTCAGTGCATTACTTTTCTAGCCAATAATAGCATGGCTGGTTTGTGTGCTGGAATTAGTTGATTTAATTTTTAATTTCATATTTTTCATTTCACATTTAAAAGTTCACATTTAAATATTATTTCATTCATCATTTAAAGGCTGTGGATATAAATCTTAATAACTAAAATCTATACAGTATTTTATATTATTATTTTATCTTCATTTCTGCGTTACTTAAATGAAATTTACCTCAATGGCTTACTCAGGGCCACCTGGGATGTCCTTTCTGTAATCTGGAAAGGGATGTTCAGAGTGTAAAGTGACGTTGCAGCCTCACTGCAGATCCAAACTCATCGCACCCCCAGCAAGTACCACAGGAGGGAGGAATGGATCATCTTCTTGAATCTTTAGAGCAAGGCTCCCTCCACTTGGCCTTTCCTCAGCCTCACCAAGCGCCCACATACCTGGAAACCCAGATTTCAACTCTCCTCTTTCCTATCTTATTTGTTCCAAAGCTGAGTGAAGACAGAACATGAATTTTTAAGAGATTTTTTTTGAATTTTTAAATTTTTATTTAATTTTAATTAATTTCAATTTAAAAAGCCATGTGTGGCTATCATATTGAACAGTATAGAGTGTACATAAAAGGCTAGATATGGGTGTAAACCCTGGTAGAGGGGTTGACTGTTGAAGTTTTTAGATTGCTCAGCTTTTTTTTTATTACATTTTATAGATTATATTGTTACAATAGTTCCATTTTTTTCCCCTTTGCTCCCCCCCCGCCCAGCACCCCCCTCCCCCAGCAATCCCTCCCTTCCCCAGTCCATGTCCATGGTTCTGCATGCAATCTCCAGTTTCTCCCTTTCCTATGTTACCATTATTTTAGAATTACTTCATTAATTGATTTTTTTATAACAATAAAAAAAGTAACATCCCCCACCCCTCAGACTTTAGATCCTTTGTAATCTTATAGAGGAGAGTGGGCGATGGTCTCCTGCTCTTCTAGCTGCTTCGAGCTGGGCGTGGTCATCGTCCTACCTACCCTTGGGTCCAGAAATTCCTAATAAGAGTGGGGGTGTGGAGGGGAGGGTGGCCTTCCCACATGGGGAAGGGTCGTGCAGACTCCAGGTCAGCTGGCTGTCCCCAGACCACGGCGTGCTTGGTTTAACAGGCTGGCGTCCTTGTTGTATTCTGGCAGCAACAGATTTGGCAACAGGGTTAGAAGGCATCATTCAATCCATAACTACTAGATGACAAAAGGCAGGTATTAATTTTTCAATGTCCCCAATTAGGGAGAAAAAAAGAGGGGCTTCTTTGGAGGAAGGTGTGCCAGGCACATCGTATCCGTCCAGAACCCTTTTGTCCATTATATTTAGCTTGGGCTGAGGGAAATATTTTAATGAATCACTTTGATTAAATAAATAGTTTGCCATGTAGTTTTTTGTTACCCCAAACTTGTCTATTTATTAACCACTTGTCTTATTGCCACTCACCGTGCTAGACACAGGGAAGACCACAGTCATGCTCCTGCCTTCATGGGAAGGTCGAACAGTGAACGAGAACCAGGTGCCTGTGGTCAGTGCGGTGAAGATGACAGATGTGGTGGGCTGGGTGAGGCAGGTAGGAATGGGTGGGTCAGGAAAGTTTTTCTCTAAGCAGATGATATTTGAACTATGACCTGGAGCGTGAGACTAAGACTTTTCATTTTATTTTATTCTATTTTATTTTATTGTTGCAACTTACCTACTTTTATGTCTAATAAAGTAAATATCAATCTTTAATATCCAACATAAACAAGAAGCTCATTGGGCAGGGGTGGGGAGGTGGAATCCCTTTTTTTTTTACTCCAGAGCCAAAGGGTTGTGAGACCAAAACGTGAGAAAACCACTGTAATTTACCCCCACCCACGCACGCCTGGTCCACGCCCTGCTCTGACCTCATAGGCGCCACTGTGATGCAACTGCAAAGCCCACCCTATATATTCTGCCGTGGCGGGGCTGAGATTTTGTCCGTTAGAGCCCAGGGAGCTGATTGTGGTGACCTGTTGGACTAGGACTTGCGAGCTTTGTTCTTGCCTCTTGCCGTTCCTTTGCGAGTTTGTTTTCTTTTGCTTACCGGTTTGGTTTGGTTTGGTTTTGTATCATTTATTTTGCATTTTTTTCTTTTCCTTTATTATTTTTCTTTCTTTTAATTTTTCTTACTTGTTTTTCTTTATCTTTTATTATTTATTTATTTTTTCGGTTTTTTTTTTTTTTTTTTATCTTTTGTTTTTGTTTTGTTTTTGTCTTATCTTGTAGCCACCATGGCTACAGCAGCCACCGATGACCTTCAGGAGCGCATCATTGGCGATTACATGCTCCTGCGCACCATTGGCAGTGGGTCCTTTGGCGAGGTGTGGTTGGCCACGCACTTGCCAACGGACACAGAGGTGGCTGTCAAAGTCATTACTCAGTGCTTTGAGAGTGATTATTTTGAAGAAGTTGATTGTCATAAGCAACTAAATCACCCAAATATCGCACAGCTATTTGAGCTGATTACCACCAAGGAGAAAAGGTACCTCTTCATGGAGCATGTCAGCGGAGGGGACTTACTCGATTATTTGGAAAACTGCGGCCCCATGACCGAGTCAGCAGCCCGACCCATGTTCCGGCAGCTCGTATCGGCACTTCAGTACTGTCACCTGAAGAAAATCGTCCACCGGGACCTGAAGCCAGAAAACATCCTGATGGACGGTGAGAGGAACGTCAAAATAATAGACTTTGGGTTTGCTAGGGACTGTCGGGACTACACACTAAGCAGCTTCTGTGGCACCCCGCCCTATATGGCTCCAGAGATCTTCCGGCGTGTCAGCTATGACGGCCCGAAGGTGGATGTCTGGGCCCTGGGGGTAGTTCTGTATCAGATGATGGTGGGGGTTTTGCCAGTTGAGGGGGTCACAGTTGAGGACGTGGAGAGTAAGATCCTGAGTGGGGAGTTCCAGGTACCACTGTCTCTATCCGAAGAAGGTCGAAATCTTTTACAAAAATTATTGACCCTCGACCCCAGGGAAAGGCCCTCCCTGGACGACGTGATGCAAGACCCATGGGTCAACATGGGCTGGGGGGAAGAACTGAGGCCGTACATCGAGCCGCGCTGGGGTGACCTTGACCCCGAGGTGACAGGCAGAATGGAGGAGATGGGGTTCGGAAAGGGGCAGATCCAGAGGTCATTGACCCAAAGGACATATGACAGGGTCATGGGAACCTACCTGATTCTGAAAACCACGACCTCCAGGATGAGGGTCCGCACCATCCGGGTTAGGCCCTGCCCCTCCCCCGTCTCCAGCGGCGGGGAGAACACAGCGGGGCCTGCTGGTCCCTCAAGCCGCCTCCGGTCAAGGACGGATGTTCCCCCAGCGGAAGCCAGCCTGGCGTCCGGGACCGGCACTTCCCTCCCCGGCCCCCAGGCCAGGACGGCCACCCCCAGCCCCGCCCTCCAGTGTGATCCCCGTGGCTCCCCCACCGCCCCCCGCCGCGACAGCGCCCGCAACAGCGCAGGAGCCCCGGAAGGACCCGCGGAGGAGAACCGCGTCCAGACTGCACAGCCCGACGGCGGGAGCCCGGGCTCTCCCTCTGCCCCCAGTCGGGGCTGGCGGGGGGCGGTTCGCAGAATCTTCAGGAGGTTCTTAAAGTGTGTGTGCTGTGGGCCGTCCACGCGCAAGCAGCGGCCCAGAAGGAAAAGAGTCGCGCCAACATAAGTTCTGAAGTTGTGGGCGGCCCACGGCACCCGGAGGAGGACACACAGCTGCGGTGAGAGCGGCGCCGGAAGCGCACACCGTGACACCGTGACACCGTGCGCGCGTGCAGGTGACAGGGCCCGGCCCGGTGGGCGACGCCGAGTGCGAGCTGCCGCAGCGTTCTCCGCACGGGACCCCCACCAGGAGGGGATCCCGCATCTCATGGACTGTGTTCTCCTGGGGCCCTTGTCCCCTCCCCTGCTCCCCTTTGCTCCCATGTTTGTGGTGGTTCTTCATACAGTTCTTGGTTTTTGCAGATTTTGTAATAAACTTGATGATTGGATCCAGAAAAATGTTTTGGAGTCTTTGTTTCTCATCCTCTCTACACAGATTGGGGCTGAGCACATGGTGTTTGAGAAGCGTGCAGTGATGTGGTACATACATGGGCTTTGCCACGGGAACTCCCAACAGTTAGGAATGTGGTTTTATGGGCAAAGGCCCCTGGGTCAGCATGGGCCAGGGGCAGGGTCTGGGCATGCTGGGCAGGTTCCTGACACCAGGGCCCAGCAGGGGGCGAAGCAGGCAGCGGTCTCTGCTGTCGGGCAGCTGGCTGGCAGCCTGGGTGCTCTGTGACATGAGCAGGAGCCACCTGTCCCGACCTGCTGGCTTTGCTTGCTTCCCTCTGGGCTGGTGTCATTGTCCGGGGGGCTTTCCCTTTATACAGTCTGACCTGTGAAGCGCTGGAGGAAGAGCGCTCCAGGCTGAGGATGCACCCGAGCTCAAGGCCACCAAAGCTCAGTGAGCTGGAGTGAGAGCAGCAGGAGACGTGGCCACAGACACAGGGCAGTGCTCCTAGGCCATGGGAAGGGCGTGGGCTTTACTCTGAGAAGAGTGATCAAACCCATGAAGGGTTTTAAGCAAGGAAGTAATATCTAATTTATGTTTTAAAGCCAGTCAATTATGGTGAATATTCTTTTTCTGCAAAGATTTTTATTGATTTCCACATATTACAAGACTACCTACACATAATATGATTCACCAGGCAGGGCAGGTTTTCCTATAACTGCTGAAGAAATGTGAGTCAGAAACTGTGTGTCTTTCTCACTTTAATCCTTACCACCCCAGTGCCCTGAACATGTTAGGAACACAAATTAATCGATTGTTTTAAGAGGGAAAGCCCTCCCTGCCTCTGCAGAGCCAATTCATTGTTCTTCCATCACTGATCAGCTGACCTTCTTGCCCTGGGCATTGAGGAACCTACCGTGGTCCTGTGATGCATCTGTCCCCCTTCCCTGAGATCTCAGCATATGGCCTAGGCCTGCGTGTGGCTCGTCACTTTGCATTTGTCATTCAGTGGTTCCCTTGCCCCCTTGCCCTCATCCTCCATCCCCAAGTTCTTGGGGGCCGGAAACTGTGTCGCTCCCCTTTGTATTTCACCTCGTTCTCAGAGAGCCAGGTCCAGAGTACATGCTCAGAAAATGGTGGACAGGTGAACCGTCAACCCTGTGACTATACAGGGGACTGTCCCCAGTCAGGACACATTGGAGTGAAAAAGGGACTGGGGTGAACGATTGTGCTGCAACAACAGTGTAAAGCTGGGCTGGGCTTGAACCGGGATGTACGCGCCCCGGCGAACATTGTGAAGCCTTATGAACAAAATGGTGAAGTTTCTAATTCTGGGGTCTCTTAGGAGGCCTCATACTCAGTCCATTTGCTGGAGCTGCTTTAGGCCGATGGTCCTCACCGCATGGCAGACGTCATAATATACACAATGTTTCTAAGAAGCAAGGGCATCAAGGTGAAGTCACATAGACTCACATGTTCACAGTGTGACTTCCTTTCCAAGTCTACTTTAGTATTTTTCATTATTACAAAAAGAAGCTCTCAGTTTAGTGCTAGGTTATCTTTAACCCCCTCAAGCCCTCACTAATCTTTATTTTCAAATGAAAAGTAAACAAACCTCAGGACAAGCACCTATGAATAAGAAATGGTACTTGCCAAAGAGTCCTGGTTTCTGTTATTGGATAATGGTATTAGAAATCAAGACCCGGGTGCTAGGTATGCCCATTGCTACTATGTGACACTGCTTCTAGTCCCATCTGACAGAGCAGGAGTATATGTGTGTGTACACTAACCTGTGTATATATGTGTATCTATCAAGAATAACGTCCTGGCTGGTTTGGCTCAGTGGATTGAGCGTCGGCCTGCGAGCTAAGTGTCGCTGGTTCGATCTTCCAGTCAGGGCACATCAGAGAAGGAAAACTCTGATTCCAAAAAACCTCTGCTGCCTTGCGGCATACCTCTTCAGGGGAAAGGCTAAGGGAGTAAACCCCGACAGAAAATCCGGAGCCGGAGTCCCTAAGGCGGTTTGACGTTGTAGTCAACACCGGCAACTCCTGCGGCGCACCTGAAGCCAAGCTGTATTGACTCCGTCTTTCCCTTGGACCCTTCAGCTGCGAAGAGAGGGGGGGTCTGCTGCATGGGCAACAGCAGACCCTCCATATCACCCTGCCCAGGCTCTGTAGCTTCAGCTTCACTGGAGAGGACACTCCAGCGTCATCGCAAGATGTCGATTCAACACTGGAGGAGACAGATACCGTGTCACTCCCGAGTCGGACTGCACAGCCATTCTCGGCGGTGCAGATAGACTCTTAAGAAGCTACACCATCGTCTCTCGAGACGGACGGCTGCCGATATATTTTATCTTCAGAAGTGTCCTCTAAAAAATATCCCTGGTTTCAACACTCTTTTTTCTGTGCTCAAAGATCACTCTGCACACATCTCTAATTAAGTGACAACCAGCCCTGATTAGGCAGCTCAGTTGGTCAGAGCATTGTCCCATACACCAAAAGGTTGAGGGTTTGATCCTCAGTCAGGACACACACCTAAGTTGCAGGTTCCATCCCCAATGGGGGCATGTAGGAAAGGCAACTGATCATGTTTCTCTCTCACACTGATGTTTCTCTCTCTCTCTCTCTCTCTCTCTCTCTCTCTCTCTCTCTCTGTCTCCCCCAACCCAATCCCTTTCTCTCTCTCTCAAATCAATAAAAATATCCTTGGCTGAAGATTTTATTTTAAAAGTGGCAATAAGACAGTCCAAT
This sequence comes from Furipterus horrens, assembly GCF_987537825.1. Lineage (NCBI taxonomy): Eukaryota > Metazoa > Chordata > Mammalia > Chiroptera > Furipteridae > Furipterus > Furipterus horrens. The sequence goes on from NW_028327174.1 coordinate 60,281,326, forward strand.
AAGGTGCCCAGGCCAGTAATTTTCTACCAGTGTTGTTCAGGGGAGTGGACCTCTTTTCCCTTAGATTGTCAAATAAAAAAATGACAACAGCCAACATGGCTATGGCAGTCTGGTGTGAATGAATCAAAATTATATATAATTTCTCTTGTCAGATTGATAAAAAGTATATTTTTTGGTGTGTTGCAGAATTTTAATTAACTTATGTGTGCCATTAGATGAAGTAGGTTGAAAATCGCTGACCTAGGCCATTAGATTTGTGCTCTTAAGAAAATAGCTTTGTTCAATTATCATTATATTCCCAATATCTAACACTATGCTAGACATTTTTTGATGCTAAATATGTTGGTTAAATAGAGTTTTATGGTTCACTAAATTTACATTGATTCATTCTATCTTCACAACTACCCTGTACAAAATGTTTTATTATTGTCATTTCTCAAACCAAGCATTAGACTCTGAGCAGTTCAGAAAATAAGTGTACAAGGACTGGAAGCTGATCTTTTGATTCTCCCTCCCATATATTCAGTGCTGTTACCCACATGATTATGGCAGCACATCCTCCAATTATACATTAGTGTATGACTATTTAATCAATTGTATGATTCTGTCAATTATACCACTTATCACTTTTTATAAATTACCCTATACCTTTTGTCTTAAGGAACAACATTTCATAAGCTTGTACAACCTGATGAAAAAGAAGAAAATAGAACTCTTTTTAACTTTCTGTATTTACTACAAACTCAGGTCAATCATTTTTATTTGCATATATACTCTCTGTCCAAGACTTAATGTTATGTAACTGTGGTCATTTTGGCTGATGAGATTATATTGTATCTAATTAAAATTGTATTCTAAATGTTCACCTTTGTTTTCTGGGAGCTTTTAGTTGAATATTATACCTCAAATTCTATAGAGCTTTTATATAAGATTTAACGTCAATGGTTTTTACAGATTAAGAAGTTATGGTCGAAAGAGAATAAGCATCTTAACCAAGGTCACAAACACACTGAAGCAGAGTAGGTATGCGCACACCAGGTCCTGTGACACCCAACTCAGCAAGCTCTTTCTTTTACTTCCCCACCATGTAATAAGGTACATGAGGTCTGTCCAAAAAGCATCCAGCCATGAAATATGAAAAATAGAGACTTCTGTTGAAGAAGATACAACATACAAGAAACACTGTGCATAGGACAATGACGTCTCAGTTCCCTTCAAAGTAGGCACCTTGGGACCTCACACAGTTCTCCAACAGCCATCAACTGCCCCATCATATTTTCCTAGATCTCACTGATGGTCTGAAATCTCTTCCCTTTCAATGGTGATTATAGTTTTGGGAAAAGCCAGAAGTCACAGGGCACCAAGTCTGGGCTATAGACAGGCTGAGTCACCTGGGTGATTTGATGTTTTGCCAAAAACTTCTGCACGAGATGTAATGAATGTGCGGGTGCATTGTTGTGACGAAGCTGCCAGTCACCAGTTGCCCATATCTGTGGCCTTCTGAATCATTCAAATAGTTTCTGCAGAGGAATGGTCAAGCTTAATGCAAAATTTGATGCAGATTCATTGCTCTACCCACTCAGTCATTTTGAATGCAATGGCCACACAGTACACGTGCTCACTCAACAGTGTCTATTGCTCCCACTGACTAGCACAGTGAAGTCATTATTGCTCACATGTGCGCATTCCAGTCCACTCTCCTTGGCTGCCAGGTTACATCAATGTTGCACACACCATTCTCATTATATTAACAATGGCCAGACTTTTTCTGGACAGACTTCGTATTTCAGGCTCTATATATTTGGTTTTGTTTGTTTTGAAGATTAGGTCTTGGTAGCCTTCCATGTTTATTTCTATCTCTTTTATAGTATTAATGCTTTGCTTAGAAAGATTCCCCAGGTTTATCTGGTTTCATCTTGTTACCTATTTGAGATAAGTAGATCTAGTGATCTCACCACCAGCAAGTGGGAGGTAGCACTCAACTCCATTTTGATTTCAGAATACTTAATCCCTCAAATCAGCATAATATTTAGCTATTTACTAGTTTTTTCTTTCACTAGAATTCAATAATTTCAACTTCACTGATTACAATTACAGTATAATACTTTTACTTATATTGATTTACATTAAAACTACCAAATGCCATATTCATGTCTCATTCATTCATTGGCTACTGTTAAAGATTATATGCTTGACAGTTAATATAGTACTTCCAGGAATTGCTGTTTCTCTTCAGATTTTAACCCAAACCCTGAATAGTAATTTAAGTATCTGCTTCAGAGCTTAATTCAGAGCAGAACTCAAAGAGAATAAGTTATCTCTCTGAAGTGGTTTTTAGTTTTATATATAAGACTTGATCTGGTCATCTTTTTCTTAAGGTAGTGTTCCAATTAATCATCATAGAGCTCAAACATAGATAACTAAATAGCCAAGCTTATAATTCTGAAAAATGTAGTCACGAGTAGATGGGGGCCTGAATCTTAAGATTTTTCTTATTGGTTACTTGTTTGTTTTATTCTTATTTTTGGAATCAATATGTAGTTTATATTTAATTTCATTGTTTTCAGATTATATCCTCATAGAAATTCTTTATCAGAAAATCAGCTCTCTACATCTTCAGTATGTATTTTTAATATCCTAATTTAGACTGTCATTTAACCTGATTTTTTTTGTTTCCCACATTATTTCTCTCCCATTCTCCTTCCTTTGTGAGAAATCTCTTCTGTAAGCTTCTAATGCTGAGCTATCAGAATGCCCTAACCTCTAGGAGATGTGCCCAAGGACCTCAAATTCACCATATGCTGAACAGCCCTCTCTTCCCCTACAGTATACAGTCATGTGCTCCAAAAGGACATTCCCCTTGGACTATGGTCCCATAAGATTATAATGAAGCTGAAAACTTCATATCACCTAGTGCAGTAGTAGTCATTGTAGTATCATGGTACAACGCATTACTTGCATGTTAGAGGTGATGCTGGTGTAAGCAAACCTACTGTCCTTCTAGTCATACAAAAATATAGCACATATAATTATAACCAGTACATAATAATTGATAATAAACTGCTCATACTGGTTTATGGACTTACTATACTTTTAATCATTATTTTAAAGATTACTCTTTTGTGTATTAAAAGAAAAATTGCTCTAAAATGGTATGCCAGCAATTTATTTTAAATACTGAAGCCCAAGAAAAAAATAAATAAGTATAACTATTGTATATCAAGCAAACAAGTTTCTGTACAGAAGATGAAACCAACAACAAAATGAAAAGGCAACCTACAGGAAGAGAGAAAATGTTTGGAAACCACATATCCAATATGGGGTTAATATCCAAAATATACAAGGAACTTATACAACTCAATAGAAAAAAAAACACAAATAACTCAATTTAAAAATTGGCAAAGGACCTAAATAGACATTTTTTTCAAAGACACACATATGGCAAACAGATACATGAAAAGGTGCGAATCATCACTAATCATCAGGGAAGCAAATCAAAACCACAATGAAATATCACTTCACACCTGTTAGGGTGACTATCATTTAAAAAGACAGCAAGAGAGAGAGAGAGAGAGAGAGAGAGAGAGAGAGAGAGAGAGAGAGAGAGAGAGAGAAATGCTGCCAAGGATGCATAGAAAAGGAAATCCTTGCACACTCTTGATGAGAATGTAAATAGGTGCAGCCACTATAGAAAACAGTATGTAATTTCCTCAAGAAATTAAAAATAGAACCTTCATATGATCCAGCAACCCCATTTCTGAGTGCATTTCCAAAACAACTGAAATCAAGATCTCAAAGAGATAGTTATATACCTATCTTCAGAGCAGCAGTAGTCACAAGAGCCAAGACAAGGAAACAAGCTAAGTGTCCATCAGTGGGTGAATGGATAAAGAAAATGTGAAATATAGATGTGTATACACACTGTACAAACACACACACAACATACACACACATATATATATACACAATGAAATATCCATCAGCCTTAAAAAAGAAGAAAATCCTGTCATTTGCAACAACATGGATGAACTTTCAGGAAAATAAGAGAAAAAAAACACTATATGGTATCATACATGTGTACAAACTTCAGTTATAAGCTGAATAAGGTTTGAGAAGCTAATGTATAATATGGTGACTATGGTTGATAACACAGTATTATATAATTAAAATTTGCTAAGAATTTACAACTTAAACCTCACAAAAATATAAATATATGAAATGATGAATGAGTTAATTAGCTCAATGGGGGAATCTTTTTACTATATAAAAAAATATCACATTGTACACTTTAAGGATCTTATTTGTCCATTTTACATCAATAAAACTGGTGGAGGGAATAAACACTAGAATCCAGGATTGCACTGAAATGCAGGAGCAACAAGTAGGTCCAATTAGCAGGGATGGACCAGTCCCAAGAGTACTTTGACACATCATGAAATTTTTACTCCTTAACCAGGCATAAGCAGCACTGTGAAGTAAGAACAAAACTGAGGATGGAAGCAGAAGACCAGCGGCCCCCACTCTGGGAAGCTGACAATGACATGAAATTGTGCAATGCCTGAAACACTTCATCAGAGATACATTCAATTGCACTCAATAAATATAAGTCTTTGGGTTAATGGCTAGAACCCATAATGTGCCCTAACAATTTCTGAAAAATAGGAACCCTGCCTTTCTTCCTGGCACGTCTGATACCAGTGTCTACCTGGCACATTCTCTGAGCTTCAGCCACCCTAGCACCTAGTTTCTCCATAAACAAATGGTCAACAGTGCCCTCTTTCTTCTCCTCTTTATACTCAGCTAGTTCTTACTCATCCTTTAGTTTTCACTCAGATAAGTAAAACCATATTCAGTTCATTGCCACAAAAAGATTATAAAACACTTGAAGGTAGTAAACATTTCTTAATCATCTGGAAGGAGGTAGTAACTAGCAGTAACTCAATCAAGAGACACTTTTAAAGAAATCACCTGCTAAATGTAAATACTGTGCTAGGCCCATTTGGGTTACAAAGAAAAATCCAAGAATTTGACTTGTCCCTAAGAAGTAACATAAAGACTAAGAATAACGTCCATACTCTACAGAGGTCCTGTACCAGAGAAACTTCAAAGTTCTCAAATGCAATAATATAAATGTACAGGATAAGTTAAAGAGAATTTAATAGCTATCTATTGTTTACCTAGTGCAATAATTTGATTCTTAAGGACACACTAACCTGCCATTATTCCTTCTGCCAGTGAACAAAACATGTCCAACACACTACATACATTACATCAAGAAGCACCAGCAGTCTGTCAGAATTCATTCAATCTGCAATAATGCAAGGGGCTGGAAACTGAAGTAAAAGTTGACCCAACCCCTTGATCCCTCTAGCTGCTGCCCTGGCCATCATTCCCAGAGTGGGTGGGTCTGCGGATGTTCTAGGACTGTGGGGACCCTTTAAACAAGAGGACTCTGCTGAGACTGGCAGTTTCTGCCTCCGCCCCAACCCCCACTGGTCTGCACAGTCAGAAGCAATGAGGCTTGATTTTCCCCAGTGCTGTGAGATGCGAGGTCTCTGGTGAGGAGCTGGGAACACTCCCCAGGCATCCATCCTGACTTTTTAAAAGTATGACTGCACTTTCTGCTGGCCTGCCACTGCCACCGCTGCTGTCACCACCACACCACATCCTCTCTTCCCTGGCTCTGCCCCTCCCACCCGTCTGGATGAGTATCTCCTCTCTACATCTTTGTTAGTTGGACTTCCATGCAGTTTGATTTTCTGGAACTTCTGGTTGTTTCTAGTTTTGAGGTAGTTGTATTCCTTCTTAGTTGTGGAGGGAGACGCAGCATGTGTGTCTACATCTCCATCTTGGCCAGAAGTACCGTCAGTATTCTTAATTCTCCCTAACTCACCCGTCCTCCGAGCCAAGCATCATTTCCTTTGAGCTCCCTTAGTACTCTATACATATATTGTGGTATAATAAGCTAGTGCTTCAGCTACATGTTTACCTGCCTTCATAATGTACATTGAAGCTGCTTGCTCATTTTAAGCCTCTATACAAAAATACGAAACACACAACATAGGCTTCAATTTCAGCATCACTGTTTCAAGCCCCACATTCCACATTTTGAGTTCATTGTGTTTGTTTGGCTATATACAGGTCTGCTTTGCTTGTTTATTTTTTTCACAGGTGGTGTAATTAATCATGACAATAATCACAATAGCTTCCAATTTTTGGAAGTTTACTCTGTTCCAGTCACTGTATTAATCATTTTTCACATATTATCTTAGTCAATCATTGAAACAATGCTATGCAGTTGAGTTGGTATGAGGATAATTATTTCAATTAATTATAGTAGTAGTAGTAGTAATTATAGTAGTAAACTGATAGTGAAAAGAAGTTAAGAAATTTGCCCTAAAAGTCATACTTCTATAAACTCTCACATTTACTAGAGATATCTGGAACCAGCATGTTGGCTTTAGAGACACATAAAAGTGGCTGATTTCAAATTCTTTCTCTGCCCCTCACAAGCTAGGTTGCCCTGAGGAAGTTCATTAACTACTTTGAGACGTATTTGTTCATCAATGAAACAGTATGGTTGTGAGTATTAACAACAACTATGTATGTGAAGTACAAAAGAAAGTGACTATCATACAGGAAATGCTTACCAAGTGTTATTTCTTTCCCCTTCTCCTTCTAAGTAAATTAGATATTCTTTAACACAAGAAATGTCTTGATAGCCATGGTGTATTCTAGGGTTTCTAGTATAAAAATGCCACCATAAATAATCAACAAATGCTTTATGATTGGACAATATACATTTATTATTAATAAAAAAAGATATATTCATATACTAATAAATTTTAAGGTTAAAAAATATTCCTTTTTAAAAATCTCCTTTAAACTATTTTCTCTTCCTAAATTTGGAGTCTACTACTATCCATTAATGAGACTACAAAAGATATGAGAAGCAACTACTTAATATAGGCTGTCTGGAGACATATCCAATGGCTGAAGAGGAGAATCCTAAGCCAGTTTGTGACTATTAGAGTACTTCAAAAATTAAGGACCTGGTCTGCTTGCCAAAATCTAATTTTATGCATTGTGTGACAGGACAATACATAAAAGGCATGCATCGGTAAGCATCTCTAGTAAAAGATCTACTAGGTACTGAGTGAAAAATAAATCAAAACATACCCTGATTAACTCAGTCTAATAGAGAAAAGTTGTATAAGATAATGTGGTAAATACTCTTTGAAGAATACAAAACTAATGATATAACAGCACAAAGGAAGGGGATATTCACTAAGCTTGAGGGATCAAGAACTCAATATACATTTGAACTTGGTCTTTTAGAGGAGTACAATTCACAAGGCAAAGAAGGAGACAAAGGGATGTTTCATACAGATGGAATTATGAGAACAAAGACACAAATGCATGAAAATTAAGTTGTAATATGTTCAGAAGATATCAAGAAATCCAATATGGCTAAAGCAAAGGGCTAATAAAGAGATATGCTCAGAGATAGGATGGGAAAGAACATACAGTCAGACTGTTAAAAACCTTAACAGCCAGGCTAGAAGCATAGAGTCAAAGCAAAAGTTCGACTACTATTTCAACCCTGAGAATATTTTTATTCTGCCCTTTTAACCTAGTGGTACACCAAATTCCTGTCTTTTTTCATATGCATATATATATATATACACATAATAAAATGTCCTTTCTTTTTATTTTGACACTAAGAATAAAAAGAATAAATAAATTAAAAATCAATCATTTAATTAATATTAGAGACCACTGATAGATATCATCAAAACAGAACAGAACTAAAAATAGCTAAAACTGCACTTAATAAAACTTACTTGGAACTACAAATTAATTGAAGGATCCAATTTTCTTAATAAAATTTATTATGTCTGAACATTTTTGTTCCCCAAATACTGAACCTGTTAGAAATAATGACTTCCTAAGCAAAAATACAATGTCAGAAGCTATAAATGTGATAAGAAAAAACTGGCTGAAATGGATAGGCAAAATTTAAGTAAACAAAAGAGGATTAACACACTTGGAATATAAGAAATAAACCAATTCCACTGCTGGGATTATACCCTAAGAATCCTGAAACACCAATTCAAAAGAACCTATGCACCCCTATGTTCAAAGCAACGCTATTTATAATAGCTTAGTAGTGCTAGAAAGAGCCTAAGTGCCCATCAGTAAATGAATGGATCAAAAAACTGTTACATTTACACAATGGAATACTATGCAACAGAAAGAAGGAACTCAAAAATAATTTAAAAAGAAGGGAAGAAGGAACCTTTTGCAACAGCATGGATGGAATTGGAAAGTACTATGCTAAGTGAAATAAGCCAAGTGGTAAAAGACAAACACCATATGATCTCACCTATAAGAGGAACCTAATGAACAAAACAAAAAAGCAAAATGGAACCAGAGGCATGGAAATAAGGAACAAACTGACATCAACCAGAGGGGAAAGGGGGGAGGGATAAGGGAGGAAAGAAGGGAAAGGATATAGTCAAGGAGAAGTTATAAAGAACCCATGGACATGGATAACAGGATCAGGATAGACTGTGGGAGTGAGGGTGGGGGGCAGGGGAGAGTAATGGGGGGAAATTGGGACAACTGTAATAGAACAACAATAAAATATAAAGAAAGGTCAAGCAACTGGACTAAGGCATCAGCATTTCCTATAAGGAAGGAAAAGTAGAAAAGACCTCAAATTAGTTTAGTTACAAGATACACCAAATTGGTAATAATTTCACTTTCCCAGCCCTTTCAAAGTTGTATGAGTTCTAAGTCCTTGTATTAAAATCTTCATACTTAGAAATTAAGAGTGAATGCTGTTTTCTTGGCTAAACCCTGCCTGACAGGCATGGTATAAAAGTATTAGGTCTGGACAATTTAAGGAAGCTAGAAATAGGAAACGGAATAAGCAGGAAAAAAAGGGGGGGGGACAAAAAGGAAGAATCTGTACTAGAGAAAAAACAAGTAGAATTACTTTTTTAAATGATCAAAGGACTAGTACCTTAAGAAAAGAAATGAAAAAAAGAAAAAGAAAATAAAACCTGGTCATTGGAAACAGATTACTGGCAGCAGCAAATCATCTGGAGAAGCAGCTGGGCTGCAAAAGATGAGCTTCGAAAACACATAAGCAAATATCTTAGGGAAAGTAGGAGGTATTTTAAAAATTAAATAAATAAATAAAGGACAGCAGGGCCCCAAATGGAATCACTTGTTCTAAGCCCAAATCACCAAACCAAGCCTTACCACCTAACCTAACTGCAGTTCAAGTCTCTTCAGGAATGTACTCTTATCCAGTCAGCACTAGGGAGGTAGCCTGCCAGAGAGACCCCTGCCTGTCCACCTAAGGGAAACAAGGTAACCCTCTTCTTCCTTATCCTGCCCCTTTTTGCCTATAAATGCCTTCCTTCTACTTTGTGCGGCTCCTTGGAGCTTTCTATTTGGTAGATTAGAGGCTGCCCAATCCATGAATCATTAATAAAGCCAATTTGATCTTTAAATTTACTCAGTTGAATTTTGTTGTGTGTGTGGTTTTTTTAAACAGAGATAAGCATAAAACTGGGGTCCACTGGATTACAGAGAGTTTAAAAACATGATAAGGAAGTAGAGGATCTACCTTACACAAAAATCTAGTGGCCCAAATCAAACTCATATTTAGAACTGATTTTCCCGCATATTCAATAACCAATTCAAATGCTAGTACCAGAAAAAAAACACTTACTATACTGTATTACCACCCCAGATAAAAATATTACCATGAACTATATAAAAGAACAATCTTGTTCTTTCCTTTTCAAACCCATAAACCCATTTTAAAAATGCATGTTTTTATACATATGTCATAGGTAAGATTATAGATACTGTTAATAGAGGTCATTGGGATCCACTTCTTCTACTGAGGAACATACATATGAATGCAAATTAAAAGTGCATCACAAAAAATGTTATGAGTTCCAAGTGTACTTACATAACATCAACAGCCTAGAAGAAATAATATTGCATATCTTATAATAATCAAGTACACATCCTCCAGGAATGACTACATGTTGCAAACATATATATGTCAATTTCCTTTGAAAATATCATTTAGATTTTTTTTAATTAGACCTTAACACAGTGGTTCCCAAACTTGTCTTCATATAAGAATCACAGGGGAATTGTTTAACGTTCCAAATGCGGAGCACTTAAATAACAACCTCTGTGAGTCAGGCACAAGCATTATTATTTTTTGAAGCTCCCAGGTGATTCCAATGTGCAGGTAAGTTAGAAACCACTGTGTTAACAGAGAACTCCTTAAAGGAAACCTGATTATCCCTTGAGAACAGCAGTTCTCAGACTTAGCTACACATTAGAATCTGGGCAGTTCTAAAATCCCTCGACTCCAGCTGCACCAATACTAATTAAATTATAAGCTTGGAGGGGTGGGAGTCGGCCATCAGTTGTTTCCTACAGCTCCAAATGTACAACCAGATTTGAGAACCAAGCTTTAAACTAAAGGATGGTTTGTAATAGCAATCAAAATCATTAGGTGTCTGGAAAAAGAACTTCATTGATACAATAAAAATTCTTATTAAAACTCTCCTAAATAAAAAAAAGAGAAAACAACAAGAATGTGAATTAGGTATGCAAACATAATGATGCTCTAGTGAACAGACTAGCTATTGTGTTAACTATATCAAAAATTAGGGCAGAAACAGAAAAATACTAAGCAAGACAAAGAACAAGAAAGAAATGTGACCTATTGCCATTAAGAGATGTGTGATTCAAGTTAAACTATGCCTGTGGTATCATCGAAGATGCTTAATTTATAAGCAAGAAGAATGTCAAATGCCTTGCAACTGGATGTCTTTTCAATAAGACAGTCTTACAGATTTAGAGACTGGTTGTGGGTTATGTTACATAAATTAACATGTGTTTTCTCTTTTCAAAGGGCATAAGCCTATGATCTCATTACCTGAGTGATTGTCTGTATGTATAGGCCTCACTTAATCCTGTCTGCATCGCTGCCTCCTGAGACTCAATGGTTTGGCTGAACTAAGTGGCTGGGTTGGTGAAGAATGCGGTGGTCTGTAGGCTTCACTTTAATACTGGTTTCTCTTTTCTATCCTAATGGCTTGGACAGAAAGAGCCCAGAGGTCTGAGAGGGGGGGAAACCTAAAATATTTCCCTCAGCACAAACTAAGTATAGTGGGCAAAAAGGTTTTGGACAGGTGTGAGGTGCCTGGCACACCTTCATCCAAAGAAGCCCTTTTTTCCCTAATGTAGGACATTGAAAAATTAATACCTGCCTTTTGTCATCTAGTGGTTATGGATTAAATGATGTCTTTTAACCCTGTTGCCAAATCTGTTGCCCCCAGAATACAACAAGGATGCCAGCCTGTTAAACCAAGCACGCTGTGGTCCGGGGACAGCCAACTGACCTGGAGTCTACAAGATCCTCCCCCATGTTGAAAGGCCACCCTCCCCTCCACACCCCCACTCATATTAGGGATTTCTGAACCCAAGGATAGGTGGGACAATGACCATGTCCAGCTTGAAGCAGCTAGAGGAGCATGAGAGTGTCACCCATTGTCCTCTATAAGATTATAAAGGGTCTTAAGTCTGAGAGGGGGGGGATTGTTATTTTTTATTGTTATAAAAAATTATTTTTTAAAATAATAATAATATAGGAAAGAGAGAAGCCAGAGAACTTGTTTGCACAACCCATGGGCATGGACTGGGTGGGTGAGATTGCTGGGGGTGGGGGGTGCTGGCCAGAGGGGAGCAAAGGGGAAAAAATTGGAACTATTATAACAATATAATCAATAAAATATACTTTTAAAAAAGGGATGTGTGATTCCATCTTCCAATTTCTGTGTAATTAACAAAAGAATGTTCCTGTCCTATTCACTATTATTGCCAAATATGTAAGTCTGAGAAAATTCAGAAGGAATTTTAGTGGTAGAAAAACATTTCTAAATACTCAGATATGTAAATTTAAGTGACTGAATAAGTTCAAAGCAAGAAAAAGTTGGCTCTTGTCTCTCACTACCATTCTAATCAGTAGTTCCTGGCCACTCCAGTTTTATTGAAGATTAGCCCAGTAAAAACAAAACGTGTTATTACATTTCAAATGCAACAAAGGGGATGGTTGAATTAAGATGATTTGATGATATAATTTTTAGTGCTTATTTAATCTTTGCTTTTCTGTAGATATCTTTCAATGGTTAAAGTGTCATTTTTTAACTTTATTTTTATGGTTGACACAATTACTGATGTCCCCCTTTCCTCTCCTTTGCCCACCTCCACCCAGCTCCCCTCCCCCTTCTCTCTGGCCATCACTGTACTGTCATCTGTGTCTATGAGTCATGCACATATGATCTTTGGCTAATACCTTCACCTTCTTTCATCCATTCACCTCCTCCACCCCCTCACCTCTGACAGCTGTTAGTCTGTTTCATGTATCCACGCCACTGTTTCTATTTTGTTTATCAGTTTACATGTATTTTGCTCATTAGATTCCACATGTAAGTGAGATCATATAGTATTTGTCTTTCTCTGACTGGCTTGTTTTACTTAGCACGATAATCCCCAGGTCCACCCATGCTGCACAAAGGGTAAGATTTCCTCCTTTCTTATGGCCATGTAGTATTCTATTATGTAAATATACCACAGTTTTTAATCCACTCATCTAATGATGGGAACTTGGGCATACACAAGAATAAACTCAAAATGAATAAAAGCTTTAAATGTAAGTCACAAAACCATAAAAACCCTAGAAGAAAACTTAGACAATAAAATCTCAGACATCTATCATAACAAAATTTTTGCCAATATATCTCCTAGGGCAAGGGAAACAAAGGAAATATAAACAAATAGAACTACATCAAACTAAAAAGCTTCTTCTGCACAGCAAAAGAAATCATCCACATGATGAAAAGGAAACCCATTGTACAGGAGAACATATTTGCCAATTATACAGCTGATAAGGGATTAATCTACAAAATATATATAAAGAACTTATACAATTCAACACCAGGAAGACAAACAGCCCGATTAAAAACTGGGCAAAAGACAAGAGTAAATACTTCCCCAAAGAGGACACACAGATGGCCCATAAACATATGGAAAAATACTCAATGTCACTAATCATCAGAGAGATTCAAATTAAAACCACAATGAGATATCACCTCACACCTGTCAGAATGGTCATCATCAATAAATCAACAAACAGCAAGTACTGACAATGATGTGGAGAAAAGGGAACCCCAGTGCAGTGTTGGTGGGAGTGCAGACTGGTGCAGTCACTGTGGAAAACAGTATGGCGTTTCCTCAAAAAGTTAAAAATGGATCTGCCTTCTGACCAAGCAATACCACTTCTTGGAATATATCCTAAGAATCAAAAAAAAAAAAATCAATTTGAAAGAATATATGCACTCCTGTGTTCATAGTGGCATTATTCACAATAGCCAAGACCTGGTTTAAGTACCACTTAAAACAGATCTTACAGAGTGTAATTAGATGTGCTGTCAGATAGGAAGAAAAATTAAAAGTGCAATTCACACTGTTACAGTAGCAATGCTCACAGCAGAATGTAATCCAGTCTCTACAGTACACGTGATTAAAGACTTGCAGGGAGACTGGCATTTAAATTATTAACCATTGCAGTTTCCTTTGGTGGAAAAAAAACAATCTGTGTGCTACATAAATGGGAGAAAGGTCTTTTTCTTTCTTTAACTTTTGCAAATTGACTCCCTGGTTAAAAAGGAAAGAAAAGAAAAAGCCTCCATTATCACGAGGTCATCCAAGTAACAGCTAAGCATGTACTACCAATTAACAGTACTGTATAAGCTTAAGAAAAAGTTACTTGCAAACATCTAGACAGTCAATCATTTGGGGAGGATTTAGTGGTTATTACAAATGCAAACCCCCAGGCTGAAGCTGGTGCAGAGGCAGGGGTGATTCTAGGCATTGGGAGCCCCACCCTGAAATACCAAGTGGGAATCAAAAATAAACCTTTAAAAACCAGTTTCCCCTTTTGTTGGCTTGAATAATCACTTATAGATGAACAAGTCAAAGATGATATGTCTTTTTAACTTCTTCATTGAGCCACTATTGGACTCATTAGTACCCAATCAAAAGGCAATATGCTTCTTCCCCACAAACTGTGTTGTTACTGCTAAATTAATTAAACAAGAAAGCCATCAGACTGAGGTTGCTCTAAGGCTACAGGGGTGTAAGAAACCTGTAAATAACTCAAGGTCACAAAATCAAAACCTAAGGACAGCCAATCACAAACAGCTAACTAGGCATTGAGCTGTAGTCAATCAAATAATTTCCTTTCTTGATTTCCACATCTGGTTCCAATAGGTAAATGGCTTCTAACCACTCCCAGTTTGGCACTGCCAGATTGGAATTGATTTTTGCTCAATTAAACTCATAGTTGTTAATATGCTTCAGTTTATTTTTTAGCATACTTAACTCTGGAAATAAAAAATCACAAAAACAAATTTCAAGTGGACCCTCCTAGCAGGTATAAAGAATCACACAGACGATGGGACACAGAACAGAATAGTCTAAATCAGCTTTTACTTTGAATCTGGTCAGGAAGAGCAGAGTTTGTCACCCCAAAGTATACCTTTTGGAGGATATTATTTTAAGCTGGTTATTATTTTTAAGAAACTGAAGGGATTCAGAATAAATCTCCCCATAATGTGCCACCATGGCATACCGATTATTTCAAGCTAAAGACCATTAAAGCCCAACAAACTCAAGAACTTTTTATCTCCCTCTTACCTGCCTAAAAAAGTAAAAAGGTAGAAAAACCTGCTCCTAGAAGGTAGCTGCCATCTCGTCAGAACGTGAACCAAGTGCAGCAGACAGGGAAACCTAGAAAGTCTGTTTGTTAGACTCCATTCTGTGTCCCATGTCTGTGTGACCCAGCAAGAATGTGTTTACCAAATGTTTGCTCTTTCTCACTTACCTATGAATTGCTTGCTTTCCTTTGAAGTCCTGGACTCTTTCCTCCCTCTCCTCCACACAGAATGACATATGAGCCTCAACTGTCCTTGAAGCCCAAATTCTTATAGAACCCCTATATGTATGTAGGAAATTAAATTTAGTTACTTTCTTCTGTTAATCTGTCTCATGTTAATTTGAATACTAGACCAGCCAGACAAACAAGGAGGAAAGAGAAGGAAATTTTTCTTCCCCCTCACACGGGTCAGCAATGTGCATTATGAGCCAATTATCAAGTAAATGAGATCATTTAAAAATCATTCTAAGCCCAAAACATTTTGCAACTTTTCATATGAATTTGCATTACAAACTAAATATACTTAAATCCCAAATGAAAGACTCAAGTAAACTTTTCTGCCTAAGCCTTATTAAATGTTGATGTGATCAGCATTTCAATTCTCTTAGCAAGAATTTTGGATAAATTAAATATTTTGTCTCTAAATTTTGGAATGGTTCCAAGTTGCTAATAGCAAATAAGTACTTTTAATATTAAGTATTTCCTTCCCTGAAAGATGGTCTATGTTTTTTACATGCATGCTAAAAATATTATAAAGAGTTATCACGTATTATGAAACAAAAACACTTTATTGTTTGACTTTCCTGCTTGGTGCCGCTCACCAAGTGTGCACTGGCTTTGGTGGCTTCCATTGCCAAATCCAGATAATGGCTGTGCTGCTGTAAGCAAGCCCTGTCTGGCGGAAACCTCTTCTTTTGTGAAACTCATTCAGTAACCCTGTACATGCCTTTAAAAAGAATAAAATTATATTTGTATGTCTTACAGTTGGTAGACCAACGAAGTAAAAGCGTCACTCTTTTTAAAAGCCTAGCTTTCTCTCAGTTGCATTCACTTAATTATACACGTCTTTGTCCTTTCCTAGAATGTGCAGCCATTCTTTCACTTTGTTTCTGTCACTGTAAAATAAATCAATGCAAAATAGCCACTTTTGAGAACAGCTGTCTTCCTTTCAGCCAGACTCTAATAATGCAAACACAGTGGTGTCCTCATTCTTTTGATCAGTTCTCAGACACCCTCTGATGGGGAGACGGGGAGGGAGGACACAAAGAGGGAAAGAAGAAAATTCTAACACAGATTTCAGGAGACTAAGGATCCGCCTTCTTTCAGACTAAGAGTTTTTTTTTTATAAGAATCATAAAAGCATTTCTACAACTTGGACCATGATCAAGGTGCTCAGAAGAAATGAAGGGAAGCAGAAGTTGCCCTGAAGTATGTCTCTTTGGCATAAGTATTATTATTTTAGGCTGATGAATTTTAAGACACAGCAGACATAGTAGAAGCTCTGAAAACTGAGAAGTTACATTTATAAGGGAAGTCTCCATTTATATGAGTGCTTCCTTCTCTGTACTGGAAGAGGAAGATTCTAAATTTCTATAAATTCTTATCCATGAGAAAGGCATGGGCTTCAATCTACATAACAACCATACCTTTGATTATTGTGTTTTGCCTGGTAACCTCCCATAACTGGGGCCCCCATTTCCCCAAAATCATCTTTTGCCCTTAGCTAGACATAGTATTTAAAGTGGAGGCTTGGGCCATTTCAGGGAGTTACTCTTTTCCTGGGTATCTCTCCCATGTACACAGGAGGTATACATATTATTAAATTTCTATTGGTTTTTTTACTGTTAATTAATCTTTTATTACAGGGGGTGTCTCAGTCAACAACCTACTAAGGTGAAGGAAAAATTATTCTTCATCTCCCAGATTTTGTTTAGCAATACATATTTATTGAGCTGTGTGACTTTGGAAAAGTTACTTAGTTTCTCTGTGCCACATTTTCCCATGTGAAAATGAGTATAATAATATTTCTTCTCTATAGGAGGTTGTTGGATTAAAAGGCACAGTGTATATAAAACACTTCACCTACCTGAGTAATTGCCCAATTAAGTTAACCTTCATTTTGAAAGCAGAATTGAATGAAGATTTCCAAAAGACCTAGCATCCTCTCCAAATGTCTTCCAAAAAGAATTTGGTGAATCCAATATCCTTATCTACCTTTTTCATATACATCACACCCAGTAATGTCTCGATATTTTGTGACAAATACTCTAATTGGGGGACTTAAAATTTCTAAAATGAAAATGTATTTTGAAATTGAAAAGAAAAGAGAAAGATGACTGTAACAAGGGGGAGGGTATGGGAACAGCATACACCTATGAGAGACAGAAGTATTCTGGGGGAGGAGGGAGTGAAGAGTAAAGAGCCCACAGGTGCCCAAACAAACCCACACATTAGGCCTGACTGTCTTCATGGTGCTTAGTGTCTCTCAAGTTAAAGATGCCTTGATTTCACTTGCAAAGCATTTAAGTCTACATGGATGGAAGGCAGATTTGGGGGCCTCAACGTAGGGCTACTGAAATAGAACCTCTGGAGAAGAGGAGGTGATGGAGCCCAGAAATTGACATTTGAAAGAACCCCCTCCTGCTCAAAGTCCCCACAGTGACTGATGCCACAGTCTATGTGCCATACTTCAAAAAACTGTAAGAGCTGATGTCCCAAGTGAGCATTAGCTGTGCTTGCTAAATCTTGCCTATTCTTGCCTACATTTGCATTGCTTTCAAGCTAGGCACACATGGAGAGACTGGTATTTCCTCACTCAACACTTGCAGCTGCCTCCCATTCAGAAAAAACAAGAGCCTAGTTTCTCCAGTAACCAGGAGAACGTGTGATATTCATTTTCATGGGAGAATACACTTTGCTTCTTCATTGTTAAACTATAATAGGTTATAATGTGAAACTAAATGACATTTGCCATTTTCCTACAAATAACTTGATGCTGTTCTCTTTTGGTATCAAGTGAATTATTATTAAAATGAATTCTGGTCAAACAAATTCCTCCAAAGTACACAAGTACTTTGTAATTGTACATTGTTTAATTACCTTGCCACTGCATAGCACTTACCACATAATTAGATAAATAGTAATTTTTGTTTAAGGAACCAATAACTAAGAAGAATTAATGCATGGTAAAGGTAATCACTGCCTTATTGGATAAACAAGGAAAGTAGATCTTCAGTGAAGGTCTTATAATTAAGCCACTGAAGAACAGCTCAAAAGCCATAGGTTTTAGATTATCACCTGAATGAAAAAGGAACAAAGTCAAACAGAGAAAATTTAGTGAAATGGTGATTCATCTACTGTATCATCATTTCAAAACTTAAAGCTGGCAGCATAAGTTCACCCTTTCTGTTTTAAAAATGTCAAAATCTAAGTGAATCTATATAGCCAGCACATAGGAAGAATGCAAAAGGAGCTCATTAATATATGTTCCAGCAACTCACTTAAGTACTTACTGTCCATAATATTTCCTGAATTGGATAAAGTGTCATTGGTATTGGAAAAGGAAACACAATTCATAGAATGAAAGTTAGGGAGATAACAGAGAAAATGAGAGGAAATAAAAGAAAAAATCTCAAATGAAAAGCACTAGTAAGAGCACGGCAGTGCCCCCACCAGGGCAGTTCCATCACTACTGTAAAGGCACCCAGAGGGATGCCAGTTAAAGATGCAGACACGGGGAACTAGACTGGAATAGAAGTCTCACAAAGGAAGCATTATGGAATTAAAGAAATAAAAGGGAAGGAAACATTAATATCCCTCTATGTTCATTCTCCGTCCCATATTCCGTAGTCAAGTCTTACCAACCCTGTGTTCTATAAAGGAATATTTGACATGCCACACTGACTAAAAGCATGATCGCTAATGCTTTAGAAAACAATTTCTTTTCTTTCATATGTATTATCATAACAGTGTATTTCATGCTAATTAATTGTAAATTAATTCCAGATACTCTTTCCCCCAAAAAAATATGTCCTTGGAATCACAATACAGTACAGTACAGGAGATTCAGATAAGACTCTTTAATTTCCAAATAATAGAACACAACTTTTCCTTGCCTTTTGAACCTTAGCTGCAAGAAAGTGAGTTAATCACATTCCTCACTTTGTAGAACAGTATCATCATTGTAAGGCCTCTCTCTTGTTTTAGCTTAATTTCCAATTTATTTCTAATCCTCCCTTGCCATAATATTCCATCCCTAAACTGCTTGCTATATGTCCTTAAATATGCCCATATCTTTATAAAAATAGTACATTTGTATGAATGTGTTTAATTTACAAACATATATTAGACTATGCACCTCATTTTTTTATTTCTTTTTTTCTAATCTCTTAATACCTATCCAGGTTCTTAATATCTATTCATGTTGCTTTCTTTATACCTAGTTTGTTGCCTTGAAGTGCCTTTGTTAAGCACACATCTTGCACATTTTACTTTCTTAGTTCCCTAGTTATAGATGTCTTTGTTGCCTCTCTCAAGTACTATTCCCAACACCACCAAAATAGATGGATGAGAGAGAAAGACAATCCTCAAATATATTACTTTACCTTGGTTAGAATTTTCTAGAGGATATACCTAGGCCTGGGTGAGTAGCCATGGAGTGTATGCTAACATAATTTCACTAAATACTATCAGACTGCTTTCCAGAATGACTTGATTCCCACCAGTAACTGGGTGAGAAATAAGGGTGGTTTTTGTTTTTTGTTTTGTTTTGTTTTTCTGTTTGGGTACTTTTGATATATTTAAAAGTTCTTTACCTATATTCCCCACCCTGTGGATCAACACTCTTTAAATTAAATAAAGAAGAAGGAAGAAAGGCTTCTTTCAGAAAGCACAAGGTCAACGTCTGGATTGCAGTCATTTGGGTGGAGTAGGAAGTACAACATGCTAGTTTGCAAAGGCTCAGCCATGGAATAGACTATTGGGAAGCTACAGGCACAATGTTGGAGTACGGTGCATTTTCTACGGAACCCCGTATTTTCCTTCACAATAAGTTACATCTGTCACAACTCCACTCCACCATTTATACCCTGTGTGATCCAAAATGACACCCTTGGGGCAGAAAACAACCCCAAACTTCAATTCAGATATCCACTGACTCTCTGCCTGGGACACGTTCTGCTATTATCACCAAGTAATAAAAATGGGGGAGGGTGAAAGTTGAGGTCCCGGGTCCCCAGGATTATTAATAAGCCCTCTGGAAATCAGTCTGAAGCCCCTGCACTTTAAGAACCAGCCAAGTCAGTACAACATCCTGTTCAGAGGCTGAAAACAAGCCTAAAGCCACTGTGAAACAGATACCACTAATAGCCCCAAGTCCTAATACAAACACCTCTAATGAGCTCAGGTGTACTTATTTTGTTCGGGTTTATTATTATTACTGTTCTGTGGGCACACCGACCACGCCAGGGTCTCTTGCTTCTTACTCTGCCTTGAACTCTCTATCCCCACATATTCACACAGCTCATGCCTGGCTTTGCTCAAGTGTCAGTTTAGCAGAAAGGGCTTTCCTACTACTCTTTATAGCTCTGAGCTTTACATACTCTGCTATATTATCCGTCAAGGCACTTAATCACATAGATCTTCCCACTAGAGTGTAACCACCATCAAAGTAAGGATTTTGTTAGTTTCTTTCCCTGTGCTATCAACTAGCATCTAGAACAATGCCCGGCCCAAAGAAGGTATTACATATTTGTGGATCAAATATTAGATTATGATAGCTATTGAAGGACCAACAATGAAAAGAGAGCCTAGTCGCTGACTTCATAGAGCTTATACTCTTACAGGGGAAACAGCCTGTTAGTGTAGGCTGTAAGGATTGCAAAGCTCAGGTCTTCTGACTCAGGTAACTCTTTCCACTGCCACGCTGAACAAGGCACAAAAGAAGGGGTTCAGTTATTTAGTAGCAGCTAAGGGAAGACATTAGCAAACATAAGAAAAGAAAGCTGTAAATGCAAGTTAGTTGCCTTTTTCTGTCATGTATTTTTAAAGCCTTTCTGTGTTTTTTTTTAGAGACCCATTGAGATTAGAGGCCACAAAAGAGGAAGTAATCATGAGGACTCTTCACAGACTTTAGTGTTCTAAAAACATTTTCAGTTCTTTTTTTTTCAGTCTTCCATGCAATTTTATTTTCTGCCTTCAACCATAATAATATGATATCCAAATTTCTTCTTAACCAGAGTGTCTGTAAACACAGGTCTGTCCTGCCCACTTACAGACAAGGCAAGCGCTGCTTCTTCAAATGGTCCAACCCCGTACTCTCCGGTCATCCAACCCAAGTCGCCTCCTTGCCTGGCTTGACCTTCCCTGTGCTGTGCCGCCACTGCACTGACTCTCACTCCAGACTTTACCTTTCCCAAGGCTTTCATGCTTTTCCCGTGTTTTTCACACAGAATGTATCTGAATGCATTGCCACCACCTTTGGGACCCTAAGACTTCTTGTCAGAACTGTCACTTCCAGAGGCTGCTCCCCAACTCTCCGCTTTTCCAGAAATGCTTTTTCCTTTGGATGGCATCTTTGGAATTTGATATTGAACTCTCAACTGTATCAGTTGCTGTACCTTCAGTTGTATTTTTTAAATACATAAAATATTATTTAGGTTTTAAATAAATTATCACAGTAGTAATTTAATCAGTGTAGGTAAACTTACACATAGACATAACTTTATGTATAGCCTAACAATGGGCACAGAACTGACCATTTGGACGTTTCAGTGGTTATATAACTTGTCCTAATTAAGTCATGATGCTTGTTTTGTAACAGAATGAAAGCAGTATCTGCCAAGTCTTATTAGAATTGTGATCGTGTTTAGCAAGCAAGCTAGAATATAAGGCCATATGCTGTGGAGTAGAAATGACTATTCTATTTTGTATTTTAAACCAGACTCTCCTTGACTAAACTTGAGGAAAGTGAAAGGAACTGAAGTTTTAAGCACTGTCCTAGAATTTAATTGAGAGAGAGGGAGAGGTTGGAAGTTGCTTTGAATGGGAAATTTGGCTGATCGTGCAATTTACTCCCTAGAAGCACCCTTTCATTCCTGTTTACTGACAATGTTGTCTGACACTAGAGAAATCCAAGCAAACAAAGTGGTTCCTGCATTGAGAGCTTAGGGGTCCCTGCCCCAGGATTGAGGGGAATATTGGGCTTGTTTTGACTTGTATAATATTGCCTAACTATGAGTGAATAAGGGAACATAGAAATATTTTGCAAATAATCTTCAGCAGAAGTTTGTTCTGCAAATGTATACTTCCTCTCCTGGGAGCCATAAAAGGTGAAGTGTTGGGCAGCAGTCGTCTAATCCTAAACTCTAGAGGAGAAAAAATAATATTGTTATTAATAATAATAATGAATGGCTTTCCCTGGTAACCACTAAATAAACAGTACACACACAGTGGCTCTGTGATCACCCATCTTTTGTATCATGTTCAGTGTATTTCTTAAGGGAAGGGGTGACAGGACCCAAGTCAAATGATCTAAGGCCTGTAAGAAGGCCTGTCACTTAGTGGGCATGAGACCTGGAAAAAATCACTTAACCTCTTCAATGGGTAAACTCACCCAGCCTTCTCAACAGTTCATTGCAGAAAATAAAAGGTGTTTTTATATGGTATGAAATCATGTGTGTGCGTGTGTGTAGTTAGTTGATCAATAGTGATAAAATCACAAATACAATTAGATCTTCAGTATGTGGTTTTCATTCAAGTAGGAATCAAATGCAGTCCTTACAACAACAGAGCTCTGGTGGAACAAGTCACTACAAATGCATTGGTAATTTTCACCTTCCTCCTCATCACAGTTGTTTCTCTCAGACTTCTAGGAGCAGGATATGTACAAGAGAGATTTTTAAAAATTTTTTAAATGCCAAAAAATAGACATAATTATCTAAAAGTCAAAAGTGTACCAATTTTCTTTTATATTTAAAAACTATATCCTTTACTTTTGAATAATTATATGACATTATATTGCTCCTAGTCTTGACAGAAGCAAAAGCAGGGAGAAGACAAGAATGTCTTCAAGGTCATAGACTAACATTCTCCAGCACTAAAGCCATCGTCTGCTACAAAGTGATTGTCTTGGTCAAGAAAATAAACTTCAGAAGACCCACACCATGGGGAATTACTTAAAAGAAAACATACAAATTATTTCCTTTCAGAAACTCATTTTATGTAGCTGAATTTCCTCCTCCAAATATAAACTAAGTCATTAAAATCATAATTCTGCTATAATTTTTAAGCATCCAAGTTCATAAATGAGAACAAAAAATGCCCTTTTTTTTCCAAAATTCAAAGGAAACAAGTTTTCAATGTGGTTTTAAGAATCTTAGTGCAGCAGGCTCCACAACTCATAATTATAATGTGATTCCTTGCAGTGTCCCCTTTACATGTAGCTGAATTAAAAAAGCAATATGGGGTGAGCAATGGCCCCACTGGTATCCGTTAGCATGAGTGCTATTTCTACAGATCTCTACCTGCATTTCAAGCTAGTCATTCATCAAGGTCCGGGACAAAGGAGTAAGTAGTTATGGTCAGGTCATCACTAAGTAAATGTACTTCTCTCTGGGTCTCGTCTCATTATTGCACAGCCTGAGTATCATGCACAGCTTATGTTTTGCCTGGGACAAAATGTAGATTGTCTTGGTTAGAAATATTATCCTCTGCAAGCCACTAACCTGCAGAGTTCAAGAAAGTCTGTACCTTCCTAAAAAAACAAAAACAAAAACAGGTGACCTGTCGAAAGCTGTACTTCTGAGAATACAGTAATATCTAAACCCAGCATATGCTAATCTAAAGGCACTTAAATTATTCAGGCTGCTCCTCCACCTAAAGTAAATGATCAAAATATGTAAACAAAATAATGTGATATCTTATGAAGGGTCTCTTTGGTAGAAGGAAATGAATAAACACAGAAATGTTGCCCCATGACAGAGTGCACTCAGAAAGCTCAGGAGGAAAATCTGTTCTGGTATATTGCCCAACTTAAATTGAGACTCTCAACAAATGTTTGCTGAACCAAATTAAAATCAATAAATTTCCCTAAGGCTTAAATCACAAAAAAATAAGTCAAAGATTATATATCACCACCACAATAAAACCCTTCTTTCATTTAGTATTCTTCCATGGTGACTGAATTGGTGCTTCTGATGGATACACTGGGTTATGGCCAGGTTGTTGCATGATTCCCTGGCAGTGCCCACATTTTTGGGGGGGTTAAATGTGGGTGACAGCATGGCCCAATTCTGTGCCCCAGACTGAACTAAGCACCCTCCTTCTCTCTCTCCTGAAGGAGCTGTTTGCAGGAAATAATTTTACTGTTAATTTCTCTTTTATTATCATAGATGCCCTCCACATTCCCCAATAGGATTTGAAGCATTTAAAGCAGCAGATAGTGAAATAGACTAAATGAATTCCAAAGTGCTCCAAGATTTAGAGTCTAGAGAATTTTATAATATTAAAATACATAAAACAACTAAGTTAAAAATTTAAATATATCAGAAGCTATTTTGGGAGTAATGATATCAAAAGAAGCATGTGAATCCATATGGGAAGACAAAATCTCCTGATAATAAACCCTTGGAGGAGTTTTTTCACATGGTGCTTCCTGTGGAGAATCTTAAGAAGCAGAATACATTGAAGATGTATTTCACATCTTCAAATCATTCATTAATTCAAAACTTGTTTATTGAAAGCACCTGCTATGTACACTGCAATTTTGCTTCAGAGATACTCTTTAAATAATAGTTTCTAAACTTGGCATCTGACTAAAGCCAAGGACATAACATTTAATTATACTCATCAAAATGCATTCTACCAGGAAACTAAAGTTTTAGCCAAGAATGCTGTATTCTGGTGATGTAATTTGGCCCTAGCAACAGCATTTAAAAACTATTGAGTATTAGACTTCCGGCCAAGATGGAGGCATAGACAGACATGTTGCATCTCCCTCCACAACTAAGAAGGAATACAACTACCTCAAAACTAAAACAGCTGGAAGTTCCAGAAAATCAAACTGCATGGAAGTCCAGCAAACAAAGATATAAAGAAGAAATACTCATCCAGACAGGTAGGAGGGGCGGACCTGGGGCAGAGAGGACATGGTGTGGTGGCGGCGGCAGCAGCAGCAGCAGCAGCAGCAGCAGCAGCAGCAGCAGCAGCAGCAGCAGCAGTGGCAGCAGCAGGCCAGCAGAAAGCATAGTTACATGTTTAAAAAGTCAGGAGGGACACCTGGGGAGCGTTCCCAGCTCCTCACCAGATGGCACAGCTCATGGTCCTGTAACCGGGGAAAATCAAGCCTCATTGCCTTGGACTGTGCAAAGCAGTGGAGGTTGGGGTGGAAGCAGAAACTGCCAGTTTCTCAGCAGAGTCCAGTTGTTTAAAGGACCCCCACAGTCCTAGGACATCCACAGACCCAGCCACTCTGGGAATCACAGCCAGGGCAACATCTAGAGAGGCGCCAGTCCCATACAGAAGTTGGAAAAGTGCCTGGAAAAGAGGCAAGTGCTGGGCAAGCAGCATTGTTCCTTCTCAGACCCCTCCCCCACATACAGTGCCACAACATGGTGGAACAGGTCACCCTGTACTGATGAATCTCTAAGGCTTTGCCCCTTACAACATAACATGAGCAACAGCTCTGCCTAAGACAGAGGCAAACACACACAGGAGACTTCCAGCCAAGATGGAGGACTAGACTGACATGCTCCATCTCCCTCCACAACTAAGAAGGAATACAACTACCGCAAAACCAGAAATAGCCAGAAGTTCCAGAAAATAAATGGAAGTCCAACGTATGAAGTTATAAAGAAGTGGTGCTTGTCCAGATGGGTAGGAGGGGCAAAGTCAGGACAGAGAGGTCAAGCTGTGCTGGCCGTGGCAGCTGCGGCAACAGTGGCAGGATGGCAGTAAGTACAGGCACCCATATTTAAGGGGAGGCAAGAAGCACCTGGGAAGCATCCCCAGATGCAGACCAGACCCATCAGCTTGCGATTCCAATGCTGGGGAAGGCAGACCCCCATTGCCTTGGACAGTGAAGCCTGGCAGGGGTGGGGATGGAGGAGGAGGTTCCCAGTCTCTTAGTGGACAGTGAACAGCAGGAATCCATCTTGGACCCCCATCCCCACAGAAAATGCCACAGTATGGTGAGAAGGGTCACCCAGTTGTGACGAGGGCATGGGACTATGCCCCTTATAGTGTAGGAGGTGTGACATCCCTGCCCAGGAAGCAAAGATAAATGCAAAATGGTCAGGGTGGCACAGATCGTGATAGAGATCCCAATCAGGCAGCTGACCAGGCAGCAAATATCTAATCTAATGAAGCAGCAGATAGGAAATCTTTCTGAGGCACAGTTCAGAGCTTTGGTTATATGAATGCTTACAGACCTAACAGCAGATCTTAAACAAGACAGGGAAGAAATGAAGGCTAGTCCTGCTGAAATGAATGAAAACATGTACAAAACTAGTGGTGAGGGAAAGAAAACCAGGGATCAAATCAACAAATCAGAACATAGGGAAGAAACAGTCAATCAGTGCAGAAAGAAGAAACAAAAAGTGAGGAAAATGAGGAGAGGCTCAGAAACCTCTGGGAGAGCTATAAGCGGGCCAACATCCGAATCATAGGGTTGCCAGAAGGTGAAGAAGAAGTACCAGAAATTTAAAAATTATGTGAAAAAAAAATGAAGCAGAACTTCCCTAACTTGGGGAAGGAAATAGACTTACAGGTCCAGGAAGCACAAAGAGAGTTTCAAAGAAACTGGACCCAGGGAGAACCACACCAAGACACATTATCATCAAAATGTCAAAAATTAAAGAGAGAATCTTAAAAGCAGCAAGAGAGAAGAAGAGAATTATGTACAAAGGGGTCCCAATTAGACTATCAGCTGATTTCTCAAAGGAGACTCTGCAGGCAAGAAGGGACTGGCAAGAAGTATTCAAAGTAATGAAAAGCAAAAACCTACAGCCATGATTACTCTATCCAGTGAAGCTGTCATTCAGAATAGAAGGGGAGAGAAAGTGCTTCCAGGACAAAGTAAAACCAAAGGAGTTCCTCAGATCCAAACCACTGTCATATGAGATGTTAAAGGGACTTGTTTAGGAAAAAGAGGATCAAAACTATGAACATTAAAATGAAAACTATCACAACAACCAACAACAGAAGCTAGGGAATCAAAACAAAGGCAAACTAAGTAGGCAACGAGAGTGGAAAAAGAATTATAGGTATGGGGAACAGACAAGGGGGAGGTCAATGGAGAGGGGGGAGGGGGGGAAGGGAGGGAGATGGTAGAGGAATTAAGAAGCATAGTAGGAGGGAGTGGAGTAGACAGGAAGATGTTGAGAAGAACTATATGCACAACCAATGGGCATGGACTAGGTGGGTGGGAACTGTAGGGAGGGGTGTCACTGGGTGAAGAGGAGCAGAGGGAAAAGAAATTGGGACAACTGTAACAACATAATCAATAAAGCATATTAAAAAGAAAACTACTCAGTGTTTATTGAATAGTTACTATCTCTCTTGAATGGAAATGTTTCTCAAACACCATTGTAAACATTCTCCAGCAGTAGTCAGTCTATGTGAGCAAGAGCTTTCTGAGTTCTGCAGGAGCTGGAAGGCTAGGTTTTTAATTCATGTAGACATTCTACTTTAACACTTAGGAATACAGCTTCCATCCTTATTTCAAAGGAAATAACCTCACCTTGGTATATACGAAGGTACAGAGGTGTCTGGACAGGACCAGATTTTTTCTTAAAAATTAGGATATTTTCAGCTGCTCAAATGATTTTCATGTAGTACATGACATACATGTATTGGCCCAGAAAAAAAAATTTTAAGGTGGATATTTAATAGTGTTCTGTAATGGTGTGCTCTTTAATATGACAAATTAAAAGGAGCATTCCATCTTGATGCTCTGCACCAAGATGAGTTAGCTGTAAGAAGGTCCTCTGGTCTGCGCTCATCATTTTCATGAAGCAGCATAAAATTCTAAAATCAAGTTGTGTGTATCCTCTATTTCAAGATGTGGAAAAAAGCCTTGGCAATCCATAGAGGAGAAAGACAATAATAACATGTACCCCATACAAAAATAAAGTTATACCTCCTCCCCCACAAAAAAAGGCTTATGCCTAAGACATATTGATAAAACAGGTCCTCCCATTAACTTTTCTCCAGAGCAAAACTTGAACAATTGTACATGACATTGGCTTTGAAAATGCCCATAACATTCTAACAGTTACTTGACTATGTGAAATCACTCCTGGCTAACCAAGAGTATAAAAATATGTGCTCCTCACTCTCCAACTCTTTACCAAGCTCCTCAGCACTACCAGTGAAATGCCTTCCACACCCAAAAAGAGTGTTACAGCCCACCTTCTCAGAGAGTAGAAATAAGAGCCAACTCACAGCTTGTGTTAACAGAGAGATGTGAGAAGCTACACTTCTTTACCCACCCCCGGAACAGACATAGTTCAAGAATGGCATCTGGCAGATCTAATCACTTGAAGCAAACATATAGAAGTACTCCAAATTAGATTGCCAGAAAGCATATTGCCCTCATAGTCAATTAAAATAAATGGAGAGAAGGATACACAAAGGAAAAATACCAATTATCCAGGCTGGAGTGTGCCCAAGTCCAAACAACTAACACACCCTAAATGTGTAAATAATCACCCTCAATATTTTAATGATTTCAGTAATTGAGAATCATCTTTTCATCATTCATTTCACCTTCAAAATAGCACTCCCTACAATTCAGCCTCTATTAGCAATCTGCTGAGAGATTAATTGGATATTGACCCAAAGAAATGTCTGCTACCTGTGGCATCACTACAGCTCTCCAATCAAAAACCAGCTCTAAATTGAGATGCAGCAAGTTAAGAATTTCATCTCACCAGTTTGATTATAATTTAACTGCTAGTACTTGGAAGCCAAAGCATTTTATTTAAAAATAAAGATTTTAAAAAGTCTGAAACAACTGCAGTATAATGAGAAAAGCCCTAGAATGGCAGTCAGGAGTCTCAGCTTTCTGTTATTGCTCTATTCTTCTGAACTCTATGACAAAAGACCACTGTTTATTTATTCTTTTATTCAACTATTTATTAAGTGTCAACTCTGAGCTAAGCACTGTGCCAGGTCCCATCAGCTTTGATTCTTCATCTGTTTAAAGAACAATATATCTATTCTAACACACAGGGTTGTCATGAGAAGTAAATGAAATTGTTTATGTGATAGTTTGTAGTAAACAATAAAGTATTAGGCAATTATGAAGTGATTATTATTAAAAAAGCATTCTAATCTGCTTCAGTCTGAATCTAACCACCGCATTGATGGGGTATATAGGTATATAAACATAATTTGTGCATACAATATCTAAATTATGCACAATGACATGTATTATGATATATTTGAGTTGTAACAAATAAAATATAATTTGTAGAATAGAAATGGAGAGGTAGACCAATTTGGTGAAGGAAATAGTAAACTTTTAAAAACCCTTATAGAATAACTGTAAATGGAACCAAAAGAAATTCATAATTTAGAAATGCACTCTCGAACCTTTTTGGCAGCAGGGACCAGCTTCCAATTTTCCCATGGACCGGGCGGAGCAGGGGGTTGGTTTCGGGATGATTCAAGTGCATTACATGCAAGCTCACCTCCTGCTGTGTGGCCCAGTTCCTCACAGGCACAGACCAGTACAGGCCCCTGGCCTGGAGGTCAAGGACCCTTGATTTAGAAGACAATCCATGGAGAGAGGCAATAGAACATGGTGCTTCATTCTTTATTCTGAAACCAGACTGTCTAGGTTGCATTATTGGCTCTCCCACTCACAGCTGTTGCCTAAGAAAAGTTGCTTAATCTCTGTGCCTCAGTTTCCAAAGCTATAAAATGCAGTTAATGATATTATCCACCTTCCTTAGGAGGATTAAATGGGCTAAGATACTATACTGCACATTTTAAATCTACCTAAAGGTGAGCTGTTCACAATGCAGACACATTTCCATCTTTTATATTTAGTGGGGGGAGTTATCCGAGATAATGATGCTTATAAATCAATTCAGTAAATTTTAATATAGACACATGTATAGGTTTTGTCATTACTCTGTTCAAATGTCTACAAAGGCTTCAAGCTGCTTACCTACCATATACAGTCTGAAGTCATTCATAGGCTTTTATAGCCCTCCATGATCATCTACTATCCAAACATTTGTCATAACTTCTAACATGAACTCTAAATTCAATACGTCAGTTTTCCCCTCTATCAGCTATTCACCATTAGCACCAATAAGGACTGTATCTCCCCTGCTTAAAAAGAAACTCTTGATCTTGCTTTGTTCATTTCTTTGCTCCCTTTTACAGCAAAACTGCTTGAAAAAATGATCTGTACTTGCTGTCTGAATTTCTGGTTACATTCTCTCTTGAACCTATTCTAATTGAATTTTTTTAATAATCTAAGTGCAGATTTGTCTCCACAAATCTAGGCATACATCCAACTTCTGTTAGTTAGTTGGTTCCATTTGGAAGCCTATAAAATCTGGAAGTTATTATGTCCTGCAGAATTTGATTATTCTTCGCATACCTGCCATTACCTCCATTTCCCTAATTTCAGTAAATGGAAACTCCATTCACAAGAAATCTTCTTTAATTACCCTCTTTCTCCCACACTTCACATTCTATCCCTCAGCAAATTGTGTCAACTCCTTGTTGGCAACATATCCACCCAAACAGATCACAGAGCTTCACCAATACGTAACCCACAAGCCCCTTCACCTCTCACTTGGACTTCTTGCAAGATCCTCCATGCTTTTGCCCCTGTCTCCCTCTGGCTTGTTCCTGCAGAGCAGTGAGAGTAAGCATTTAACATAAGACAAACTAGGACACTACTCCCTCAAAATATGTAAATGGCTTCCCATTTTACTCAGGTAAACCCAGTATCTTCACCACAGCCCTCTACAGTGCCTTCACTAAGGTGCTACATGCTCTGGCCACTGCTTCCTCTCTGACCCCGTCCATCACTCCTCATCAACTCCTTCAACCTGCTTTTCCTGCTTTGGCTACACTGCTCTTTCTTTTCTCCCACCATACACCCATCCACAGAATATAAGCTCCATTAGAGTGGAAACTTGCATATTTTATAAAGTGCTGTGTCCTTTGAACCAAGAATAGTGTCTAGTACATTCATATATTCATTGAAAGAAGAGACTGAATTAAAAATGAATATCTCTCTCTATTGCTCTATAAATAGAACCCCCTACACATTGAATGTCAAGCCCATTGCCTACACTATGTCAAACCTTCAATGAAAACTCTAAAGACAAGCATTATTATCCCTATTACACAGATGAGGAAGCTGAATCCCAGAAGGCTATATTTCACGGCCCAGATCACACAGCTGGAAAGTGGCAGCACTGAGGTTTTAACAAGAGCCTGAGCTCTTCTCATGACGCCTCTTGGCTCACTAAGTAGTCCACAACCATTTCTATTCATCAGACTTGTGTTCTTACCATATCTGGAAAGCCTTCTTCCAACACTAGATTTCAGATTTCTACTACAAATCAAGCTTCTCTTAGTAATTTCCTTTTCCAACATCCCACTCATTCATATGAATCACTCCAATTTGTATCATTGTCTCCATTCTTAGAATTAAAACACTTCAAGTTTATGAAGTACCATAATGCTCTCAAGTATGTATGCTTTTCTCTGATTGTCTACATGTTTGTGTTATTCTTATCTGCCCAAACAAATACAATTCAGGACTTTATTTTGAAACTCATTTTATTAAAATGTTTTTCTACATCATATATTGGCCATTAAGAATGTTCCAAAATGATGAATGGATTAACCGGAAGATACACATATATGTAAGAGTACATGGTACCTGGATGTCAGAAGTTACACACCTCATTGTTGCCATTCAAAAATTCCTATCATAAGACATAACAGCACAGAGAGTAGATAGCCCTCTGCTCAGACAAATGTAAATCTCTTAGGTCAGGATTTTCCTTCCTAATCCTGCTAAACATGTTTCTTCATTTGTAAACTGAGAACACTCCACAAATAGTCACTGTTAGGTACAGATACTGAAATAGATTTTAACTAATTCTCTAACACAGAGATTAAAGTGTATGTGTTAAGAGAATGTTTATTTGCCACTTGAGTGATTCTATTCCATTCACTTCTAATCTCCACTGAAGGCAAATGAAAAATTCATATTCCTTAAACACCAACCACTTCCCAAACATCACTCCCCTCCTGTAAAACCCTGCACTGCTCTTTACTACCTGTGAAATGAAGTCTAGACTTCTCGGTCTGTCACGGAAAACTCCTCACAACTGAATCCTACTCTCTACAAACTGATGGCCCACAACTTAGTAACTAAGACTCCAGACCAGTAAATGTGCTCACCTTTAGGTAATTCAGTTAGGTATTATACGCATATAATACATTTATTCTGTGCTTTGTTAGCCACAATAGTCTACCTTCAGTTCCTCGTATAATCTACGTTCTTTCCCGTACCAGAGCCTTTACAAATGCTGCTCCTCTTCCCAGACCACCCTTCCTCATCTCCATATGGCCAGTTTCTTCACGTTCACCATAAAGGTTGCCTGCCTACAGGTGTTTTTCTCATGACCTCACGCTTCAATCAAAGCACCTTCCTCACCATCAGTTTTCTCTATTTGTATACTATGTTGTTTTTACTACAGTTTATCTCAGTAATTATTTCACGTGTTTGTTCATGTATTGGTTGTTTATTTGTTTGTCTGTCCTCTCTATTAGAATGTAGTCTAAGACCAGGTCTGCCTTTTTCAACATTGTGTCCCCCCTGTGCCTGGCATAGTGCCTGGTTCATCGTGCATACTCAAGAAATACATGTTTAATGAGTCCATAAATATGTATGTGCAAGACTTAAGAGTTCAGCTGATTACATATTATAAGATTTTATTTATCTGAAATGTCCATAATAGGCACGACAAGAGGAACAGAAAGCAGGTAAGTGGCCACCTGGACTCCAGGCAGATGAGGGAAGGATGATGGCTGCTGAAGAGCACAGGGTTTCCTTCTGGGGTGACAAAGTGTTCTCAGATCGTTATATTGTACACTTTAAATGGGTGAATTGTACAGTATATGAATCGTGCCAATAATGCTGTTCTCTCCACTCCCCCAAAAAGAATACATATGATTATTCTATTAGTTAAATGATTTTTACATGTTGCTAAATGATGTATATTAGCCTATATTTTATTTGTTTTTGTAGTACTTAAGGGTATTCTCAAAATTAAATGAATATGAGGTAATGCTAATGCTAATAAAGAAGTCAAAGAGTAAAGAAGTATTTATTCAATATCTACTACAAACTATGCAAGATATCAGAAGTAACAAACAAACAAACAAACAATAAAAGCCTTAACCCTTTCCTTAAGGAGTTTGAAGAGCCAATTTAACCCAGACTAAGATGATTAAGAGAAAAACAATGAAGATCACTGTATCAGAAACCTCTTGCGACCCATTTCCCATCCTCCTCTACTCCTTTGCCTCCAGCTGGTGCTTTAGCCACTAGCGGTGTACAGATGTAACCCACCAGCTCCTCACCAAAGCCCCCACTGTAGCCACACAGGACACTGCAGAAGTGCTCAGCCATTCAAACACATTGCACGTACCCGCAGCAGGTGGGAGGTAACAACTAGCATGACCCTGGACCACAGGGGAGCTGATGCCTACACCTCCATTCTTCTGTGTCTTAGGTGCACAGTTCTCAGGTGTATCATACACCACTTCTCAATGTTTGCCCAGTGGGATTAAGTCATAGTTGCCCACAGCAGTAAACAGCTTAGAAATGCACACTGGATAGAATATTATTTCTTTCATCTTTCTCTTTTCCAAGTGCTCCTCTTCTTCATCCTGGGATCATTTCCCAAAATGTACTACCCAGCTAAAGCCCTGTTTCAGGCTCTGCTTTGGGAATGGATGAGAGTCTCAGTTTCAAGCAAATCACAAAGTCTATGTCTTTATTCTCATCACCTAACCTGGAGGAACTAAATCTTCTGCATCCAAAGCATGGATAATGTCAATCACATAAGATAGCCATAAATTCTGCTTAGGTCTACACTTGCCAAGCTAATTCACTCAGCAAGTCATTCATTCCTTCATCAAATATTGATTGTCCACTATAAACCAGGCTCTCTTCAAAGATCTGGAAAAACAGCAGTAGACATAAAATCCACACTCTCCGAAGGCTATATTCTAGTGGGAAAAAAACAAATAATAAACAAGTACATATATGATATGCCAGGTGATGATAAGTGGTATAATAAAAATAAACAAAATAAAGTGGTAACAAATGAAGTGGAGAGGTTGTATCCAGAGAAAGACTCTCTGAAAAAAAAGTGATATTTGAGCAGAAATCTGAATGAAGAAAGAAAGTAACTCCTGAAACAACGGAGAAAATCATCCCAGGCTAATGGAACAGCAAGGGCAAAGACCTGCAGTTAGAAATGAACCTGACACGTTCCAGGGAGAGCAAGAAGGCAGCAGAGCTGGAACTGAAGAAGCATGCAGGGAAATGGCAGTAAATAGGCTGGGTGGCTCTTGAAGGTCAAGGGACAGAAGTTAGATTTTATTCTGAAAGCAAAAGGAAGGCATTGGAGAGTACTGAAAAGGGGGGGGATGGGGCTGAATTTACATTTCTATAAGATCATCCTCACTGTTGTGAGGTGAATTGGCTGTGGGAGTGCAGAGGTGGAAGCAGCGGGACCAGTAGGCTGTACCAGTTGTCCGGGAGGGACATAACAGGAAAAGTGAACATGTCAGTTCTGCTCAAGCACTGGGTTTGGTTTTGGTTTTTTTGCAAATGAACATTTTGATAAAAAGCTATTCATATTTAACAAAAGCAAACTTTAAATGAATTTTTAAATAAGAAAGTATAAAACTGTTCTGCAATATTACATGGTATTTGTACAGTTTACAAAAAAAATAAAAGTAAGCCTGATTTTTAAGCACCTAATTTAAGGACAGAATTTAGAACAGACCTCCCCCAACTCACAATCTATAGGAAATCAAAGGCCAGATGTAAATTGTGTAAATCAGGAGGGGGGAAAAAATCCTAGGCTCACTGTTCTATAGATTAAAAATTAAAAGGAATTTAATAAATACATTTAATTAAGGACTTTAAGAGATAAACGAACACAAGTAAAAGGAGAGTGGAAATTTTTCTTAAGCGTATGATTGCCAATTCCTGTCATTCAGGAAACGGGTATGAGCAGAAATCTAAGGTTTCAACTGAAATGATATGATTTCAAAGCCACAGATTTTTGAATAATTGTAAATAGCATATTTTAAAATATTTCCAGAAAATGTAGTTTAAAAATACACTTTGCTTGTTCATTTATCTCATACCCTCCTCTTACATCTTAAAAAAAGAACAGGGTTTACATGAAGATTGAACCCAGGTGTCAAAGTGCAAGTAACACTTTTTTATGGCACAGGTAGGTGTCTTTTTCTCTCTTTAACAAAACTCCCTATATTAATGGCCAACACATACACAGTACTTTCTGTATGCTAAACTCTCTTCTAAGTGCTTTACATCCATAAAAGCATTTCATTCTCACAACTATATTAGGCATTATTTTGTAGATGAAGAAAATCAGGCCCAAAAGAAGTTAAATATGTTAGCCTAGGCCTCACAGCAGGAAGCCAGAATTCAAACCCAGGCAGTCTGGCTCTGTGTTCTCAACCACTACACATTCCACCTCCTAGTGTACTGGACAGACGGAAGCTTGGTTCAAGAGGGGAAAGAGCAGCACCTGCAGGATGCTATTTAAAGAAGACGAGGGAGGGTCTGGGGATACACATCTCTCCTCAGTAGTAACTCTACCACACCAGGGAAAGCACAAGTGGCATTTTCTCAGCCTACCAAACATCTCAGCTAAAATGGGATTCACCTTCCATATCACAGGCAGCTGCTCATTTCTGAGGATTTTCTTCTAGGCGTAGCAGTCAAGCGTTAACCTGCCTTGTAATAATACCAGGGCATTGTGCCAAAGAAGCTGGATTTTTATTCAGCTGCATGAACAAGGTCTGATTTCAAATACAAGCTCTGCTTACTTCTTATTCTAGGGGATTTAATTTAAGACTGAAAAATACCCTTGCCATAAGAGGATCTTAATATAAGAGGAAACAATTCTATTTAATTCTAAGGGTTTCTTTTATCTCCTCCAATTTAACTGAATGACAAATTCAAAATACCATTCACCGAAGCATGCCCTCTTTTCCAAAAGTGGCCTTAAGACTCCCATCTAAAGAAAACTTCCCAAACACATCCAAACAATTTTGCAACAGCCTTAACACATGAAAACAATTTGGTGACTTTTTTTTAATAAACAATGGCTGTTATCTTACAGTATCCATATTTAATCTCATTAAAAATCCAACTAAGAAGACTCATCAGGTGTTAGTATCTTCATTTGCTAATGAAAGAAGCTAAAGGATAGAGAACTTAAATGTCTTGCACAGGATTACATGAGTAGCTGAAGTATGGAGAAAAAGTGTGGATACGGCTCCATAACAGTACAGAGTAGACCATTCATTTGTCCATTGGAAGTGAATCAATTATTGAAAGCCTGACATGTGCCCATTTCCAAGCTAATCAACGGAGTTCCACAGAGAATCGTTTGAAACTCCCAAGCAAGTTACTTAACCCCTTGCACCAGTTTCATCATCTATACAATGAGGCTAATATAGTACCTGCACCCGGGTACTATTGAGAAGATTAAATGATGTATTGTATGTCAGTGTTGAGCACAATGCCTGGCACAAAGAGCTTTAATAAATATAAAAGTAAAATTTTGCAATTAGAGCAGTGTATTAATGGTTGAGCTCCTCTCACCACAAGAGTGGAGAGGTGGCTTAGATGACATATATCAGAAATGCTGGATAAAGCCTTTGCCAACCCTGTGAGATTATGAAAAGAGGTAGCATGATGGCTAATATTAGTTCTTCTTATGCCTACATGCTGGTATAGGAGCATGTTCTCAGAAATTTTCCTATATTTACAAGGAAGAATCTTACAAACAAAAAAGAGACATAGCAAAATAAATTTAATCAAATGTTTTAGATTAACCAACTCATTTACTTTTTCATTAATATTACTATCATTTCTTGTTGCTGATACTTTTAAAAAAGGAAAATGAATATAGGAACCAAAACTAAATCACAAAAAATTAATCAATGTAGCTGTTATTTGCTTAATCCTATAATTTAGCATTTTATTATATAAGCCTTTGTTGTCCTTTAGTTACTTCATAGGTATTCCAACTAGAGTAGGAGAAGCTGACAGACAGAAACTTCATCATATACTTTCTTTTTTATTCCCTATGATTCTTACTATAATTTCTGGTGCATAGAAGATAGTCAATACCTTGATAAGATGGTGGTAGTTGTTAACTAGATTCCATAGCAGGCCTTGGCAAGGATGAGGGGCACACATGGAAATCTCACACATTACAGGAGAGAGTTAAAATCAGAACAACCACTTTAGAAAAGTATTTGGCAGTATTTACAAAAACTGAACATATACATACCTTATGATATTGCAATTCCACTACTGGTATATATTCAGCAGATATACATAAATATGTGTGCACGCAAAAAAAAAAAAATACAAAAATGTTCAAAGCAGTATTACATGGAAGAGCCCAAAATTGAAACAATCTACATATTCTTCCAAGATAAGTAAGTGAATTATGGTATACTTGTATTATGGGATACTGTGTAGCAATGAAAATAAAATGCCACCTCTAATTAAACTATATCAAAAAGAGTGACTCCCACAAGCATAATGTTAAACAAAAGAAACCAGGCCCCAAGAGGTTCAAATTTATGATTCTAGTTATATAAAGGTCAAAAGCAGGTAGAATGAATCTCTAAAGATGGAAGTCAGAAGGCTTTGTGAAAGAAACACAGGAGAGACTTTGGAATACTGCTAATAAAAAAAATAAAACTGTTTATGTGAATAACAAGCCTCAGGACCAACATCATTGTACTCCACTGTCTCTTCCCTTTACCTATTGCAATCAGTGTAATTCCTAAATGTTCTATAGGAATTATAAAAGACAGAGAAAAGAACATCACAGCAAAAACATTGGCCCATCAGACCTTCTTTGGGATTGTGTTGCTTCCTTGGACTATTGAGTTGCTAAACTTTTCTGTGCTCCCTCACTTGGAAAAAAGTAATCATCTCTTTATTCTCTAGGCAGCACAATATATAGTAATTCACATTGTCTGTGAAAAGTAAAACAAAAATACGTTATAATTACAGCTAATCAAAAACAATTTAAACATCAGAAGAAACTATGGAGAGTTATAATTAGCTGCTAAGGGATGATATTGTTAAGAGGTTATAATACAAGTAAAACTTGGAATCAGAAGATCCCATCAGTGTTACCAGAAAACTTCAAGCCAGATGATTTTCTCACCAGCCCAGAGCACTCGCAGGCCTCCAACCTCTCCACCTTCTGTAGAACCACATCCCGTGTCCCCTTTACCCAGCCAATGGGAAACACCTTCAGGAGCTGGCAGTGATATCGTGGGGCAGGTCACGGCAATGAAGACGTGCAGTGGCTTAGGCTTCATTGTGTTTGCACAGAGCATTAGATACAGTACTTGTATATTTCAGGTATTATGTATTGATAAATACTTATAGATTTGATCTCTCGGGATTAAAAACAAAAAAAGAAGTTTTCTGTGGGGCATATGCTTCAATCATAAAAGGCATGTCTTGGATTCTCCTCCTATAACCTTCACCTGCTTTCTCTAAGAGAAACCTTGGCTCCACCCCCACATCTGCCTCAAGTGTTGCCTTTTTCTCACAACCTTTACACAACTGCACCTAGAGAGGGGGTAGGTAACCTCCTGGCTTTTCATTGCAGCTTCCCTTTCAGATTATGGTCTCATCATATTAAATTACATCCTCCTTCTCCCCTCCATAAAATGTCCTAGCTTGGATCTCATCAGGTATTACCTCCAAGCCCTCACTGCTAATGTCATCTACTGATACCAGAGTCATTCCCATTGTTTGGCAATTTGGGCTCCTACTTCACTATGACTTTGTAAACACAACTCCTATCTTAACTTTTGGCTGTTTTAATTCATTGATAAATAAGCTTTCCAACACCCTGGCCTCTTCTTGAATTTCCCTCCTCTAATAATCATGTACTACACCTTATCCTAGCCACTTACTCTCAAGTCATGTTACTCACCTTGTTATTACCTACAAACCCTCCAAAATCTAAATCTCATGCATCCACTTCCTGACCACTTTCTTCTTCAAGCTCATTCCTTCTTCAAGTTCATTCCTTCTGGTGCCTCAATTCACCCCGGTGATGCTTAAACCCACAGGGACTTGCAGACGACTGATCCTACTAGTTTTTCATTGTTCTTCAGCCTTTTGATCTCCATTCTCCCAATGTCTCTCCACCCTGCTTACTCAATTAAAATTTCATGGCACTCACTATAATCACTTCTTTGCATATGTCCTTGACTCTTTTCCTCTCTCATCACCATCATCTCTCACATGAATTATCACTGTAGTCTTCTAACAGGTTCCCTGGCTTCTATCTTTATCCACTGACAGTTTATTCTCTACTCAGAAGCCAGGAGGGTCCTTTAAAAATGTAAATCAGGTCATGTAACTACTCAATGCAATCTTCTCAGTGGCTTCCAGTTCATCAGAGTAAAGTTCAAAGTCCAAGTAGTGGCTTACAAGCCCACCTCTGGTCCATGCCCCTTATCTCTGACTTCCCCTCCCACTAATCTTCTTCTCACTCACTCCAGGCCAAAAACACTAGGCCCCTCACTGTACCTCAAACCCACTAAATAATCTCCTGCCTCAGGGCATTTGCACTGACTAGCTTCCCTTCCTAGTATGCTTGTATCTTAGATATAGCAATATGGCCTCCTCCCTCGCCTTCAAATTTTGCTCAAATCTCAGCTTCTAAAATAAGGCTTACTCTGAAATCTCATTTAAAATTACAAACCCCCACCACAGCCTAGCATTCATTGTTCTTTTTACCACACCATTGTATTTTTAACTTTTGACTATACCATATAATTTGATTACTATGTTTGTTACCTGTCTCTTGTCCCCTCCATCACTAGAATTTAGACTTCATGAGGGATGAAGGTGTTGATCTGTCTTGTTCACTCTACATGCCAAGTACCTAGAGCCTAGCACATGGTAGATTCATAGATTTGTTTAAATAAATTAAACATAAATATTTCTCAATGTGTGATTTGCTGTACTTCAGTAGAATCAGAATCAGATTGCAATAAAAACTCTCAGATTCCTCATTTGCAATCTTTCTATAGGAAGTGGGCTCAAAAGAAATAGCAAGTTTCTAATTGCCCATAGGGTATTGTCCAAAGTTGCTTTCTACATTTTCCCCCCATAAGTAATAAATATTTTAATTGTCAATCCACAAGTCACTCTATAAAATTATATTTAATTTACAGTTACCTAAAATATTATTCATTATATAGGGATAACAATGAATTAAACCATCTTAATATCAATTAATTAATCAGGGATGCAAAACACCAGGAAAATTTTGGAGGTGATGGCCATGTCTATTAACCTGACTGTGGCTGTGGTGTCACGGGAATATGCCGATGTCTAAATTTATCAATTGTACTTATTAAATATGTGCAGTTTTTGTATATCAATTATGTATCGATAAAGCTTGTTAAAAAGCAAACAAGTAAGTAATGAGAAGGATGATTTTATCTCGAATACCAAAACTTAAGAGCAGCTGTGTTTAATTAAAGGAAGAAGAGGGAAACTTGTGC
This sequence comes from Furipterus horrens, assembly GCF_987537825.1. Taxonomy (NCBI): domain Eukaryota; kingdom Metazoa; phylum Chordata; class Mammalia; order Chiroptera; family Furipteridae; genus Furipterus; species Furipterus horrens. The sequence continues at coordinate 60,322,016 of NW_028327174.1, forward strand.
CACATCAAGGCTCTTTCAAGGTTATTAGAAATGTAGTCTTTGTTATTTTGTCTATTTTCACTTCAAAGCATGGTCTCCCTTATCCCTGTTACAAGTGGCTAGCCAGCACTGCTCTTACACTTTCTAGTCCGCATTCTTTTCAACTCGTTGAAATGAAATAAAGAGAGCTGGAAAGAGTGAAGAAGAGCAGGTGTTTCTGTTATTGCTAGGCACCAGCTGGAAGGAGAGTAACAAAACGGTGTTAAAAAGAAGAAAAATTATTTTAGCTGAAAATAGGTGTATTGTAAATGAGGCGGGAGCATCTCCTCTAGGCTGAGACGTGAGTAGAAAGAGGGAACAAAACTGTTTCCAAGTCTGGTGGGAAATGTAACAGTGTGTAAATTGTCTTTGGAATAAGCAGGAATGAGCAAAATAACTGGTGAATTAATGAATCAGTGAATAAGTAAACGAGTTCATACATCGCGAAGGTATAATCCAAGGGTTGCTTTCCCTCGGAAGGAAAGTGCCTGGGGAAAAGTGGTACACTTCCCCGTGGTCAGTCACTGGCTACCTTTTAAGGATTCTGGTTGGATTTGTATCGTCTCCACGTTAGACTTGCTTTTTTCTCTCTTTCCAACTGGATCTTAAATGCAGATCATTGTGGCTTCAGAATACAGGTATGTTTCTGGGAATTTACATGCAATATAATTTAATTTTAAATTTAGGGAAATGCATGCTTTTTATTCAGTTACATTTACATAGCACTTTCCAGTTTATTAAGCCTTTCGACGTGAAATTTTAGTGTGAAAGTGTTTTCAGGAACCACGTACTCTCTATATTATAGATAATCTGATCCAAACCGTTACATTTTAAGAGCAGGAAAATGAGTCCAGAGGTGGCCAATGATTTGTCTCAGGTCACAAAGCGGGCCTAAAATGCAGTTCCCCTCCCTGCCCATCCTGCTTACTTTCCAGGAATCCGCACAAGCAGATCAAGCAGGCATTACTAACGTGCATTTCACAAAAAAGGAAGTCGAGGTGTGGACAGGTGATCTGTCCTAAGCTGCGCAGAGAGTAAGCAGCCCAGCTCAAGCCTGATGCTCTTTCTGAAGTGCACGCCTCCTAAGGCAAAGAACGTCCGACAAGGAAACAACTGCGAAGCCAGTAAATTTTGGATAACCTACCCCCACGTCATCAATTTATTAAAGTTTGCATCTATTATCCTCATATCAAGCTCTATTTAACAAAATCAACCTGTTTACTTTTTAAATACTATTAAGATCCATAGCAAGAACTTATTGTATTTTTCTTCTTTTGATTTATAAAAACAATTTGGAAGACTATAAAATCTAGCCTGATAATAGGAGTATTGACTAGATCCCAAATTCCCTTCCATTTGTTTTGTGAACTATGTACAAAGGACTTGAAAGGTTATCGTTTTTGAAAGGCTTTGTTTTTTGTTCAACCTTCCTTTCTAATTAATTCATCAGTGCTTTTTGTTGACCAAGGCAAACAGGATTGTGGAGTGTGCCCTCTGCTGGTAAAAAGAGGAAAATTGTCATACTTGAAACCAAAGAGATCTAGTGAATTACATAAATATCTGGTGTTATCTGAAGATCTCAAATACACATGGCTAAAAATAATTGATTTTTAAAATAATCATCATGTTATAATATAGGCACTTAAATTTTGAAAGAAAATAGATTTACTTACAAGAAATGGAAACTGAAATTGAATGATACAATTTATATTTTACTTTTGCTTTACTACTAAGTCAAGACTAACAGAGGCTACAGGTAGGAAGAGAGAGTAAAATCACTCTCAGGTAGGTGGAGCCACTCCTGTTTTCATCATATTTTGCCAAGCAAACTGTCAATTGCTTACCACTGCAAAATAACAATTGAAAGCACTGCCACTCATTTAATGGAAGTCACCAATTCAGTGACTGATATATCTTCTCCCCACCCATTTCCTAACACTGTTCTTCAATAACTCCCCATCAACCTTTCTAATATCTGCTTGCAAGGCAAAGAGAGAGAGAGAGAGAGAGAGAGAGAGAGAGAGAGAGAGAGATCCCTGCTGACCACCCAATGTTCACTAAGTATATGCTTTGAACTTGGGAAAGTTACTTAAACTGTCAACTATAAACTTAGAATAATATTTCTCCCTCCTAAGGTAGTTTTGTGGACCTAAATGGACAATACAGAGTCAGGAAAAAGTAGGTTTACAGTTGTTCACATGGAAAGTAATACAACGATAAATAATAATAATAATACAAGAATAAACTCTGTTTCACATACTCACACCTATAAACCTACTTTTGCCCCACCCTGTATATGTTCCTTATGGGGGATTGAGAAGCAGGTCTTGCCTCTGAAGCTTGACAGACATGCTATGACGATGCCTGTCCTGTGTGCTATCACCTGGCCATGTCTCCTCCCATTGTCCCGTGCTGCAGCCACTCTGAACCTCTGCTAAACAAACCACATCCCTGGGGCCTTTGCACTTGCTGACCCCTAGGACTGCAATGTTCTTTATGTATATGGCCTGTTCCTACAATTCGTTTAGGGCTCTCCACCACATCAAAGGGACCTTCCTTGACCACCACATATAAAACCCAATTCCTTTAACCTGCTTTTCTTCCTAGCATTTATCACTTTCTGTTATTTACAGAGATTTTTGTTTTGTTTATAGTCCACAGCTTCCCACAAGGAGGCAAGCTCTGTGAGGCCAAAATTTTACCTCTTGGTTCACTTCTCTGTTTATAATGACTAGAAGAGTGCCTGGTTCATAGTAGGTAATCAATTAGTATCTGCTGAATGGATAAATAAATGAACTTGAGAGGGATACTACAGAAATCATTTCTGCTTGGAGGAGAAGAGCAGTCTGATGACTTCTAGAGCCCTATCCTGTGATTTTATAAAGGAAGGTGATCTCCATTAAAGAGACCCCGGGCTGTTCCTATTGGTTACTAAGAAGTCCTCATAACTTAAATGCGCTACCATGTAAAACCTTTATTTTTCTGGATTACTGTCTTTTCTATTTGATCAAGCACTTGAAGACAAAGTAAAGCAACCAAAAACAGCTGTAAAAATACCACATTCTTCAAAATGGTGAAGCAGTTAAATGTTAACTCTTTCAAATGGTTTCTGCTCCTTAAAATTAACTATATAATAGAATAATGCTTCTCAAGAACAAAAAAGCTGTAACAGAAAAAACATATATAAAATTTCAATGTGTGAGCATATGCTAGTACCTACTTTTTTTTTATTATGACACCGCCAAATCTTATTAAAACAGAAGTATTTTAACACACTATGACATTCCATAATATTTTCTAAATCTGTTCAAAAACAATATGCCTAGAATTTATCTTAAAGAAATATTATACTCTATCAAAAATATGCTACTATGAAAGCCCAACTTTAGGATAAACTCATTTCAAATATGCTTGTAATCAAAATGAGGAAATTGTCAACATGTCCAAGTAATCCTGGCTGGTTTTCTGGCAGTGCTGTCTGTCTAGATACATCAGGATTACACACAAGAAAAATGATTGCAGTCATTTGGTGTTTTGAAAAATGCCTGACACTATCCATCTTATTGCCAACATTTTAGGCCCCATATTGCACATGATGAGAGAGTTGACCTTTGAAAGGAAATTGTGGGGCTGAATAGAGAAACATAAAATGACAGAAATACATAGAAAGGACTGTTGTTGCAATCATACTTGAGTAATCCTCTCAAATGGTCAACTTTTCTAACCAGTAAATTTTTGTTATTTAATCATGCTCCTCAGTAAACATCTCCCATACAAGTATTTATTGCATGAGGGAAAATCCTGTAGCACGTATAATCAGCTTTTACAGGGAAATAAGCAAACCCATGGGAGCTTCACTATCTAGCAATATGTAGAAAAATCATAATTTCAGATCTTTGTCATATTTTACAAAGTAATAAATATATCTAAAATCAATTTAATAAATTGGAGGAACATCAAAAGACCAAAAGTTCCCTTCAATCATGAAATCTTCATGTTTACTGGTACCCATCTTTCTTATAGAGTGTAAAAACTCAAGGGAAATATCTCAGACTCCTTAGATATATTTCTTCATTTAATAAGCATTTCTTGAGTGCCTTCTATGTGTAGGAAACTAATAGCTGCTGGGGCTGTAAAGGTTATACATAGTCTTAACCTTTGGGGGCTGACAGAAGCAATAACATAGCAGACAGGACTTCTGATTTCAGAGACAACATCACCATCATGAAGAGCTCCCAAAGAAAACTCAAACAGACACTAAGTATTAGATATGGGGCAGTTCATTTGGCCACTCCAAAAAATACAATCATGTGAAAGTGTGATATTATTTCAAATGACTAAGTCATCAGAAGTGATACATTATGTTAATCCATCCATTTATCACACTTGGAAGGTAATAAAAGAATTATGTGCCTTGTTTTGCAGATTAGGAAACCAACACTCTGAAAATTGAGACATACCAGAAAATGAACAGATCTTAGATCTGAACTCCTGTCTGCTAACTCCTAGTCCATGGGTTTGCCTATTAAAATAATTTCTCTGACCATATAGAATAAACTAATCTTCCTTCCACTTCCCACTTCAAACACTGATAGGAATTCCTTAGTGACAAAGTAGTGTATGTTAAAGTAAGTCAATGTACTTTGAGAACTGCCCCCAAATACCTCTTCCAGTGCCATAAAAGCAAAAAGAAAACTGGCCAATTGAGATAGCCCCATTGTAATATTCTTAGAAACACATAGTTCTCCATAATTTTTAGATATTCCTAATATTATTTTTCTAACATTCAAAACATCTATACAAAAACATTAATTTGAAACTGTAGTCTAAGAAAGCCAGTGAGCCCTTGGGCTTGCGTTAGGCAGACCAGAGTTAAAACCTCAGCAACTCTACTGAGCTCTTCACTAAATCTCAGCTTGCGTCATCTGTAAAATGGAGTTAGTACCCACTACCACATTTGCAAAATGCTTAGCTGAGCTCACAGTGCATGAATGCTAAATAAACCATACGTTAAGAGTATAATTTAAGTGTTCTGAAGTTATTTCATAGTGCATGCTCAACATTACAGTTAGAATCTGTAGAAATCTAGAATGTCTAAGGCCTATATTCAGTAGACATTAAGTAAAAGTGGTTTAGCTGTTATAATAAAAATCCACCTGATATACATCAGGGTATAGAGAATCACCAATAAATGTTCATGATCTGATTGTCATATTATTAAAGTTGATAAAGCTGTACTTCTCTTAGGGCAAGCATTAAAGAACCAAAATATTTTGTGTGTTAAGAAAAAAAAAACTCTTATATTTTATTCCTTTAAGTGAATGTACCAAATCGAAACAAATGGGAGGCACAAATATTATCTATCCCATATCTCAGCATTTCCAAACCCAAATGTTGGTTTATAACAGCATGTTATTATTGTTGTTGTTGTTTTAATGTCTGTAGATTCTTTGTGGATGTACAAAGGTGCCTGTGGTCAAAAGGAGATATTTTCTATTTTTATTAGTACCTTCAGATTTCCATAATTTTTACTCTTATTGAATTTTCTCAAAGTACAAAAGTAGAAAAATTTCCACAGGAGTGAAACTGTATCCAAATTATACTATCTCAGCCTTTCTTTGTCTTATTCCTAAGATTATTCTAAAAAACAAATATTTGGAAATTTAAGGAGAAATAAGAATTGAATCTAAAACCCAGTACTTGGAATTGAACCTGACCAATAACAAAGGGAATCAGTATGTTTTTGGTACTTTAATACTGTGAAATATTGCACAATAAAATGCACTCAAAAGAGTTAAAAAGAGAAGAGAAGAGAAGAGAAGTAATCTGCTGTTGTCGATTACTGTGAGATTAGAAAAAAGAATCACTTCTGTCTAAATACTGGAGAAATGTAGTTTGCAGAAAATAGTGTAAGTGCACTCATGCTGCAGACTAACATCACCCTGAATTTTGCCCCGTTAACAAAAGAGTTCAGAGCCTCAACGCACATTTATACATCCTCCTTATTAGAATGCTGGAAATTAATCCCTTGCCCAAGAGGCATTCATGGACCCATATTTAAAATCCTGCAGGTTCACAAAGGGAACATTTAGATTATCTGCAGATGCTGTCATGCGAACGAATTTAGCCTATTATTGAGCATTTGCAGTTTATGGACAAAAAGAAATCAGTAAATTCAGTGGAATAGGCTGCTTGGGAAGGATTAGATTATCACACTATACATGAAGTAGAATTTTTCTACATGGAAATCAGGGAGATAAATTCAAGCTTTGTAGCTTATAAAAATGTGGTATATATGGTAAGAGTGGCACAATAGAAATCAATGCCTACCACTACCTACCCACAAATCTCTAATCATAGCATATTAACAGATTTTAACAAATGCAGGATCAAATAGAATACAATATTCCTGGTTAATGTATTTTAAAAGTATATGTGTTAATAAACACACAAGAAAAAGGAAAGAAGACTTCCAGTTGCTAAAGGGTATCATTTGAAACTTAAGTTCATATTTAAGTCTAAAATTCCAGTATCTAATTCTTCAGGCAAACACTACACCTAACTATATAACACCATACACATCATCTTTGCACAGCATGGTGGCTCTGTTGGACTTACTCTATTGCAAAAATCACCCTTATTACTACCCTGGTACTATAGTATGAATAATGAACTGCACTGTAAGTTGTATAGGATCACTTAATGAACTGCAATAAAATGAAATTGCTTTTCAGTGTTGAAGCCAGGTTGTTCCATTTAATAACCTATCTTTTTATTTTCTTTTTTTTAACCCAGGCATGTGCCCTGACTGGGAACCAAACCAGCGACCCTTTGGTTCACTGGCAGGCACTCAATCCACTGAGAAACACCAGCCAGGGCTAATAACCTATCTTATTCACTCAACTCTTCCATCTTCAAATCTTGATCATCTACAGTTAGGCACTATTGAAAATTCAATATGTTATTATGATAAATTAGTTGCAAGTTAAGCAATAATGTAAAATCACCTTCAAATATAAGACAATAAAATGCCAAAACACCACTATGTTTTCATAATAATCGATATAGTGTTAACAGGTTCAATCTTACAAAACCTACCTAATTGGTCTCATCAATACATACAGAGTGGAAATTACCAATCTTAGATTTAGTTTTCATGAATAGTGCCTGGGACATGGTGGATGCTCCTTAAATACTTGATGTCTGATTGTTGACTAATGCCTTATAAAGCTACCATGAAACAAATTAACCAAGTCTTTAACACACATATTATTCCACTAGGTTCTATAAACACACATTAAGTTGAAAGAGCCTATTAACATCACATATCTTGATTCTATGTTAGGAACCAAAAGGCAAGTAATTAGGAAGCTACATCTTCAAAGTAACTGTGTAACCTTGCACATTAGTGGACTAAATTTGACAGCAAGATACCAACATTCAGACCTAATCAGACAGTATATTAACAAATGCTGCTGAGTAATTAATCTGTGGTTGTGAGCTGAAAATAATTTAAAACCATTTTCAGTTTTCAAATACTTTAATCTTGGCTGCCTTTCTTAAATGTACCATAAAGCAACTCAAAGTCAGATTCTACTAGCATTTATTAAGCATAACTATTAAATATTAAGCACTGGGCTGGATCTTTCCACATCGGTTGGTGATTCTGATGACCAACCAGGTTTAGAAAGCAACCTGCCAGTGCCTGAGTCAAACAATTTCTTCACAAAGTTCTGTCCAACTAGCTCCGGTGGTAGGAGAGAAAACCTGAAAAAAGCCATACATTTTACCTTTGAATAGCTCTATTAGCAAATTCTTTCAAATAAACCAAAATCTGTGTTCGAAGAATGTCAATCACAGAACCTCTTTGAGTCAAACAAGCCCTCCTGCTCTCCTATCAGAGCTCCATCTCTTCACAAACATGAAAATAGTTATCACACCTCAGTCCCCCCTTGATTTAAAGTTGTTTGCCCATAATCAAGCTTTTGGGTAGCATCCCAGATTTTTTTCCTTTATGTAATTTACAATGGTTATATTATTGGTGTGTTCACTGTTTTATAGCTGCTCTCCATGAATTCAAGGGCCATGGCCACTTTTTGCTCCATTACACAGCTGTCACCTAAAATACAGCAGGTACTTAATAAACATTTGATGGATGAGTAAATTTTAAAAGAAATACTTTATGGGGGGGTGGTGATAAGCCATTTCATTTAGATCACCATAAATTATTTTTAGAGAGATAATTACAGAAGAAAAGTAAGTCCCTGTTTTAGCTGGTCACCAACATAACAGAAACTCTCAATAAAATATGTTTAAATGATTTTTATGAAAATAATTTTTTCAGTGATGAAAGTAAAGATCACAGCATTTGTTTAGCCTATAGGTATGTTCTAAAGCATGTAAACAAGTGCAAGATACTAGTGATATAGTGGTTAGCAGGATACATTCTTGCCCACATGATATTGTAATAAAATTTAAGGGGTTACTATATACAGAAGCAAAGTAGAATATTTACTGTAAAAGAATGCAATAAGTTCACATGCTTGCATAGATCTAGCAGTGGAACATCAATCCCAGTAATTGGATAATAACGACAACAAGAGAAAACAAAAGGTATTAGACCTCAATTTAAACCAAAAATCATGGATCTATAAAACTGAACCACAAGCAGTCAAATTCAGAAACAGAAAGCAGAACGGAGGTTGCCTGGAGCTGAGTGGGGAGAATGGGTAGTTCTCATTTAATGGGCAGGGGATTTCAGTTTGGAAGGATGAAGATTTCTGGAGCTGGATAGTGGTGATGGTTGCACAACAGTGTGAATGTACTTACTGACACTAAACAGTACTCTTAAAAATAGTTAAGATGGTAGATTTTATGTTAGGTGTGCTTTACCACAATAAAAATCTACAAAAAACAACAACAACAACAACACCGTGTCACACGAGGCAGCTACAGCTTCTAACAGTGTAGTGGTCATTCAGCACTTGTTTGAAAAACTACCAATCCTGTGTTTTTTATTGAGTTACACATGCACAAGTTTGCAGAACCACCACCAACAGCTGTGTCTTCAAGTAAAGAAAGGTAACTACATGGGACACATGATACCTCATTATTCAATGAGGAGACAACCTCAAGGATACAGACAGCTCACTTTTCACTCTAATTCCCTTTCAGGAAAGTTCTCCAGAGCTATTGAGACTCAGTGATTTTTTTTTAATCTCTCACCTCCAAAACACAAAGTTTTACTCCTCAAGTGAAAAAGCATTATTTTGGGTAGATCTCTGGTAGTCTCCAACACGCTGCGTAGGCCCAGACTGGTACATGATCTGATACCACCAGAGGCAGCTCTAGGAAGTGTAGATCAATCTAAGAAGCAGCAACGAACAAAAAGAGTCACAAAAAATGAGGAAACAGAGAAACAACCCTGCATCAAAAGGAAAGGAGGTGGGGGGACAGGGGTGCTTGGCAGAGGGGAGCAAAGGGGGAAAAATTGGAACTCTTGCAACAATACAATCAATAAAATATACTTTAAAAATAAAAATAAAAAAAGAAAAGGAGGAATCCCAAGGAAGAGTGCTAAATGAAATATAGGAAAGCAAACTATCAGACATGGAATTCAAAACATAGATTATGGGGAAGCCCAATGAGCTCAGCGAGCTCAAAGAAAACTACAAAGAACTCCAAGGAAACTACAAGGAACTTACTGAGAATTACACAAGCATGAAAAAGAACATAGAAGCTATCAATAAGCCAGGAGGAAATGAAGAATACAATTTCTGAATTGAATAACATAGTAGAAGGAATTAAAAGCAGGCTGCAAGAAGCAGAAAATAGGATCAGCAAGCTGGAGGACAACGTAGAAAAAAATTTCCAGACAGTGAAACAAAATGAAAAAAAGACTGAAAAAGAATTAAGAGACTTTAAGAGAGCTGCAGAACATCATAAAACATAATATCCATATCATAGGAATACCAGGAGGAGGAGGATAGGAGCAAGGAATAAAAAACTTGTTCGAAAAAGTAATGACAGAAAACTTCCCTAACTTAATGAGAGAAAAAGTCAAACAAGTCTAGGAAGCACAGAGGGTCCCAATGAAGACAAACCCCAACAGTCCCACTTCAAGATACATCATAATTAAAATGGCAACATTCAAAGAAAAAGAGAGAATCCTAAAAGCAGCAAGAGAGAAAGAACTAAGAACATACGGGAGCTCCAAAAATGCTATCATAAGATTTCTCAACAGAAGCACTACAAGCCAGAAGAGAATGGCAAAAAATATTCCAAGCAATGAAAAATAAAGGCCTACAACCAAGAGTACTCTATCCATCAAGGCTTTCGTTCAAAATGGAAGGTGAAATAAGGAGTTTCCCAGACAGAAGAAAGCAAAAAGAATACATCTCCACCAAACCAGCATTGCAAGGAATGCTAAAGAGTCTGCCTTAAGAAGATGAAGAAACAGAGAGAGACAGAGAGGAACACGAGTGCAAAGGGGAAAAATGACAAAGAATAAGTACCTATTGATAATAACCTTAAATGTAAATGGATTAAATGCACAATCAAAAGACACAGGGTAGCTGAATGGATTAGAAAGCACGACCCACATATATGCTGCCTGCAAGAGATCCACCTTAGAACAAAAGATCTACATAGACTGAAAATTAAGGAAAGGAAAAAAATATTTCAAGCAAATGGACATGAAATAAAAGCTGGGGTAGCAATACTTATATCAGACAAAATAGAGTTCACAGCAAAGGCCATAAAAAGAGATAAAGAAGGACATTTCATAATACTTAAGGGAAAAATCCATCAAGAACATATTACCCTGATAAACATATATGGAACTAACATAGGAGCACCCAAATACGTAATGAAAATTTTGAAAGACTTCAGGAAGGATATAGACAGGAACACACTCATAATAGGGGACTTTATCACCCCCTGTCAACAATGGACAGATCTTTGAAGAAAAGAAACACCAAGGATATTGAGGCATTGAACAATACTCTAGATCAAATGGACTTAGTTGATATATATATAATTTTTCATTGCAAAGAAGCAAAATATTCATTCTTTTCAAGTGCACATGGGACATTTTCAAAGATAGACCACATGATATGATACAGAACAAGCCTGAACAAATTCAAGAAAATTGAAATTAGATCAAGCATTTTCTCAGATCACAAAGCCTTGAAACTAGAAATCAACCTCACGGAAAAAACAAAAACATTCAAACTTAGGGAGAATGATTAACATGCTATTAAATAATGAGTGGATTAATAATGACATCAAGGTAGAAATGAAAAAGTTTTTGGAAATAAATAATAAGGAACACACAACAGCCCAAAACCTATGGGATACAGTGAAAGCAGTCCTGAGAGGAAAGTTCATAGCAATACGCGCCTACCTAAAAAGGATAGAAGAATCTCTAATAAAAAAATCTAACCCTACAGCTACCAAAACTAGAGGAACAAAAATAAACAAAGCCCAGGGTGAGTAGAAGGAAGAAAAACATCAAAATCAGAGCAGAATTAAATGACATAGAGACTAAACAAACAATTCAAAAGATCAATAAAACAAGGAGCTGGTTCTTTAAAAAGAAGAACAAAATCGACAAGCCTTTCACCAGGTTCATCAAGAAAAAAGGAGAGAGGATCCAAATAAATAAAATCAGAAATGAAAAAGGAGAAATTACAACTGATATCACAGAAATACAAAAAATTGTAAGAAATTACTACAAACAACTCTATCACAAGAAATTGGATAACCTAGATGAAATGGACAAATTTCTAGAAACATACCATCTTCCAAAACTGAATCAAGAAGAAACAGAAAGCCTGAACAGACCAATAACAACTAGTGAAATTGAAGCAGGAATCAAAAAACTCCCGGCACACAAAAGACCTGAACCAGATGGCTTTACGGGTGAATTTTACAAAATATTTAGAAAAGAACTAACTCCTATCCTTCTCAAACTATTCCAAAGAATCCAACAAGAGGGGAGATTCCCAAACTCTTTCTATGAAGCCAGTATTATTCTAATTCCAAAACCAGGTCAACAACAAAAAAAAAAAACTACAGGCCAATATTGCTGATGAACATAGATGCTAAAATCCTCAACAAAATATTGGCAAACCGGATCCAGCAACACATTAGAAAGATCATACCACAATCAAGTGGGATTCATCCCACGGATGCAAGGATGGTTTAATATTTGCAAATCAATAAATATAATACACCACTTAAACAAAACGAAAGACAAAAACCACATGATCATATCAATAAATGCAGAAAAAAGCATTTGATAAAGTACAACACCCATTTATAATAAAAACACTCAGCAAAATGGCACCAGAGGGAGCATACCTCAACATAATTAAGGCCATATACAAGAAACCTGAGGGCAACATCATACTCAATGGCAAAAACTGAAAGCATTCCTCCTGAGATCAGGAACAAGACAAGGATGTCCACTCTCTCCACTCCTATTCAACATAGTATTGGAAGTTCTAGCCAAGCAATCAGACAAGAAAGAGAAATAAAAGGCATCCAAATTGGAAAAGAAGAAGTAAAACTGTCATTATTTGCAGATGACATGATAGTGTACATAGAAAACCCTATAGACTCCACTAAAAAAACCACTCAACATAATAAGTGAATTTGGCAAAATAGCAGGGTACAAAGTCAATATTCAGAAATCAAAGACATTTCTGTACACCAACAATAAAATATCAGAGATAGAAACTAGAAAAAAAATTCTATTTACTATAGCAACAAGAAAAATACTTAGCAATAAACTTAACCAAAGAGATAAAAGACATGTACTTGGAAAACTACATAACACTGAAGAAAGAAATTAAGGAAGATACACATAAATGGAAGCATATACCATGTTCATGGATGGGAAGAATCAACATCATTAAAATGTCCATACTGCTCAAGCAATTTACAGATTCAATGCAATTCCTATTAAAATACCAATGACATATTTCACAGACCTAGAACAAATACTTTAAAAATTTATATGGAACCAAAAAAGACTCTGAATAGCCACAGCAATCTTGAGGAAGAAGAACATAGTAGGAGGAATCACAATACCTGATACCAAAATATACTACAAGGCCATGGTAATCAAAACAGTCTGGTACTGGCATAAGAACAGGCATATAGATCAATGGAACAGATTAGAGAGTCCAGAAATAAACCTAGGTCTAAATGGTCAACTAATGCTTGACAAAGGGGGAAGGAACATAAAATGGAGTGAGAAGAGCCTCTTCAACAAATGCCGCTGGGAGAACTTGACCAGGGCATGCAAAAAAAAAAAAAAGAAAAGAAAACTAGACCACCAACTTATACCACACACCAGAATAAATTCAAGATGGATCAAAGACTTAAATGTAAGCCGTGGCACCATAAAAGTCCTAGAGGAAAACATAGGCAGGAAAATTTCAGATATCCCATGTAGCAACATTTTCACTGATATATCTCCTAAGGTGAGGGAAATAAAGGAAAAAATAAACAATGGGACTACATCAAACTAAAGAGTTTCTGCTCAGCAAAAGAAACCATCAGCAAGATGAAAAGGGAACCAACCATATGGGAAAATATATTTGCCAATGATACCTCAGACAAGGGATTGATCTCCAAAATATATAAAGAACTTTTATGACTTGACACCATTAAAAAATGGGCAAAGGACCTGAACAAACACTTCTCCAAAGAGGACATACAGAGGGTCCATAGGCATATGAAAGAATGCTCAACATCACTAGCCATCAGAGAGATGCAAATAAAAACCACAATGAGATATCACCTCATGACAGTCAGCAAATCAACAAACAATATGTGCTGGTGAGGATGCAGAGAAAAGGGAACCTCAGTGCACTGCTGGTGGGAATGTACTCTGGTGCAGCCACTATGGAAAACAATATGGAATTTCCTCAAAGAACTAAAAACGGAACTGCCTTTTGAACCAGCAATTCCATTGCTAGGATTATATCCAAAGAATCCTGAAACACCAATTTAAAAGATCCTATGCATCCCTACGTTCATAGCAGCACTATTTACAACAGCTAGATGCTAGAAACAACCTAAGTGCCCATCTGTAGGTGAGTGGATCAAAAAACTGTGATACATTTACACAATGGAGTACTATGTAGCAGAAAGAAAGAAGGAAGTCCTGCCATTTGCAACAACATGGATGGAACTAGAGAGAATTATGCTTAGCGAAATAAGCCAGGCAATGAAAGAAAAATGTCATATGATACCACCTAATACAGGAGACTAATGAACACCACAAACAAATGAGCAAAACTGAACTAGAGGTATGTAAGCAAGGAGTAGACTAACAGTGACAAGGGGCAGGGAGAGAAGGGAGGTAAGAAGGAGAAGAGTCTAGTCAAAGAACATGTATAAATGACCTTTGGACGTGGATGGTTGGGTGGGGACTGGCTGTGGGAGAGGTGTGGGCAGCTTGCAGGGAAGCAATGAGAAGAATAGTGGGATGGCTGTAGTAGAAAAACAAACAAAAAATTTTAGTGGGGGGAAAAAAGATGAAAGCATAATAAATTAATAAATGAGCCAGCAAATCCCTCCCCCCTTACCCCCCAAAAAACCTCACATGTAGGAAAGTGAACAAAAGAAAATGTAATGTACAGAAATGCAATTTTAGTGAATATTAGAACAAGGATTTTCCTATACACTGTATATTTCTCTCCTTACCTGATCCCTCCAGAATTTGACATTCTGAAGAAGTAAGTAATGACATAAGGTTCTTTGCATAAAACTAATAAGACCAGTTGTTAATAGACGTTTTGTTAACCAAGACTGGCTGGAATGTCATGCCTAAAGGAGGCATGCCTGGGCTCTGGTTGTTACAAAAAGCCCTGAGGAACTAGGATTGACTTTCAAAGGCAATACAAGCCCATGAGAAAAAAGGCCTGGTACCTTGGTTCCTTGTGCGATCCATGGCAATCTTTCCAGGGAAGGAACGAAGGTTGCTTTCCTGAAAGGTGGCTAGAAGGAACCTTAGGGCAAAATGGAAAGCCTGAAGGACTTGGAAAAGACAGGTGTTTACAGGCAGGGCTGAATGGCAGGTGTGTGACTCAGCTTCTGTGTATTGACAGGCAGACTAACAGTCAACCTGAAGGTTCCTTGTATAAATTCCAGCAAAGCAGACTTAAAGATCATATGTGATCATTTCCTGCTCTTGTTGTGTTTATGCAAATGAACAGGATAAATTAAAACTGGACTTAATGCAGTCCCTTTCATGACAAGGAGGGTAATCTTAGGGAGAGAGATTGCAATTCAAGGAAAATCATAATGCTCAGTGGTAGACTATAAAGTAAAAAAAGAATTTTTTTAACCATTACTTTGAAAAATCTCAGGACCCGATCACCCAGAATGACTTCAAGATGAAAAGGAAACCAGAGGGGAGGAGGGGGCAGGAGGATAATGGTGGAAAGAAGAGGAAGGGATTAGACAAAGAACATGTATGAATGACCCATGGACATGGGCAGCAGTGTAGGGATTGACTGTGGGAGTGGGGGGTGGGCTGGGCAGAGGAGGAAAAAGGGGGGAAATTGGGACAACTGTAATAGAATAACAATTTAAAAATTATTTAATTATAAAAAGAAATACTGGCAAAGCTAATTGGAAAATGGTAACATGGCAACTCAGTCTCAATACTCAGTTCTCTGTCCCTTGTTCACACAGGCACGAGGAAAACAAAATTTAGAATCAAGATGCAGATGGTACTATTAGTGAGGGAAAGAACAAAACCTTTTTTCACATAAAATGTAAGGTACACTGTAACACTCCTCTGAGTCCTTCTCAGAATCAAGCATCCTACCAATCATTCACCTGGAAAGAAAAGCCAGAGAGTGTCACCACCAAGCCAGGTAAGCTGTCAGCAACATTTATATTGTGTGGATAGGGCACTAGAGGACACAGAAGCAAAAGGCCTCTCCTTTGCCCTTCAGGAGCTCATCACAGGCAGCACGAGGATCTGCACTGTGCATATTTTGGCCCAGGAGCTGGACTGCGATGATGAGAAGAGCGTGGGCTCTGGAGCGCAACAGATCAGTGATGTATTCCACCTCTAAAACTTTTACGCTGCATGGCCTTACTAAGAATAACAAAATTACTGAAAGTTTACCACACACCAGGAGGTTTGGTCTATAATCCATCCTCGTTAATCCTCACAAACCTTATAAATAGTATTATTATTTTACACAAAAACTCAAGTCAATTTCCCTGAGGCTCAGTTTCCTTGGGGAGAAAAAGGATTAATACCAACCTCATACCATTGTTTGGAAAATTAAATGAGTTAATGTGTAAAAAAGTAACTAAGAATGCTGATGCCATCATTTAATTGTTATATGTTTATACAAAAAGCACACATTTAGAAAAGTTATTTTCAGGTGGCATTTTAGACATCATTGCTTTTTAAAAGCATACTGTCTGAACTATTTATAAATGAACTTAATTCAGCAAATAAGTGTTCTTGTTGTATACAAGAAACGATACCAAGCACTGTAATGTACACAAAACTATATGACACAATCCTATGATTAAGGTGTTGGTAATCCAGTAACTTTATGAGAAAACATATCCTACTTGAAATTTAAGGCACTTAACCAACAGCCTAAGGATTGGGGCTTGGTGTGAGATGCCCCTATTCAGAAGTGTATTCTGTTACAATTTCCATAACTGTAAGATAACTTTTTCCCTGTGAAATATGACTTTATACAAGTTAAATACCAGGTAAGTTCACCCAAGTGTGGTTGCTCTTGTTTTCCACATTAATAGGGCATATATTTTATAAACACCTGTACCAACTGGACACATGCTGATTTCCAATCACTGGTATGCAGTTCTCTCAATAAGACAAGCAGCCAGAATTCAGAGATTCTATTTATAATGTCAACCTAATCTATCATTCAAACTCGTTATTATTTGTTATAATTAACAGAATGAATGAAAATAAATGACTGAAAAAGAAAAAAACCTCTTATTTACCTCACATGGCAATGTGCTTTCAATTCCTGGTGAGATTTCCCAAGATACTTATGGTGAAATCTACCCAGAACACTGATCTCAA
This sequence comes from Furipterus horrens, assembly GCF_987537825.1. NCBI lineage: Eukaryota > Metazoa > Chordata > Mammalia > Chiroptera > Furipteridae > Furipterus > Furipterus horrens. Next base: position 60,339,132 of record NW_028327174.1, read on the forward strand.
TTGAAAATCGTATAGTCTGGAAGAAAGCAAGAAATTTCCCCAGGGAAATAGCATGATATATGATATTAGATCCTGGGTATTCCTACAATAAATAATACTGAGGATGTATAAAATGTCTGGGAGAATTTATACTAACAGAATATCTGACACAGTAAATAAGGTATGTTGCAAAATGCCTCCTATCTCTTCCAGGTAAACTCCATCAAAGTAAAGTTTTGAAAGCAGTTAACCTGCTGAAATAGCATAATCATTAGTCAAAACTCATTACATTTCACCATGAAATCTCCAGTACTATCACTGTCCTTCATCTTTCTAAAAAAGAATTGCAATACATGTATATGGTTCAATGATATCACATATATCCACACAAAAACAAGCAAAGGCTGAAAGACAGTATTTCTAAATACATCTAGAGATTTCAATTAAACTAAGCTTGAAATTAAGTTATAAAACTGATGTTTATAGCACACATAATGCTTTTAGTTCTGAGTTTCCAATGTAATTATTTTCTATTTCTTAATACTTACATTTTAATTGTATTTGTTTCCATGTTAAACACTGAGAGTACCTCATTATAAATACTGAAAGATAGTCATCATTGTGGATTAAACTGACGCCAAGCAGTCTAATAGGATATTGGGAATTTACTTTTACGTGAAAATATTTTATTAAATTGTTACCAAATGACAATCGATGCAAAGTTCTATACTGGTATTAGCATATGATGTGACTTCAGAACATGGTGGGAAAGAGCAACATATACAAAGATAAGAATTAAACTGCAACATGAAAGTGTTGACACTAGAGATAGATACAAATCTCCATAGAAACAAAGGAATAAGTCCTCACGACAGTCCCCACACATGGAGAACTAATAGCTTGCTAAGCAGAAAATTCAAGCAAACAAACAAACAACAAATAGGAAAGGGCATTCCCAGTAAAGAAAGATGCAAGACACATGGCTTAGAGGTAGGAATAGGCACAATGTTTTCAGAGAACGTAAATTGGCTATGCCGGTGAGATGCAGGAGGATGACTCTGGGAAGGTGGCGTAAGGGACAGGCTGAAGAGTAAGATCAAAGTGGAGATCAGCTGCCTACAAACCAGATTGTAAAGATTCTTCAAGGCCACACTGAGGAGTTTAGACTCTAATACAGGCAACAGTTGATCATGTAAATTTTCCCCTTGTGTTACCTTTGAAAGTGATTTCCATGAAAACATACCCCTTTCCTCACTCACTCACTCACTCACTTCTGTGCCAGGCATTTTGCTGGACCAGGGATCAGGAAATATCACGGAGGAAAATTTTTCCTCCTGCCTGTTTTTGTATGGCCTGCAAATGAAGGATAACTTTCACCTTTAAATGGATGAAAAAAAATCAAAAGAAAAAATGCTACTTCATGATCTATAAAAATTATAAGAAATTCACATTTTAGTGTCCATCAATAGTTTTATTGGAACACAGGCACGTTCATTCCTTTGCATATTGTCTATGATGCCTTTTGGCCTGCAATAACAGAACTGAGTAGTTACAGCAGACAGAATTTACTAAACTATAAAACTTTTGTTGATCCCTGTTCTAGATAATAGCAAAACAAAATGAGGTCTAACTGTGGAGATGAAGGAAGCAGATCTACACAACTCAGTATGGTAAGTATTGGGGTACAAAAAATCTCAGAATATTGTAAGAGCACATAGTTGGGATACACAGTCCAAACTTTGGTGAGAGACTGTGAAAGGGTTATGAAATTATATTAAATTAAGAAATCAGTTATAAGGATCCTACACATCATGCTGAAGACTTCAAATTTAATTATGAAGGCAATGGTATGCCTTTGCAGGGGATGCAGAGGGTCTATGACATGAGCAGTCCTGTATTTTAAAACAACCATCCTGAGGGCGATGTATCTACTTATACTTGGTGCCTTTTTTTGGCACAGAAAACACAATGCTGGGATATAAGGATTATTTTCTCTGAGAGGAATTGGTGAGCATTCTTATCAGGCAACCACTTTTCTTATTTATTTTCTTTCTCTTAATAAAATAATTACAACAATAGCTGGTATTTTTTTAGTGTTACTGTGCCCAGCACTTGCTAAGTGCTTTAGATGTATGAACTACTTCAGTCCTCACTCATATGACCTGTTCAAGTAACTCTTGTGGAATTGGTACATAGAACAATGTGGTCAGAATTAACCCTTTTCTGGATGAAGACACTCCTAGTGTTTAAACTAGTGTTCTGGTTCTAGGTGATTATGTTGAACAATTGTAGTATAACTTTAACTCCCTTTGTCAAGCAAGACAGGTATTTAATTCACTAATTCACTAAGTACCTGTCATGGATCAGGAATTCAGCTGGGCTGGCAGTGTATACATTCGCAAGTAGTTCCCATTTCCAGGGTGGAGATGGCTGAATGGGGAAAGCAAACATACCCCCAATCTCAGACATGGACACAGTCATTCATCAGCCCAGGATTACACTGTTGGATACAGCTAATCCTTGAAACCCTTCATTAAAGTGCCCACCTCCTAAGTAGCTTTGTGGGTAGATTCGTGGGTAGATGTTCTCATCGGGGGCAGGGGGCGGGGGGGGGGGGGGATTAACAAGCACTGGTGATGAAAACAAAGCCAAAAAAAGACAGAAATCAATGCATCACACACGGTATTTTGGACCTGTTTCCCAACAACAAAAGTGATGAAATAACAAGGGATTGTTTGTTACCTGGGGTGACTACTTAGGAAGAGAGGGGAATGAGCATGGGGAGGAAAGGGTGAACACTAGAGTGGGAACAAGAGGCAGACCTCCCTCTGGTGATATGTAGCATTTACGTTCATTTATACTAAAAAAAAAAAAAAAAAAAAAGGAAGAACCTCTAATGTTTTCCTTATGTTAAATCAATTCCCTTTTGAGTTCAGGTCTGAATTCATAATTATATGTGCATCTAGGTTATAGGACAAGGGTTTTAAAAGCTTCATCATTTTATTAATAAATTAGATAAAATCAGATAAACAAAGATGTTATCGTTTTATTGAAGGCCTACCCACATAGGCACAAGATTTGTAAACCAAGACTATGGTTAGACACCATAATTTTGTAACTAAAAAGATGGAGTGTATCTTAATTTCCTCTCAATTTCCTACAGCGGCAACATACCTTTTGCATTCACGAGAGAACACCACGGAGAGAAAATGACAGCATTTCACACCTCTGTATGTTTTCAATTCACCCGAGATGGACAGCTTTACTACTACATCCACTCCTTACAGTCTGAACTTGACCTGCTGTCAGATAGGAAAAAAAAAGGAGAGAAAAAAATCTGGGTAGGGAAAACCAAAGCTCTCTTCTCAAAGTTTCCCACCAACAGTTATTGCTCCCTCATTTTTTTTTTTTCTTCACAGCACATTATCATCTTTATTGCCAGAGGGTGACTAACCTCAGTTGCCTTATTAGAAGGTTTATAGAAGAGTTAAGTAGACATTTGTTAAGGTTGTGAAAAGTCAGAAGTGTTGATTACTGCTAAAGTTCTTTTTGTGTCTGATGTGATAAAAAGCTTTCCAATATCATGATCATCTGTCTAATGTTTGATGCTTGAAGAGAATCTTTGTTCCAATTTCTCCTGCCCAACTCTGCTGTGGAGACACTTTCCGCATCAGGCAGATCACCCCTTCCCGCTCTCCCCACACCATAATTTGGTATATCCTCCGTGGTTCCACTACGTAAGTCAATCAACAGCTCCATGGTCTCAGCATTCACTCTCAGCTTTCTGCAAAGACCTGGTAGAGAGTACTGGAAACACAACCTTCCAAAACCAAAGCCTAAGTAACCTGACTGTATTATGTTAATTAAAAAAATAAATAGTTGGGAAGAGTTAGAACTGTTGTCCAGAAAGAGATACGGGTCTCACCATACATAACTTCTAAAATGACTGTGATAGTGTTCAACGGGCCCACTGCTTGACTAGAACTTCTGCTGATTGTTGTTACTTTGCAGCTAAAGTCAATGTCCCATATGAGAAACCATTCTGACTTCTACATGACGACAAGTTAATATTTGACAGCTTTCTTTCAGTATGACATAAATCCAAAAAATGTTGCTGCGGACTGTTTTTACATAAAGGAAAGAGTTTCTACATAAAATTTATCATTCATATTCAAGTAAACAGGTACAATTCAGCCAGAACATTTTATTGCTGTTCTTTATTGTTTTTAAAAAATCTGTTTTTTAACTTACATTGTATCATACATAGTGGAGTATAAAAAGCATTGCATTTTAAAGGCATCTAGTAATAAATAATGTGTTTTTATGAGACATATTATAGCCTAATTTAAATGTCATTTTCTAGCTCTGGTTTTTTTAAATTGGTTGTTCCATCTTGATTACAATGCAAACTAGAGTTTTTACCTTTAAAAATTAATTTAAAATATTGAGCACCTACTATGTGTACTGCAGAGAACCCAAGATAAAAAAGTAGTATAGTCAACACTAAATTAACAGGTAAGACATATTAACATGGCAGGCAATTAATCCTGCTTCATTTTTAAATACAGTACACATTTCAGTACATTCAGGAACCCATTCTTTGAGGATCACTAATAATTTATATTCCAAGGAGGAAAAAATCTACTAACTATAATAATTGGGAGAAGTTCACATCATCCTTTTTAGATAACCATAAGCCCTAACCATGAAAAGGATTAATTAAATTTAGTCCATTGCCTTTCTCTAACCCTCTAATAAATCACTGGTAAAATGGGTTGCTTAGGTATTCTGTTGGTGCAGTTTTCATTGCTCACTTGTATCAAGAAGGTTTATTCTTCTCTGCTAAGTAGATGGATGTAGCCACTCAAAGAAAGTACACAGAGAAGAGAGAAAGGAACATATGTATAAGCCCCCTGCCAGGCCTCCCCACAATTTGCACCAAGGTGAACCCATGATAGATTTTCTCCCTTCTTGCTAATGTGAATTCCCAGTCTCTTGGCAAAGCCCAGCAACATCCTTTGTCACTAGAACAGGTTGATCTGCTTATAGATCTGATTTTCTTTCTTCTAGCTCCAGCTTGACTTGACCTTTCATGCTGCACACTTCCTTGTTCGTCTCACAAACAAGTTTCATTCTTCTATCATCTGACAGATAATAGTCATTTTTTCCAACTTTGTTTTGGTTGGCAGAGGCTGGGAGATAGTCTGTGTTTTGAATTTGCTGACTAATGCTATTACTAAGCTTATTCTATGTACCTCCTATTTTTATCAAAGGTTTCCATTTCAGAAAGTACTCCAAATTATGATACATCTTTTGGGGATTTCAAGCTTAAACAAAATGCCTTCAACATAGAAAAGCATTTAGAATTATAAATTTTCATTTAAATGCTTGACCATGCTGGCATCACTTATGTGGCGACATCAAACAGCATGAGATGAATCAGAACACAGCTTGAAATTACAGTTCTATTTGATCTGATTTTATAATAATTTTAGGGTATTTCTTCTAAAAACCAATATCTCAAAGACTTACATTTTTTCCAAGAAATTCTCTTCTCTCTTTGAATAACTCTCCCATGGTTCACAGATTGACATTTATAAAAGCACTATTTCTACAATAATTATTTCTAATTCTTAAATTTAGCTAAGCAACATCAGCCACTTTTTTTTAATTTTATTATATTTATTGGGGTGACATTTGTTAATATAATTTTATAGGTTCCAGGCATATCAGCCACACATTTATAACTATAAAATTAGACAAAACCATTGAAGTAAAAGCAGACTAATTTGAAATGGGTAAATAAAAGTTTTCTAGGCTGGACCAAAGACTTGTATATAAGTTACTATTCTGAACTGAATTTTGTGTGATTGTCTTTGCAAGACAAAGAATAAACACGTAGCATACAGTCTGTGGAATGGCCCTAGACACAGGACAGGAACTAAGACAACAATATTTATACTCAAATTAATAAATGAGAATGTTTTCATGGAGCAATAGAATGGGAAAGAAAAAAGCTACTAGAAAAAGTTAAATCATGTTCAAGAAGTTATATAAATGTAAAATTTCTAAGAAAATGAAATTTATTGCAAGAAGCAAATAAAATATTTATAGTTCTTTTTTGTTAGAGTTATAATAAATAATTTATAATTGTGTAGCACTTCTCATATAAGAATCCCAGAAAATTCTAATGATGTTTTTCTTGCACAAAACATCAATTTATCCTGCTTTATAGAAAGTGAATCTATCTTACCACCACCACCAAAAAATAACCTCATGTGTGGTATTTTGTTAAATGCTAGCCCTGGGTTGAAATTTAGTCTAAATCTTCTATGCAGCAGATACTATTCCCATTTTAAAGATAAAGAAATTCAAGTACACAAGGGTGAATTAATTTGCCCCCTTGCAAAGGTAAAAAAATTGGTAAAGCTGAGATTCTAATCCAGGTATCCATCTGTAGAGTTCATGGGCTTAATCACTATGTTTTAATGCTTTTCCATTACCAATTCCTTAGGAGAACTACAAGACTAGCTCTGGAGTTCTGCCTCTAAAGGGAGAATCTGTTGCCAGACTGGTTGGGCTCAAATCTCATGTCATGGATGGAGAAAAACACTCTCCCTTGTGTTTTCACTTTCATAAAAGGGAAAATTTCAAAAATTTTGTCTGCTAGTCTAGCATCACATGAAGTTCTCAAGGAATATGTACAAAGGCAAATATTCATACTTGTTTTCTATGGATTTAGTCTGGCCTTCTACTATGGCAAGCTGGATGGGGCTCAAGGACCTAGTCTATCTACCAAGAGCTAGACCAGAAAAAAGTAGGAAGACAGTTCATTTGCTTCTTCATAATGAGTCGCCCTTTCTCTGCCTCTCTTTAATCTGTGAACAGTATCTCTCTGTCTGCATGAAGAGAAATCCACTAGGTCTTGGGAAAAAGACCTCTTCTGCCAAAAGCTCAAAGTACAGACATTTATGAAATAATTCTCAACTGCCATCTTCCAAATCCTAGTGTTCTCTATGGCCAAACACAGCATAAGAGAAGTATCATGTGAGTCACTAGAATCCACCTTAGGTACAAGTTACTTTACACACATTGTGTAAACTCAGTTAATTTTCCTAAGTTTCTTCTAAACTATTGCTCTAATCATAGCAGAAGGTTCTCAAAGCTCCTGACAGACAGCAGTTGCAGGCTGACTGGCCACCTGTTGTGAGTAGGCACCAAAAATAAATGTGAGTAAAATCAACTTTGTTTACTAAGCAGGAAAAGAGACATCTGCCACAAGCACCAGTACAACTACCCCAAAGGACAAACTACAGACCAAAGTACTTACCAGAACCTGGTTGCTTCCATTCACACCTCCCTTACGTCTAATACAGGAGTCTCTGCCATCTATTATTCATGCTGTGATAACCATGACGAGCTACCAAAGCATAATTATTCTCTTTGAAAACTTACATACTTAATGTGTAATTAATAAATTTTCATTAGGAAATTTATAAAGATAAATATTAAAAAAGACAAAATATTATGTTACATATTGAAAGTGAAAAATGTTGTCAATGTATTGAATTTTTTCATTAAAAGTTAGGTAAAGAACATTTTAACCTCCACTAATCACTTTTAAACAATCCTTTTATATATTTATCCCAAGTAAAATCAGACCAAAGATCTCAAGCTATTCAATTAATCTAATCCATAAGGGAAACACCCAGTGACTGCACTCTTGTGATCAGTTGAGATGACAGAAAAAGAAGACTATCAAATTATGGAAAACCTAGCATGTTTCTGATGTGCTAGACAGGTTTACTTGTATGGTGTTTTTAACACTAATATTATGCTTCTTAGAGGTATTGTCATAGCCATTTTACAAGATAAGAAATTATATGTCTGAGTGCTTAGCAACTCATTTAAGGTCATACATGTAATAATTAGCAGGTCTTCTGCTTGCAAAGCTTCCAATTCCAGTAAACTATGCATTATAGAGCATCTGTGTCCTATATCTGAAGACTTAAATTCATGAGAAGCTGGCTAAGTATCAGACAATATGGCAGAACATCCTGAATTAAAAGGACAAACTGTTTTTAATTCCCTCTCACCTGCCTGTCAAAAAAAAAAAAAAAAGCGCGTGTGCACACACACACACACACAACACAAAACTGTGGACTATAAAGGCAAGACAAAGTACGATCACTGTGTATCTCTATATTACCTCATTATTTAAGCAAAGATCAAGATTTCTGTGGAATAACAATGAACACAAGTGGGGAAAGTTGACTCCAGCCCCCTCATGATCATGGACACATAGAATAGGGATCTCCTCTCTCTTCCTATCTCATGCAAATGTACACGCACGCACACACACACGCATGCATGCGTACGCACACACACCGTGCAAAATTCTAAAAAAGTTTCTAGAGAATGAGCAAACACATAGCAGTAGCATCAGCATAGCATTTTCTGGGGGAAAAAAAAAAGACCTCAGAATTAACATAGGGCACTGCTTGCAGCACTACGTTTACCTTTGATTGAGGTCTCATCTGACCCCTCACATAAATAAAAAATAATCACAACAATACTTCCATAGTGTCTCCTAGGTGTATTTTGCAACATAAAGGCACACAATTTAACCTACAGGATGAATTCACAATGCCCATTCTCACCACTCCTTCATTTTCTTATTCCACTGTTGAAAAGGAGAAGCTCAGATAGGGTCAAAACCTTAGGGATCCAAAAACTAAGGAGGAATTGCAATTATAGGAAAAGACAAGGTCTTGGGTATGAGGGTAGAAGTGACTGGTTGAGATTCAAATATAAGATCATGGAGAAGTAGGCTCCTAGAAAATGAGTGGGAAGGATATTGAAAGAATAATCGACAGGTGACAGAGACACAAGAGGAAATTGCTGAGAAATGAGGAGAGAAGACCCAAGGATTCGTAGGCAAAAGAAACAAGAAAGAGTAGTTTAAAGGAGCTTAAGAGAAGGGCAGGAGCATGGTCTGAAAATGGCACAAGGATGACCTGTACCCACTGTAGCCTGGCAGGAAGCAGAGGTATAGGAGGAAAGCAGACACCTCTGGCCAGGCCTGCAGTGAAAGCAGCCACCTCAGGGAAAAAGAGTCGTCAGAACAATAGGTAAAATAAATATTCAGAGAAAAATCTGAAACTATCACAGATTTTGCTTATAACAGCCCGTGGACTCTAGAACACATAAGGAACAGGTTTTAAGGGCGTCATAAGGAGACAAAATAGAGGATGCACAGACACTGAAATAGAGTATGGAACATGGTGGGATGTGACCTGGGAGACTGAAAGTTCTTACTGTGACTATCTTATACAAGATTAAGAATAAAAGATTTGCCCCAATTGATTCAAAGTAGATGGTGAAGGTGAAGCCATGAGTGTGGGAGGCAGGAGGGATGGGTTTCTCCAGCTGCCTCTTTGCCCTCAACGATGTAGGTAAAAGGAATGGGGAGGTCTGGGCTTAGTCTCAGTGCTCCTCCGGTCCCCACAATGAACCTAGGTACAAGGTACTACTATTATTTCCATTTTACTACTAAGGAGAAATAGAGTTAACTCTATCCTTGAAGCTCCAGAACAAATGAGCCATAGGCTTTCATTTCTCTGCTTTAGGGAGAAGGGATCTATCTGTACCCGCACCGAGGACATTGCAAAGGGTTGGAACTGTGATTGAGACAAGACATTCCTGGCTACCAAGAAGATCCTGGAAGCCAGATAAATTATAAAGAATGTATATTGCCCACATATATACACCTTGTGAGCTTGGGAAATAAAAATTTAGTAGTCATCTATACCATGAATTTCTCTCTTTCAACAAAAGCACAAAAGACCTTCATGTTCTGAAATAGTGTCACTTCAGGTGAAACAGATTTTGTAGCACTTGGACGATAACGCAGATATTTATGGTGGCCAACTTTATTGTTAATCTTGTTTACTTTTGACTGCATTCTAATATTTTCAGGATAAATTTTCCGGGCCAACTTAATTTGTTATCTGATAAGGAAAATATAACTGATGTAGTATGAGGAATATTGTGAAAAAATGAAAAGTGAATTCTTCTTAACATTGGCAAAGATTTTAATTAGACCCTGCTTGCCTTCTAGTGTCAGGTTGGGAAAATATGTGTCATAATTTAAGGAACATTGAAAAGTTGGCTGGGAAGTACACTAAAAAACAGTTACGAAAGTGTAATACTAACCTGGAAATGCAAAGCAAGGGTTAGTTCAAGAGATCAGTGATGAATGACCAATTATGAACACCACTGTGGTAATTTTAACAAACAAAGGAATGCTGAATACATGAAGCAAAAGGATACAGCTAGAATGGGGAAAACAAAAAAACACACCAGAGAGAGGGTATAGAACAGAACTTCATCCAATAATATGACCCATCCCAATTTCATTCAGCCCAAAATTCACTGCTGCTATCCAAAAATTCTTATTGACATTGATAGCCCATGCACATTAAGATTTAATCAAACTGTGCCAATATCTATTATTTTAGTTCCATAGTATTAATGGTTGATCTGTTTTTAAAAAAAAATCCTCTAATATGAGACTTCTTGATGCATTAATAAAAAATCTGGAGGTCTCTCTTAACAAAGCGGCTTGGAGCTTCTTATATTTATGTGCATCAAGAGTGTTGTTAGCTTCTCTTGCTTTATATTAATCAGACAAACAGAAACAGAGTATGTGGAAGTTTACATAGTCCTCTATTTATATAAAAAATAAAATCTGAAATGAAAGCAACATTCTCACTTGAGAATATCCTCTCCCTCAGCAATAATTCCCATTTCTTCATAGCTCTTTCATTATTTTTATTATTTTGATGATGTTATTTTTGTATCTTCAGGGAATTTAAAGAGTAAATAAAAATTTATGATCCAAACTTTTACCTCTTCTTCTCCCCCAACTAAATATCTTCCCTAAAAGAAAACACACACATGGACTGCCAACCCCCTGCAGCCATGTCAGACTGGCACCTGGACAATTATTCCAGCCTATCTGTGGAGCAGGACTGAGAGCTAAGCTGTTACCCTTGCTTTTCAAATCTGAAATTACGGTGGGTTACATCATCCTTTGGAAGAAATATCACCCTTCCTGTGTCTCCTTATGAAACACCACCAGGTGCCCACTCATCTCATGAGGTTTTTCATGAAAACACATATATTCCTGTACGTCTGGAGAACTAAAAGTCCATGAGCTAAGGAATTCTCAAAACCCTAAGATCAGAGAATAGTTAATAATGAAAAATGACCTTCATTCACTGTAGATTTTTTTTATTTTTTTAAATATGCCTTATTTTTTATGTTATTACAATTTCTTTTCCCTTTGTTCCCCTCCACCGAGTGACCCCCCCTCCCTCAAGTTGTCCCCTCACTTTAGTCCATGTCCATTGATTGTGCCATTCACTGCAGATTACTGGTACAGAATATATCAGACCCTAGGAAAAGGGTTTGCTTTGTATAATTCTGGACATCTTCCCTACATTTCAGCAGATTTTAAAGATCCCATTCCCTAGTGACAAGGGCTTCCATTAATGAATTAATACCTCAAGAAAAGGACACAGACTCCAACCACTCTGACATTATCACCTAATTCTCTACCCATCCCTAATTCTAGTCCTAAACCAAATGACTAGTAAAAAAGTTTCTATCAATTATCCTTTCAGAATATGAAGGTAATTCCTACAGGTGTAATGGTTTATGTCACCAAACTATGAATACATCGTGTACATTCATAACTTGAGCTGAGTTTTGTAGTTGACATGCATTTCATACAGAATCAGTGGTTTAAATTATGGCTAGGTTTACTGACTTGCCTAAAAAAAATCTATTTGAACCACTTTGTACCCAAAGTATAAATAGTACTATTTCAAATTTGTTTCACTCTTAATTAGAACATTGTTTCCATAGAAAAGGGAATTCAAAATTTATTTATTCATTGACTTACATTAAACTATATAAAAATATCTTTTTTGTTAAAAGCTGTTGAATACTGACAATTTATATGGTTCAACATGATTCAAAAAAACTTAACTGAATAGCATGACAGAGAAGAAAGTTGGGAACAAAGTCTTGTATTTAAAGATCATCACATCCAGTTAACACAGAGATGTGTATTACGGGTACATGACATTATAAGCAACAAGTTGATGCATATTGACTCAAAGGCATCTAAAAACAGACCACAAATTCTTAAATTACCAAGCAATGTAAGCAGCAGACAGCTTCACATCTCTTTGAGCCCAACCTCCTTTATCAACCCCATGCCCTGAGTAGGGGCAAAATGAAGGTTAAGCATCACTTGGCAGACAAACCCCATGAATGTGAACAAATGTTTACTAGACTTGTCTACATCAGGAAGGGCCAGAGTCAGCTCATTCTCTATGAATTTATCCCTATAAATGATCTATAATTCAAATTTTCTTATGACTCTCTTTAGCTGTAATGTTCATTCAGATTAGTTTCAGGTAATAAATAGATTAATCAATTTAATAAGAATATTCAGTCCATTTTCCATTTGAAAAATCTAGAGGATGAACACCTCTGCTTTGTGTAGGCTGCCTAATTATGCTAACCATATTTGACTGAATATATATTAGACAGTGAGCCAAGCAGGATGTTAGATCACATTATAATCCCTTATTCTCAACTCCAAATTGCATGGTTAATCTTTAATTAAACTTCCCACAGATTTCCCCCTAGTCAATAGTACATGTGTGTTATATTAATATTATTATTTTTAAAGATTTTATTTATAATATTATTATTAAGTTCCTATAAAATTATAGTTTAGGGAATTGGATGATATAGCAGTAGAATCCACTCTAATTCAAATCAAATTTTTTTAATTTTAATCATCTTTTTGAATATAAAAGTAATATTCTTTTTTAATTAATGCAAAAATAAAGTGGAAACTGAAAGTCAGCTGTATTTGGAGTGAGAGAAGTAGAATAAGGAGAGCAAGAGATGGTGATTAAAAAGAGAGTGACTTTGCACTTGTATCAAAACAATGACATCTAAAAAGCCACAACCAATATATCCTATTGTCTATAACTACCATACAAATCCATATGTGGTTAATACAGATTATTGATTTAAATAAAAATGCCTTATAGATTTAGAGGTCAGAGGTAACCTCCAAATGATATATCAAAAATAGCAATGGGTCTAATTCTTTATAAATTGTTATCATCTTCTTATTTGATGACTCATCCATTCAATAGATATTTATTGAGTGACTACCAAGTGAAAAGCACTATGCTAGCCTGAGGATACAACAGTGAACAGACCCTGCCCCCTTGAGATTATACTGTAATGGGGGTGGTAGGATGTGAACAACCAATTACAAAATAAATTATTAATTAGAGTATTGATAAAGTCAAAGGCATAGGCATACATGGTGCTCTTGAAGCATAAGGCAATCTAACCTAGAGGAAGAGGTACGAATGGCGTCTTTGAGGAGTGCTATTAGCTGAGCTCTGAAGTTAACTCCTATTAGGCAAATGAAAGAAGTAGGAAGAGAGTCCAGGTATGGCAAGTCACAAATACCAAAACCCCAGAAAATACAAAAGCAGCAGAGGTTATTCAAAGACCTGAAAGGAAGCCAATGTGCTTGGAGTAGAGAGAACAAAGAAAGGACAGCCTGAGGATGAGGTCAGTGAAGCAAAGAGGGGCCAGAAACCATGGGGCAAAGACTGTGAACCGCAATGCTACTGACATTTGGGGTCAATAATTCTGTGTTCCGGGGACCTGCCCTGTACTTTATAGGAATTTTAACAGTAGATGCCAATAGCACCATTACCCACCCCTAGGCACCCTGTGAAAACAAAAAATGTCTCCAGACTCTGCCAAATGTCCTCTTGGAGACTAAATTGTCTCCAAGTATTATGCTTAGTGAAATAAGCCAGGCAGCGAAAGACAAATACCATATGAACCTAATGAACAAAACAAACAAGCAAGCAAAATAGAACCAGAGGCACGTAAACAAAGAACAGACTGACAGCAACCAGAGGAGACGGGAGGAGGGGGAAAAGGGGGGAAAGAAGGGGAAGGGTCCAGTCAAGGAACTAGTATAAGTGATCCATGGACATGGACAACAGGGTGGGGATTGACTGTGGGGAAAAGAGGGATGGGCGGGGTCGGGGAGAGCAATGGGGGAAAAAATGCAACAACCGTAATAGAAAAACAATTTTTTTAAAAAACTCACTTCCACAGAAACTTATAGGTGATGTTAATAAGTATGGCCTTTGTCCTAAAAGCAGTATGAAGACACTGAGAGTTTATGCAAATGAGTAATTTTTCAAACAATCTCTGTAGGGCAAGAGGAAATTTATTAAAAGAGTGAAATTCTACAGCTGCCAGAGAAATGATAGCTCTCCAAGCCTACAGAACAGTAGGTCAACCACTCCAAAATATTCTGAATTAGGTAAGCTGCTTCATTGGAAGTGGGAACAAGGCCACTTGTCATATATTTCCCCAATGTTTATTTATTTATCTGGATCATTTAGACTTAAGGGCTTTTTGTGCATCTGTGTTCACCATACAGTCTGGCAATAATGCTCTATCTTGTGTTTACTAAATAAAACATCTATTGATGAATTGTTGGAATTCCAATATGCATATTGGGGAGGGGGTGGGAGTTAGATTTAAAAAATAGTATGAAGAATAAGCTGTAGAGGAAGAGTATAAAAACATAGAATATGTAACAATGATTATATTTTATGCTCCTTTGAATATATTCTTCTATATCTACTTTTTAGCACAAAACTAAAATAATCAAATACCAAAACCAAAGCAAATATTAAATACTGAAAATGAAGAAGTTGTGCCACCAGAATCAGTAAGTATTTTTTTTTAAGTTCCATGGTTACACTAACTTGAGACCTTTACTGGTTAGAACAGAAAGTTAGTCAACTATTTCCATCCTTCTTAACTCAGTTCCTTCTGCTCTTTGGGAAAAACATGTAATTTGTCACTGTAGTTTCTTTTTGCTTCAATTCTGCTACATTGTTACTTATTTTTATCTTAATGAATGCTTGGAAGTAGTTATGTAATTTAAAAGGCCATATATAAGGAAAATCTGGATGAGTTTCTAAAAAACTTGCTTTGTACACCCTTATTAAGATACATTAAGAGGAGGGAGCATTTTATACAATGACCAGGTGAGTGTTAATTTTGTTTGGTGTCCTACCTCCAGCCTTTGTCTGTTTCTCTCTTGCTCTTTCCCATGTGTTGGCTCTGCCAGTGAACTTGCTGTTCCTTCTCCATCTGTCCTCACAAACAATGGCCCATCTGTGCAGGATGAGTTCCATTAAAACCCATAACCAAGAAGCAAGAGCCAATGTCCCCCAGCGTGCTAGAATGGAAAAACACTGCCAGTGGAGTTCCTCTGACCCATGAGCCAAGTGAAGTCTCCAACAGCCAAAGTTGTCACTAAACTGCACTGACTTGAATTCTGACTCAAAGTTCCAGGCAACATCCTGATTTTTACAAAAGCACATGATTCTTAATCCACAAGTAAATATTAGGCCTCCTTCTAAGCACTAGCAGCAGAGGTTCATGAGCTTTGGTAGGCATCAGAATTCCTTGCGCTGCCCTTTACAAATACACATAGCTGAGCCCTACTACAAACTGATGGGACGTGACTAACCAGAGACAGGGGCAGGCCATCTGTAATGTCAACAAAATCTCCAAGAGAACTTGCACATTAAATTCTGATGTACACCAAAATTCAAGAGTAACTATTTTATAGACTAGAGCAATAATTAGTAATAGTCATACAATTAATTACTAAATTATCAGAGATAGAGAAGTATAGTTCATAACAAAAATTCTTTTACCCCAGATGATTTCAGTCTGTTCTATTAGACTAACATTTCTCTGGACTTAATCACCTTTGTACCTCACATCCAGGTATACAGCAAATGCTCAATGAGTTTTAGATAAATACATGCATACATATCTACATACAAAAATATCCATTTTAATCAGTCTTCTCGTTTTATTTTACATAAGTACTTCTACACATACACAAAAGAAAAGAAAAAAATGAAATTCCAATACATTCACTTCATTTTATCACTTGGAAATACTATGCAAGGAAGTGCAAGACACCAGGTTCCTAGAAAGAAAATGCACCTGCCTCTTACCCATCTTTTTCACCATGAGTGTATTTTAAGTCTCGATTATTAAAGCAAAATGAAAATAAACCATGTTACACACAAGATTCATAAAACTCCCAGGAAGGAATTAGATTATAGTCATCCCTCAGTATCAGAGGGAAATTGGTTCCAGGACCCCTGCATAGACTCAAATTTCTAGATGCTCAAGTCCCTTATATAGTCGTAGTCGGCAGCCGTCCGTCTCGAGAGACGATGGTGTAGCTTCTTAAAAGTCTATCTGCACCGCCGAGAATGGTTGTGCAGTCCGACTCAGGAGTGACACGGTATCTGTCTCCTCCGGTGTTGAATCGACATCTTGCGATGACGCTGGAGTGTCCTCTCCAGTGAAGCTGAAGCTACAGAGCTTGGGCACGGTGATATGGAGGGTCTGCTGTTGCCCATGCAGCAGACCCCCCCTCTCTTCGCAGCTGAAGGGTCCAAGGGAAAGACGGAGTCAATACAGCTTGGCTTCAGGTGCGCCGCAGGAGTTGCCGGTGTTGACTACAACGTCAAACCACCTTAGGGACTCCGGCTCCGGATTTTCTGTCGGGGTTTACTCCCTTAGCCTTTCCCCTGAAGAGGTATGCCGCAAGGCAGCGGAGGTTTTTTGGAGTCAGAGTTTTCCTTCTCTGATGTGCCCTGACTGGAAGATGGAACCAGCGACACTTAGCTCGCAGGCCGACGCTCAATCCACTGAGCCAAACCAGCCAGGGTTAGTCCCTTATATAAAATGGTGTAATATTTGCATATAACCTACACAATCCTCCCATACACTTTAAATCATCTCTAGGTTACTTACAATATCTAAAACAATGTAAATGCTATGTAAATAGGTGTTCCACTATATTCTTCAGTGAATAATGACCCAGAAAAGTCTGTACATATTCAGTACAGATGCAATCATCCTAACTACATAGTATACATCAGCAACCATATAACATTATTTCAAATATTTTGAATGTTAAGCTCCATGCACCTTACACTACTTCTCTATTTTATTTATTCTAAATCTGTCCAAAAATGACAAATGTTTTTTCTACTTACAGAGCACTCCATGAAAACTGCTGAGTAAGGGCACTAGAATAGGTTCTTCATTCCTAATAAATCACTATAATTTATGTTGTACACCTTCCTTTGGAGAGGATAAGAGGCTGATGTGCGTAACATATTTCCTCCAAAAAGAAAAAAAAAGAAAGAAAGAAAGAAAGAAATGCCTTTTACTGGATTCTTAGTCACTCTGGACAAGCCGTTGTACAACAGAAACTTGATGGCTGAGAGCAGGGCATTAAGCAATGTTGAGAGAGATCAGCTGCTAAATGGAGCTTCGAATAGGACTTTTAAAAGTAACTCAAATGAAATAAACGCTACATTGCCTTGATATCAATGCCGTCCTTGTCATCACTATGCCTAGGAATGCTACTAAGGCCTCAAGGAAAGGGAAATTAAAAGGGAGGGTGGCCCCACCACCTGTTACTTAAACAGCCCTGAGATGCACATACGCACACTTGTGCAATCAACCCACGAAGCCCACTACCATCACCATGGCTGAGAGCCACAGAATCCTGTGACACCCAATCAAATTAACTACTTCTGAACTTGAAAAGTGAGTAAGAATCAACCTATAGAACTTCTTAAAACAGATACCTGAACCCTGTCTCTAGATATTCTGATCCAGTAGGCTGAAGTGGGGTCCAAGCTTTTGCATTTCCAAATCTCCCAGGTGATGCAGACATCGCTTGGCTGTGGACCACATTGCTCCGAGTGACTTTTTTTCTGATTGCTTTTACACTGCAGGGTTGTTTCTGGGTCTTCATATTAACTTCATAAGTTAAGAATGTTAAATGGAAACTCACTAGGGGTTTTGGTCTGTAGTATAGCACTCTGGACACTACATTTTCCCAGGAAAAACCCTGATAGGAAAATGCTGCTCACAAGACTCCTATAAATATAATGTTTAGATTGCTAAATTCACTAGAAAGTGAAATATAAAGATCCATTGTAAAACAGTCTGATTCCAAGACCATGTTTATTCTATGACACCACAGTTGGCATTCAAGTCATGAGATGAAATTACTTCGAGAAAAAGAGGACCCAAAAGAGGCTGAGGTTAGAACCTTTGGGAATACCTTCCATTATGGGTTTTGTCCCCTCAAAATAAGATATATTAAAGTCCTAACCCCCAGTCACTCAGAATGTGACTTCCTTGGGAAATAGTCTTTAGAAAGGTGAGAAGGTAAAATGAGATCATTAGGATGGGCCCTAATTCAATAAAAATGGTATCCTTATTTAAAAAAGGGAAATTTGAATGCAGAGGCAACATGCACAAAGGGGAAATGCTATAAAGACTCTCAGGGAAAAGATGGCCACGTGACTGAAACAATGGCCTCTACAAGCCAAGGAACACCAAGGATTGCTAAAAGCTAGAAAAGGCAAGGAAGGATTCTGCTCCTCCAGAGCCTTCAGAGAGAGAGCACTGCAGTGCACACATCTTGATTTTGGACTGCTAGCAACTACAATTGTGAGACAATAAATTCTGTTGTTTTAAGCCACCCATATCTAGAGAAACAAAATGAAGTGCCAGCAAAGAAGGCTAAGAGGTCATAGTTAACGGGGGAGGAGTGCTGTATCATAGGGACAAAGGAGAAAGAAGTCAAATCAAATTAAGATGAAAGAGAAACAAGTAAGAATTTCACAGAAATTACTTAAACAATTATTTTCCCTCTAAAATGACTTTTCTGGTCAGGTGAACAACTTTGGTACATGATTAAGACATCTCAAAATATTCTTGAGAGGTCAGTTCTTAGCAGTAAAGAATAATAATGAGCATTTACACGTCCATGGGACCTCATTATTCAAAATGGTTTTTTTTAATCATTGGTTCTCAAAACAATCTGATGAGGGAGGAATTGTCTACATTGTTTAGTAGGACCCTGAAGCTGAAGAAAACTAAACTTTAAGTGAAATTTTTAAATGTGCAGCCATTATGTTAAGTATTTCTTTATTTAGTATCTAAAACAACCCTCCAGGGAGGTGTCTTATCCACGTGTCATAGGTCAGGAAACAAAGAAATGTTAGATAATTTATCCACAATCAGAGCTGGGAAGAGGTTTCTTTAAAAAGCACTCAAATTCATATCCATTGCCTCCAAAACTCAAGTTCTTTCCACTGCACCATAACTGGCCTCCAGGTGGACTGCTGAGCTCCATGAAATAGTTATGAAAATGAGACACGTACAGAAAGTGAGTGTATTGAACTATAGCTTTTTATCTGCATAGAAATAGTTAAAAGATATTTCTCTTATTTGAAAGAACCTTATGCATAAAATAGCTGAAGAAACTATTTATGTGGAAGTAATTAGAGTTTATTACTGTCAAAATAAAATATATTTCCCACCCATGTGTATTAAAGGGCCTTTCTGGCCTGGCGAACAACTTTAACTGACTATGTAGTTAGGAAATCTCATAGTAGGTAGAAGTCGGAGGTTACTATCAGAATCATGTATATCCTTACTTATTCTTCTCCTTGATAAAGAGTGAAAAATCAGCCGAGGACAAAAACCATGTGGTACATTACAATATAAATTTTAAGCATTTTTAATAACAACATGTTTTCTTATCACACTGAAGATTAAATAAAGCTTTATGGTTTAATAAAGATTTCTCACAGGACCTAGAATAGAAGGTTGTTTTCAAACATTATCCTACTTCATTTTAAGGCAAATTTGTTCATCTTTAAGTTCTGAAAGAAGATTCCAATATTGCTTAAAATTCAAGAATCTAAAAGAGCAAATGCTATAGCTTTCTTTTTAATATTAAATGTTTTTGGAAATCAGAGTTATAAAGGATGTCCAAGAGATAATTAATTCATCCATGTAGTCTTAATACCATCTATAAATGTATTTTGATAATGATCAAGGTGGAAAGTCTCTAAGAGGGCTGTCTCCACAGTGGCATCTATCCCATATTTGAGGGGAATTCCTAGGATGGGGGCGTGTCTTTTGTGGGATGTCCTACTTGTTCCCAGGTTCTCTCCTTCCCACAACCAAAAGTACATGAAGCCTCTACTCTGCCCCAGTGTTCAGGCCAATCCTGATCTTAATAGAGGAATATTATGAACAACACTAGTCCAAAATTTAGGTTCAAACAAAATCAGCATTAAGTCCCCCTGGCCACTGGCTCAGTTCCAGGACTTATACCCCAATTTTGATCAGCTGGATTTACGTTTAGTGTCTGCACTCATGTCTTTCTATCAGTAAGCTACATAATGCATTCAGTCTTCCAGGATGGTGACTTTGTCTTCTTCTAGCCAGTCTCCCTGCTGGCATAGAGTCTTGTCCTGAATTCTAGACTAGTGGCTGAAAACTTACAATCAGCTGAATAAGGCTTCCCAGGTCCTATCAGCCTACATGTCTGCCTGGACTCCTAAGTATTTGCTTATATTAATTTATCTTACCTGTGAAAATACTTATAACTCCATGATGAGCCTATACTTTGTTGCTATACTTCTTGATATTAGGCTCTGCATCTCATTAATTGTATTGAACCACCCCTTCTGGTATAGTAGCTTTTAAGCATACTCTGCCCTGCCAACATTAATTCTGTTATATCCAGCTCAATCCTGAGCACAATCTCTTGTGGTGACCACTTCTTGGATCCATCCAAATACAGAACATTCAGCACCTTGCCTTTCTTCCCTTTCTTTAGGGTCTGCATCTTCAAAAGTTCATAATTTCTGCTGATCTCAATGGTTTAGTAAAAATTATATCCTCAAAAAAAAGAGAAAAATAAAAGGATACAGAGCTGTCAACTATACATTTTAAAGACAGAAGTAACAAATATTTATAAGTAATATGTTTCTCATTCTAAAAATAGAAATTTAAAATATGCCATTTTAATTAATAATATCACAATGTATATTTTAAATCCTGTCTTATTTTGGGGGGGTAAATATTTGCAATTAATTAAAATTATTATGGTAATTTAATCTTAATAATTAATTACACATATTTTTCAGTTTTACTTGTTATTTTGTTTTGCCTCAAATAATTTTGGAAATATGTCATCTACTAAGTAGCTTTCAGGGAGTCTAAGTTCTTCAAAGCAAAAAACTACATTGTCTTACACATAATGTGATAGTTCCATCCTATATTAAATCCATAAATCCCTACACATTGATCTAAACCATGTGCTGGGACATTATCAAGATTTGTACAAGGTTTGCTGCCATACAATTAAATGTTGTATTAATAATTATGGTAATTACTTTGGAAAAATAGAATGAACAAAGAGAGGTACAAAAAAATTACAAGTGGCACTTGTTCCAACATTCTAAAGCAAAGCCTCTTCAATTCAAAAATCTTCTGTTAATTACTCATGAGACTTGTAATGTTCTACACAACTTACAAAACATTTTCACCTTAGAAATGCATCCTTTCTGATACATACAGAGTTACTTGAAGATATATCACAATATGATCTTAGAGGGAGGTGATATCTTCCTTCTGAGGAGGGAAGGTGTTAAGGAGCTGATTTTTCTTTTTTTTCTTTCTTTTTTTGAGGTGCCAGGAAATCTCAAATTCCAAAATGTGTTTCCTTTCTCCTATATTTCGTATTGTTTGACTTGCCCAAAGCTTGTTAGTTTAAGTTCTTAATACTAGTATAACTGGCAATCATCAGGAAATTTTAACACTTTAAAGCTGCCATCATTTCTATATAACTTAGAGTAACAAAAGCTCTATGGGTACAGATAAAGTGAGAGGAGGAAATGGATCATGAGGATACCAGAAATCTGATCCTGGGAAAGGTGCCACTTTTGGAAGAAAGGCGCCACCAAAAAGAGAGAAAGGCCACCAGATTCTGGAGACAAAACAAGGCCAATGATGTTCACTTGCCATGAGTGGAGAAAGCCTGCGCAGCTGGATCCTGGCTAACACCAGGCAGGCATCTTCATTGCACAGGCCAGCAGACCAAGCATTAACAAACATGAAGCCGGAGAGTGATTTTCAGCTCAGACCTGACCTTCCTTTTGTCTGGCTCCAATATCTGCTTCCTACCTACTAGTAAACCAACAGTCTTTAGCAGAAATTGTTCTGTGCAACACACATCTTGGGGGCCAATTGGTTTTGGAAAGGTCCATGGGAAATGGAGTCTTTCGCCTTTATCTTTCACCTTTTTGAGATATTGATATTCAAATGCCAGTTGATCAGTTAGGCCTAAAAATCTCTCCCAGGTATAATAGAAAGAAAAGCCCAGCACTCAATTTCCTTCAAGCTTCCAAACCATGTGAGAACAGAACAGGCCCAGCATGGTCAGACTGGTTTCTTATTCTCACAATTGGCAGAAAAGGGTCTCCATCGGCATTCCTTGAGCCCTGTGAACATCATCACCATGCCTGACATTTTAAGACCCTGCATACCAGAGATGACACTTCTCTTAGAGGGACGAGCAGACTGAGCCATTCATCCAGTACATCGATGTGTTCCTTTTTTGAGAAACTTAACTAGCCATCTGGCAGACATCTGAGACACAGACGCTCTTGCCCTAATGTGGATACAGCCTAAGCCATCCAGAGTAAGAAATAAGGATATACAGTATTTCTAACAAAATATAAGTTCCGCAAATTAAATTGATTTCATTCATGCTCCAGTTGTCCTGTTCATTTCCAGCTTTGTTCTTTATGCTGATAACCTCCCTTCCAACCTCTCTGTTCATGCTTGGGCTCACACATTCTCTTAATCTGTTAATTATCTGTATTAGTTATTCATCAAATATTACATACTTCTAGTTGAAATATAACCAAGTAATTAAAAAAAAGTTTCTTGCTCTCCTAGGAATAACTTATAAAAGACAAATCTAAATTTCATCATATAATGCACACATTATACTCCTCAGAGAGATGTTACCAAAGCTGCTTATCACTTTCTTTGAAAGCAATGCAGATTCTGAAAATTTCAGCCAAAAATAAAATGTTCAAAAAATATTTATGGGTAAAGACATTATGCTTTCAAAATTATGCTCTATAAACTTTTGCCATGTCCTCTATTAGAAAACATCAATCTATGCTGAGGTGTCAGCTATTAACCTGGGGCTATTTTAAGTATTCCTGTATTTAAAAATTGAGAAATAGTTCATAGAAGAGGATCTAATATGACGATTTTTTCTCTTTCCTTTCTCCTTTCCAAAACAACTCAAATTACAATGGCTACCAGAACAGCATGAGAGAAACCTAATCCTTTACAATACATACAGAGTGGGGCAAAAGTAGGAGTACACAAAACAGTTTATTCTCTTGTATTATTATTTATCCATACAAACAACAGTAAACTTACCTTTGCCTGACCCTGTAGAGCAAATAATAAGAAGATATCCCAAAGCAGCATTGCATGCAGAGTCAAAAGAAAAAAAGACAGTAAAGAATGTAGACTGCCTGCAGTAAGAAAGACCAGAGCAAGGGATCTGAGAGCTAACCAAGAATTTAACAATAAGAACTGTGATACAAAGAAAATGTGAGGGAAAACAAGATGAATAGTGAAATTTGAAAGCAAGAAAACTAGCTAGAGAAATAAGATGCCTCAGATAGACAGGGCCAAAGCAGCCCATGGCCATAATGATGGATTCAGAAAGCAACAATTCTGTAATTTGCTCTTTAAAACCTAAGACTGGATCTAAAAGATTACAGTATGTTTCTGATACTATTTGACCCCAAAATTTCATCTGCTCCCATGTTTGTTATATAGCAGAACTAGAAAAATGAGTCAAGATAAGTCAGTTCCTGTGCTGATTTATTGCTATCCAATTAAGGAAGTTCTCAGCTCACTGAACAGAAACAAAGATTAAAGGGGAAAAAATACTATAAAGGCTAAAATTTCTCCAATCTTCTATTGAAACTGACTATACCCAAAGATATGCAGAACCTAATTTAGTATGGGTTATAAATCACTGCAAGTGGTAAAGGAAAAAAATAAATGTTAGTATTTAAACATGGTTCTTTTGAATTTTGGTGTATTATCTAACTGATAAAAATATTTTTAAATGAAGGTTAAAATGTCCTTATTTTGCCTATCTACATACAGCAATCATTTCCAATATCTAAAGATTCTTATGTAGATGAAAAATATTTATATAAGTATAAAATACTGTTCAACTTTGAATAATTATTTTTACTATAATTGTTATTTGGCCCAGTTCATTCTAATTGCCAATGCCTTACTAAAATCAGCAAGAACACTGGTCAAAATATGAAAAACTAACACCTTGTGGATTCAGGGATTTGTCTTGCTCCAGTAGTTATTTAACAGATTACTGCCCTGTTCATTACAGGATGTTACTTCTTCAATATAGTATTTGCAAAATCACAAGAATTTTAAATTATACTTTTATTTTTATTCCTTAGGCTAACACAAATAGAAAATGCATGTAAGAAAACAAAGATCATCTTAAGTTAGTGAGGTAAAAGAGTAATAATAAAAATTAGGTCAGGAATTAAAGCATCAACAAATGTGCTGATTTATTAATAGGTGATAAACATTTTCTCAGCAAGAGATTTTGATCAATTCTGAGGACTACTCAGCATCTCAGTGGTAGCAGTATCTTTAAGACAGAAATAAAGCAGGGATGGAGAAGGTGTGGGAGGAAGAAAGGAAGGGAGGACGGAATAAAAGAAGGCCAGGAGTCAGAATACCTGGATTTTAGATCCTCCACTGATAAACTGTATAGTATTTACCAAGTTATAACCTCTCTAAACCTCAATTTTCCCTTAATATATAAGTTCAATTTATGTTCCAGGAGCATAACAATGATTAAATTAGATGGTGTCAGTGACATCATTTTACAAAAGATAAAGTCCTATATAATATAAATTTATTTCTACTACCAATATTCAGCTCAACAGAGGAAACAATAAGAAATAATGAAGACTATATTTGATTAAGTGTTGGGTTTATTTGATCACAGAGTACTGTTAAGTTTCATTAATTCAATTTCCAATGTAATTTTTCAAACATTTATCAAAAGTGTTAGTTGGCATTTTTATAAATAGTTGTTAAACAGAAAACCTTAATTTAATCAGATAATTAATAAATTAATTTTTTCCAACTTCTGGCCAAGATGGAAGCTTAGACTGACACGCTCGGTCTCCCTCTACAACTAGAGAGGAATACTACCTCAAAACAAAATATAACTAGAAATTCCAGAAAATAAAACTACACGGAAGCCCAACGTACGAAATTATAAACCGACGGCGCTCGTAGGGCAGATAAGAGGAGCGAAGGTGGGCGGTGCTGTTTGCAGTAGCACCAGGGACGGCGGCAGGGAGAGCAATCCTGGCTACAGTTGAGCCCCAGCAGCTCCCGACCCCAACGCTGGGAAAAGCAACCACGTCATTGCCTCAGACAGTGAGGCCCAGAGGGCGGGAGGACGGATCCGGTCTCCCAGCAGAGAATAACAGCAGTAATCCATCTTGGACCCCCGCTCCCACACAAAGCGCCACAGCAGCGCGAAATAGGTTACAGATTGCCACTGGTTGCTGGGTAGTGATGACAAAGTGCCACAGCACGGCGAAAATGGTTGCAGATCGCCACCGATCACCAGGTAGTGATGACACAGCACCACAGCGCAGTGAAAAAGGTTGTGGATTGCCACCGTCACAGGGTTGTGATGAGTACACAGGCTCCGCCCCCTATAGCCTGCCCCAGAAGCAAAGCAAAATGCAAATCTGTCAAAATGAGGCAGACAACTATAGAAATCCCGGTGACGCAGCTCACCAGGCAGCAGATGAAGAATCTGACAGATGAACAAATAAGAAACCTGTCAGAGGCTCAATTCAAAACTATAGTTATTAGGTGGCTTACAGAATTAACAAAAGATTTGGAACAAGACAAGAAAGGATTGAAAGCCACTCATACTGAAAGGAACAAAACCACATACGAGACAAGTGGTGAGAAAATAAAATCCAGAGATCAAATCAACAAACCGGAACATAGGGAAAGGACAGTCAACCAGTGCGGAAAGAGGAAGTAGAAAGCAAGGAAAGTGAGAAGAGGCTCAGAAACCTCTGGGACAGCTATAAGAGATCGAACATACAGATTATAGGATTGCCAGGGGGTGAAGAAGAAGAACTAGAAATTGAAAAATTAAGTGAAATATAATAAAGCAGAACTTCCCAAACTTGGGGAAGGAAATAGACTTACAGATCCAGGAAGCACACAGAGTTCCAGAAAAACTGGACCCAGGGACAACCACTCCAAGACACATTATAATCAAATTGTCAAAAATTAAAGATAAAGAGAGAATCTTATAAGCAGCAAGAGCAAAGAAAAGAATCATGTACAAAGGGGTCCCAATTAGGCTATCAGCTGACTTCGCAAGGGAGACCTTGCAGCCAAGAAGGGACTGGCAAGAAATATTCAAAGGAATGAAAATCCAAAACCTACAGCCACAAATACTCTATCCAGCAAAATTGTCATTCAGAATAGAAGTGCAGAGAAAGTGCTTCCAGGACAAAGTAAAACTGAAAGAGTTCATTAGATCCAAAATACTATTATATGAGATGTTAAAGGGACTGGTTTAGAAAAAGGAGGATCAAAACTATGAACATTAAAATGAAAACTGCATCACAAGAACCAACAACAGAAGCTAGAGAATTGAAACAAAGGCAAACTAAATAGACAATGAGAGTGGAAAAAGAACTATAGGTATGGGGAACATATTGGGGGGAGATCAGCAGGGAGAGGTAAGGGGGTAAGGGAGGGAGATGGTACAGGAATTAAGAAGCATAGCAGGAGGGAATGGAGTAGACAGGAAGAGGTTGAGAAGAACTATATGCACAACCAATGGACATGGACTAAAAGGGGGGGACAACTGGAGGGAGGGGGGCCACCAGGTGGAGGGGAGCAGAGGGAAGGAAAATTGGGACAACTGTAAAAGTATAATCAATAAAACATATTTTTTTTAAGTTGAAAATCAATAAAAATTTTTCACATTAAAAAATTTAATTTTTTCCTTGAGGTACATATACATAGCTACAAATATAAAGAAATTGTCATTTTACTACTTAAGTTTTTTTACTACATAAATAATATCCCATTAATCCCACCTTAGTCTCCTGGCCTTGAAGAATCATCTAGTTCTAGAGTTCCTGAAATACTGAGGTTAAAATGAAAAATATGCAACTGTTTTTCAGTCTGAAAGTTCCTGAACAGAACCACTTCACAAGTCTTTGACATGTATGTCTTCAAAATGTCACAGGAAGAAAGAAAAACTCAAACCACACACACACCTGCTTTGTAGAAAACAACATGTTCTGATAAAGTGGTCTCTGCAGCAAGTTTTTTCAAATAATTTTGTTGATCACTTTAAAATTGAGATTGAAGGAGAAATATTATGTCTCAAATACCTGCATTGAAGAGTCTGAGTAAAAGCAAATATAAGATAATAGCAGTACCCTAAGGAGACTAAAAAGGAAAATCCTCCCTAGCAGTTCACTTTATTGTAGTTATATTTCCCAAATTTTAGAATCTTCAAATGTCATCAGTTACCCCTTTATTTACTACTCTACCTCTAACCATAATGCTATCATATCAAATTCATTATTACTGTTGCCCCTGCTAGTTTCATTTTATTATTATAAATAAGCTTTATTATGAGTAAACTCAATTTGCAAATTATCCAAATAACAGAATTAACAAAGTGGAAAACTAAATGATTTCCATAACCCAACACCTAAATCTCATCATAATTGAGTTATTGCATAGTGGAGAATAGCACCCACTAAAGTGTGAATATTTCAGCTGAGCACTACATACACATTGAACATACACAGGCCAAAGGAAAGGAACGTATCACAAAAGAATTAATAATATAGAAAAAATAACTACACAGACCCGCATTAACAAACTGACTAGTCATGCAGTTGCTCATGGTATTAAGAAACTATAACTAGAACTTCCAACAAGATGAAGACCTAGACAGACATGCTGCATCTCCCTCCATGACTAAGAAGGAATACAACTACCTCAAAACTAGAAACAACCAGTTCCAGAAAATTGAGTTCCATGGAAGTCCAGAAAACAAAGATATGGGGAAGAAATACTCATCCAGACAGGTAAAAGGGGCAGAGCAGGGGTGGAGAGCATGTGGTGTGATGGCAGCAGCAGTGGCGGCAGCAGCAGGCTGGTTTGGAAAGCGAAATCACACGTTTTAAAAGGTCAGGAGGGACACCTGGGGAGTATTCCCAGCACCAGACCAGACCATGCTGCTCACGGTCCCAGTCCCAGGAAAAATAAAACTTCATTGCTTCTGACTGTGCAAACCAGTGGGGACTGGGGCAGAGGAAGAAACGTTGAGTCTCCCAGCAGAGTCTGCTTGTTTAAAGGTCTCCCATGGTCCTAGAATGACAGCTAGAGAGGCTCTAGTCCCATACAGAAGTGGGAGAAGTGCCTGGAAATGGGGTAAGTGCTGAGCAAGCGGCATTGTTCCCTCTCAGGCCCCACAACGTGGTGAAAAAGACCTCCCTGTACTGATGAATCCCTAAGGCTCCGCCCCTTACAAGTAAGAGGAGCAACAGCTCTACCTAAGACACAGAGGCAAACAAACACAGGAGCCTGTCAGAATGAGGAGACAGAGAAGTATGGCCCAAAAGCAGAAACAGATCAAGGTTCTAGTGGGAGAAGTAAGCGACCAGGAGATAGCCAACCTAACAAATGAGGAGATAGCCAACCTAACAAAGGCAGAATTCAAAACACTGGTGATAAAGATGCTCACAGGCTTGACAGATATGCTTGAGTATGACAAACACTCAAGGCAAGAAGTGAAGGCTATGTTAAATGAAATGAAGGAAAATCCACACAAAACCAATGGTGAAGGGAAGGAAACTGGGGTTCAAATCAATGATTTGAAACATAAGGAAGAAAAAAACAGTCAACCAGTACAGAATGAGAAAACAAGAATTTTAAAAAATGAGGAGAGGCTTAGAAACCTCTAGGACAACTTTAAATGCGCCAACATCCGAACCATAGGGGTGCCAGAAGAAGAAGAGGAAGAACGAGAAATTGAAAACTTATGTAAAAAATAATGAAGGAAAACTCCCCAAATTTGGTGAAGGAAATAGACATACAAGTCCAGGCAGCACAGAGAGTCCCAAACAAGCTAGACCCAAGAAGGACCACACCAACACACATCATAATTAAAATGCCAAAGATTCAAGATAAAGAGAGAATCTTAAAAGCAGAAAGAGAAAAGTCGAAAGTTACCTATGAAAGGGTACCTATAAGATTAACAGCTGATTTCTCAAAAGAAACTTTGCAAGCAAGAAGGGACTGGCAAGAAGTATTCAAGGTGATGAAAAGCAAGGCTTTATAACCAAGATTACTCTATCCAGCAAAGCTATCATTTAGAATAGAAGGGCAGTTAAAGTGCTTTCCAGACAAGGTAAAGCTAAAGGAGCTCATCATCACCAAGCTATTATATGAAATGTCAAAGGGACTTAAGAAAAAGAAGATCAAAATTATGAACATTAAAATGACAACAAACTCACACTATCAACAACTGAATCTAAAAACTAAAAGCAAAATCCAACTAAGCAAACCAGAATAGGAACAGAATCATAGGCATGGGGATCATTTGGAGGGTTATCAGCTGGGAAGGGAAGGGGGAGAAATGGGGAAATGGTGCAGGGATTAAGAAGCATAATTTGTTGGTACAAAATAAACATGGGGAAATTAAGATTAATATAGGAAAGAGTTAAGCCAAAGAACTTATATGCATGACCCATGGACGTGAACTAAAGGGGGTGGGATTGCTGGAGGGAAGGGGGCTACTGGGCAGAGGGAAGCAAAGGGAAAAAATTTTGGACTACATACTGTAATAAAATAATCAATAAAATATACCTAAAAAAAGAAACTATCACTAGAAATATAACAAGATAGAGAAAATTATATTTACACAAAGTTCTGTCAATGAGGGTTTACAGAAAAGAATACTTCAATGAGTCTCATGAGGTGGGGTATATCTCACAATGGTTATATACAAGTAGCCCTGATAATATGGCTTCTAGAGATGTATATAAAGATTCACTAAGGAAGCTACCAGTACTTTCCTTCACCCATCATACCACCCATGGCACCCAATCAAGTAACTGTTGACTAAAGAAATAGAATGTTCTAAAAAGGACACCAAATTATTACCCTACCAGAGCAACCAGATGTAACTCCACATTATCAGATTTTCATATTAGATGGTGGACTTTGGCAGCACTTTGGCAGCAGAAAAGACAAAATGCACAGAGAGAAATTAGCAGACAATTGCAGTCATCCAGGCAAGACATACCCAGCACCTAACTCAATGGGTCATTGTGAGAATAGAAAGAAAGCAGCTGAATCCATGCATGGTTTGAATGAGGTCATATAGGCAACAAGCAGAAAAACTGGAAATCAGAGAATATCTTTTACTAAAACATTTTCACTTAAATAATGGGCAAAGAAGCCAAACCACTGAATTCAGGAGGAGGTGGAGACTGAAGAAGAGATTAATGTAAACTCTTTTTCCGTAAAGACCGACTATAAAGAAATGTTTTAAATCATCTTAAATGTCATAAATAAGCTTAGAAGAAAGTCAACATATATAGGATAAATATGAGAATATGAAAAACAGGTTTTCAATATGAAGTCAATGTATACATATTATGTACATATGCTATTAAGTTTATTGGGAGACATATTTTTTAAAAAGTAAGTGAGAATCTTACCAAGAAATTTCAAAACGAAGGCAAACCCTCTGTACTTAAAATACAAACAGGTGCTAGAGGGAAGCTTTGTTACCAGTTGCCCGTAAAAGAAAGCAGTTCTGAAAAATGTTCAAGTTGCCATCTGAGTCTAAAAAATGAATAATTTAGTTAAGACTGAATTACCCTCAGAAAATGTGTAGATCCACAAGTGTAAAACCAGACTAATGCTGGCTAGAGCAATTGCACATTTCTGGCTCATTGGGGTGCACAGCAAAAACCCCCAAAGCTTTCTATGCCTCGTGCCTCTGAGGTAGCCCACTCTTTTGGAAAGACAATTATGAAATGCCTTTACTGTTACCATTACTGAAAAAGCAAAGAAAGTGCCAGAAACCATGCCCTCTTCCCTTCCTGAGATGCAAATTTTGAAAATTATAATTACATTTCTTGCCCATATGTCACAAAGATTTAAAAAAAAAACTTCATTACAAACTTTTCACCATTCCACATTCACCATCTACTTATTAGTTAATCACATGAAACACTGCCATCTAGTTCCTGGTAACCTAGTAGTAAACCCCCCTGCAACGAAGAGCTAAGTTACTTTAAATGAGCTTTGTACTAGAGCCCACCCTGGCTGGTTTGGCTCAGTGGATTGAGCGTCGGCCTGCGAGCTAAGTGTCGCTGGTTCCATCTTCCAGTCAGGGTACATCAGAGAAGGAAAACTCTGACTCCAAAAAACCTCCGCTGCCTTGCGGCATACCTCTTCAGGGGAAAGGCTAAGGGAGTAAACCCCGACAGAAAATCCGGAGCCGGAGTCCCTAAGGCGGTTTGACGTTGTAGTCAACACCGGCAACTCCTGCGGCGCACCTGAAGCCAAGCTGTATTGACTCCGTCTTTCCCTTGGACCCTTCAGCTGCGAAGAGAGGGGGGGTCTGCTGCATGGGCAACAGCAGACCCTCCATATCACCGTGCCCAGGCTCTGTAGCTTCAGCTTCACTGGAGAGGACACTCCAGCGTCATCGCAAGATGTCGATTCAACACGGGAGGAGACAGATACCGTGTCACTCCCGAGTTGGACTGCACAGCCATTCTCGGCGGTGCAGATAGACTCTTAAGAAGCTACACCATCGTCTCTCGAGACGGACGGCTGCCGACAACTAGAGCCCACCAGCGCTGACTCCTGAGAGGCAATTTGTGTATTGCTTTTCCAACTCCATGCTCAGTAATGTCAAGTCAATTAGTAACAACTTAAATCAGTCATGGTGGGAGTATTTACACCACAGAAACTGGAAGGCACTACAAATCAAAGTTTTTGTCCCCTTCTAGAGAGCAGTTGCTAAACTTTTATCAGCCTATGACTGCCATAAGCATCCTTTCTTTGGTGCTATAAAAAGCAGGCTTGGATCCCTTCCCCTCTCTCAGTCTGGAAGAGTTCTCCAGGATTTCCAGAATGCCAACATTTTCAAGTCTGAAAGTTCACTCTCTCTAAGGGAATGCACCTGAGCAGCATCCTTAGTGTTGCTAAATTACACCACAGGAAAAAAAAAATACTTTTTTTGCTAAATCAGCTTTTGGTATTGCTCTAATATTTCAGTTCTGTGCTTCCTGACAGCTAGGAGTCTAATTACTGCTCTCCCATTCATCCATTCAGCAATCCTTGACTATTCAGTCTTTCAACCCAGTGAGGCATACAGATCCTGCCTGCTTCATGCAAAAGGACTTCATCCAGATCCAGAAATAGATGTCCAATTTTTTGTCATATTACTAATATTCCTGCTACACAAATATATAGTCCATGCTCTGTTCCAGGTGCAGACAATACATAGATGGATCTAGCACAGTCCCTTCTTTGGGCAAGTTGCAAGATCAAGTGTGGCAAACAGACATATGAGCAGCATCTTCCCACTGTATTTTAAATAAGAGGAGGAACAGCAAAGAATATTTTGGAATTCCAAGGGAATTTCAGAAGTGTACAACTTTTCATTACATGGATACTTCAATTCCATGCAATTCATTTATCTAGTGACCACAGTGAGCCAAGCACTGTGCATGCCAGCCACCTGTTCGTGGGGAAAGTGAGAGAGGCAAACATACAATCAGTGAAGTTATACTACAGTACAAGTTACATATAAGAAGCCACTCATCAGTCCTTAGAATTATGTCACATATGGCCAGAAAAAGAAAGTTTTAATTGGATTAAATAAAACCAAAACATATGCAAGCTAGCATCCTTTCAAAAATAATTCTCTGCCCACTTAAAAAAATGAATCACCTATGCTAACAAACTGCTCTTTCAACCACTAGATGTCTGTTATAATGTTAATGACTGTCATTTGACAAGAAACTTATATACATCACACCTTAAAGTCACAGGTTGCTACCAAGTCAAAGCAATATTCAACTTATATCTTACAAGTTATTATAAATAAAATCTTCTGTAAATGAGTAAATTGATATATGCTCCCATCAACAAACACAATAAGCAAAATAAAAGAAACTATGTTACTATTCCAATTTTCATTAAGACAATCAAAATATTCAGTCGATAAGAATTAAATCTCCATACAAAATAAAAGTTCATTTCATCCAAAGCAATACACAATATGTTTTTAAAACTGTTGAATTATAGCAATATGAAACACATTTTTCCAAAGATAGTATCTGAACATATCTTCTTATATGATAAATAATTTAACAGTTATTCAGTGTAACATTTTTTAACGATTCCATTCCAAGCCACAATACTCAAGCTGCAGGATAATTACACCAATTTATATGTATACATACAATATCTGGAAGGGACCTGGCAAGTAATTTTCACATATAATTTAGACCAGGAGTCAACAAATATTTTATTAAAAGGTCCAGATAGTAAATATTTTAGACTTTGCAGTCCATATGGTCTCTGTTGCAACAACTAACTCTGCCTTTGTAATAAGAAAGCAGCCACAAATAATACATTAACTATTGAGTATGCCAAGCTCCAATAAAACTTTATTTACAAAGACAGGAAGTGTTTTGGAAGTGGCCTGTAGGCTATACTTTGCCAACATCAATTTCAATTTTAAAAATTGAGCTGACTCAAACATCTTCATAGTTGCCTATGACATTTACCAATATCTCCTTCTTGTTTTATCTTCTCTTTATTCAAGGAAGACTGTCTTAACATGCTCTCTAAGCAAGTGGTGATTAGACACTTTCATAGATTAATATTTTAGACAGTCTTCTGCTTTCTCACCCTCTATCAGTCTTCCTAGCACCTGGCAATGAATAAGCACATAGTAGGTCCTCAGTATAGGCAGTTGGTCCTATCAGTCCATTAAAATGATGAAAGCTGCTCTGCTTAACTTAATGATTTAGAATTTCAGGGTCTAAATCAAGACATAAATGCAAAAGCAGTATTTAAGAAAAATTGCAGATTTTGTGGGAGATACTAGTTACAAAGAGTGTCGTCGTCGTCGTTGTCGTCGTCGGCAGCCGTCCGTCTCGAGAGACGATGGTGTAGCTTCTTAAGTGTCTATCTGCACCGCAGAGAATGGTTGTGCAGTCCGACTCCGGAGTGACACGGTATCTGTCTCCTCCCGTGTTGAATCGACATCTTGCGATGACGCTGGAGTGTCCTCTCCAGTGAAGCTGAAGCTACAGAGCCTGGGCACGGTGATATGGAGGGTCTGCTGTTGCCCATGCAGCAGACCCCCCCTCTCTTCGCAGCTGAAGGGTCCAAGGGAAAGACGGAGTCAATACAGCTTGGCTTCAGGTGCGCCGCAGGAGTTGCCGGTGTTGACTACAACGTCAAACCGCCTTAGGGACTCCGGCTCCGGATTTTCTGTCGGGGTTTACTCCCCTAGCCTTTCCCCTGAAGAGGTATGCCGCAAGGCAGCGGAGGTTTTTTGGAGTCAGAGTTTTCCTTCTCTGATGTGCCCTGACTGGAAGATCGAACCAGGGACACTTAGCTCGCAGGCCGACGCTCAATCCACTGAGCCAAACCAGCCAGGGACGCACAAAGAGTGTACCCAAGCATTAAGGGTTACTGTTTTGCTAAATAGCAAGTACAGGTTTAAAAAATAAGATAATTTCTTCAGTTATTGAATATTTGGGTATTATTTTACAGCTTACTGAGAAAGCTTACTGAATTTATTATGACTTTTTCATAGAGTAAGTAAACTAGCATTGGCTCTTTAAAAAAGTAAAAGGTGATGGAGCGAAGAAGGAGTTGAGTGTTCAGTATTCCCTTTTGTTGCACAGAAATTTCTGAATTGAGCAATAAGCCAACACATTGCAATATCCAAAATTTAATCTCCTGGGGTTAGTGAACACATTACTGATGGTACCATAAAAACTTCCAAAATGAGACTTAATTTAATTCATTGTCATTTAAGTCAAAATGATGAAAGCATATAAAAGATAAACAGTACATTTTTCCAAAGCAATAATTTTTCCTTTCTCCAAGTGTCATTTATATCACTACAACTCAGATTAATATTTCCTCAGTAGTAGATTTTCACATGTTTGATCAGTATAAGATGCTGTTCTAAATACATATATTTAATCTTCTGGTATTTTTTCAGAATATTGTTAGTTATCCTTTCATTGTGAGTTTGAAAGAGTACTCTTACACATATGAAAACTGAAAAAGCTCTGTATAGAGAAACTGACATGTAAGATTGTTTTATGAATATGTGTGTGTGTGTTGGCAGCCGTCCGTCTCGAGAGACGATGGTGTAGCTTCTTAAGAGTCTATCTGCACCACCGAGAATGGCTGTGCAGTCCGACTCGGGAGTGACACGGTATCTGTCTCCTCCCGTGTTGAATCGACATCTTGCGATGACGCTGGAGTGTCCTCTCCAGTGAAGCTGAAGCTACAGAGCCTGGGCACGGTGATATGGAGGGTCTGCTGTTGCCCATGCAGCAGACCCCCCCTCTCTTCGCAGCTGAAGGGTCCAAGGGAAAGACGGAGTCAATACAGCTTGGTTTCAGGTGCGCCGCAGGAGTTGCCGGTGTTGACTACAACGTCAAACCGCCTTAGGGACTCCGGCTCCGGATTTTCTGTCGGGGTTTACTCCCTTAGCCTTTCCCCTGAAGAGGTATGCCGCAAGGCAGCGGAGGTTTTTTGGAGTCAGAGTTTTCCTTCTCTGATGTGCCCTGACTGGAAGATGGAACCAGCGACACTTAGCTCGCAGGCCGACGCTCAATCCACTGAGCCAAACCAGCCAGGGTGTTTATGAATATAATACATGGGTAATCTACTAATTTTGAAATGAAATCAATCAATAAATAAGCTAAAATTTTATAAGTTAAGCTACTTAATATGATCCTATCTAAAAAATATATTTTAACAGAAAATAAAGCAAAACATTCACAATGCCAACAAAATAGGTTTAATAACTCAATTCATTATTGAGGGGACTCTTTGCCCTTTTTCACTTTTTTTGCAAGTTGAGAAACAGTGCCACACAGTAGACTGAGATTCCCTAATGCAAATTCTGTCTCTATCGTTTAGTAACTGAAAGAATTTTGGCATGAGATCCTTTCTGGTTCTCAATTTTCTCTGCTGTAAAATGGGAATAATATTTGAAACTATCTCATAAGACTGATTAACATTTAACTGAGATGATATTTGTAATCCACTATAAACAGAGCTTAATACATAGAAAATGTTGAATAAATGTAAGCTATCATTAATGTGCTCATTTTTCTTGGTTCTATATAATTTCATTTACTAAAACTTGACCTCACAAATGACAAAAAGAGACCGTAGCTACATAGAAAGACAGAAAAGAAAACTGGCATCAAGCAGTTTGGACCAGAGAAACACACCAGAACACAGCTCAATCCATATGATGATACAGCTGTGCTCTCTGGTGAGTAGCAGCAGCTTCCAGGTGGGTCTAGAGCAGAGCAAGCAGGATTCCAAAGCAATCTAGAGCCAAAAACATCAAGGAGACCAGAAATTCAAAAGCAAAGTATATACAGTGACAGATTCTATGGTTAACAACCACAACTCAAATACAGAAAACATGTCTGTGTTCATACAAACTCAAAATGGTCATGATAATAAAAGATTTATACTTTGCCTTTTCAATCTTTTTCATCATTAATGTCTGAGATGTAATCTAAAGACTTTCCCATTGTGTTGGCATCGAAGTAACATTTCAAAAATAAAGTTTCAGAACACTTAAATCTAAGTTTCAGATCTTGCAAAATCTGAGTCACTTCAATGACTTCAGCAAAAGGAAAGGCTTTATGAGGTAAAAGTCACTTGCAGCTTTAGCTCACTGAATCTTATTTAAAAAGAAAGGGAATGTGTATTTTACTATGAATTGCATTTTAAAGCAAAGGCAATATAATGGTACTTCTAGACCTCATAAACTTTGAATAAAAAATGAGCAGTTCACACTTAATGCTTTGCTTTATAAAGCTCTTCCAGATACTTGAAGTGTGAAAGCTCCTACTTTACATAAAACAACATTCTATTGTATAAAACAGGGTTCTAAATGTGTATCACTTGGGTACATTTCATGGCATTTTTAAAATGCATTGTTTTCTGAACCTGCATTTATTAGTGGTATCATAACTAAATTACAAAACAGTGTCACAATTTAAGGTACAGAAACATGATTTCAATACAATCTTATTTTTAAATAGCATTTTTATCTTCTAAACATATTTAAGGTACAAAAGTTGCTTTCACAAATACAATAAGTTTTCCTAGATCACTATACCAATTACTATTTAACCCATATATTCCAGAATGATAAAATATTACTACAATAGAAAAGAGTCTCTCTAAATGAACACCACTAACTACAATGATAAGTACAGATGATTCCACTTTCAATTACCAATGGCATTAATTTCAACCTTCAGCAGCAAAATTAAACTTATCAAAGATGATTATGTGTTATGCAGGTCACAATTACTGTTCTGCCACCATTTCAATAACAAACTAGAAAGACTGCAAAAAATATTTCAAGTGACTGTATCTAAATAATTTTCAACAACAGAGATCAAGAATTATTTAAAGAGATGGATATTATATTATATATATATTATATAATATAATATATAATTATATTTTCAATAGTATGTTTAAAAGTGCAGTTTGTGCCGTATTAGTGTGTCCCCAAAATCAATTCAGTAAGTTACATCCTGCATTTTTCCAAAGAAGACCTACAGATGGTCAACAGGTACACGAAAGGTGCTCTACATCTTAATCATCAGGGGGGTGCAAATCAAAACCACAATGAGATCACCTCACATCTGTTTGAATGACTACTATCAAAGACAAGAAATACTAAGTATTGGCAAGGTTGTTGAGAAAAGGGAACCCTTATGCACCATTGGTGAGAATAAAAATGGGTGCAGCCACTATGGAAAATTGTACAGTTTTTTCAAAAAACTAAAAATAAAACTACCAAACGATCCAGCTATTATACTTCTGAGTATTCATCCAAAGAAAAGATATATGCACCCCCATGTTCATTGCAGCATTATCTACGATACCAACATATGAAAGCAACTTAAGTGTCCATCGATGGATGAGTGGATAAATAAACTCTGATGGATTATGCACACACACATACACACACAATGGAACATTATTCAGCCATAAAAAGGAATGAAATCTTACCATTTGCAACAACATGGATGGACCTTCAGGGCATTATGCTAAGTGAAATAAATCAGACAGAGAAAAACAAATACAATATGCTCTCTCTTATATGTGGCATCTAAAAAAATTTTTTTTTATGAAGCACATAGATAAAGAGAATAGGTTTTGGTTGTCAGAGATGGGAGGGTGGAGGATAAAATAAATGGGTAAACAGGTGTTTTTGTGGGGTTTATTTAGTTCAAATAAATTAAATTAAATAACAATAACAATAATACTAGAAGAGAGACCTACAACATTACATGATAAGTTAGAGGGCTTTTCTCCTGTACAAGGAGTTTCCTCTTAACACATTGAATTTCTTTTTAAAAACTATTTCTCTCTTTATGGTCAGTCTTATTTTGAAGTGTTTGCTACTATGCAGTGGGAGTGGAAAGACAGTCTTGAGACTGCCTAGCTAGGAGGATCTCTCCCCACACCACTCGGAGAACACCTGTGAGTGGGCCAGGAAGGCCATTTCTGCTCTAAATTTCAGGAAGAAATGTGACACCTTTTTTCCTGGGTTCACCTTTCCCTACTTAATCTTAACCATTTCAAGAGTAAGACCTCAAGGTTGAGTTCAAAGTGTGTGGCTTGGGGGAAAGGGCCAAGGAGAACAATGGCATTGCTTTCAGTCTAGGCCTTATATCAGAAGGATATGGGATGCTGGAAATTCATGCACAATCCAATCCAATTTAAGGGCCAGTGGATTAAAGCCAAAACTTATTATAATAAAAGGAGTTATTACATAAAAGTATCTCATCTGCAAGTTTCCTCATGATCTTACAGTTGTGGCTGGGGTCTGGTCAAGAATTCAACAGTATAGGTCTAGGACAACTCAGCTTTTTCCACCCTGAAGTTAAATTGAATAAAGTCCAGTCCACTGCCCTGTGCTTGGAATGGGTGTGTACATGTAAACCCACCTGTATTGATTTTCTTTTGATGCTGTAAAAAATTATCACAAATATAGTGTCTTACAACCTCAAAAATGTAATACCTTACAGTTATGTAGCTCAACACACTAAAACCAAGGTGCTGGCAGGCTCCCATCTCTTCTGGAAAATCTAAGCATTTCTTGCTCATTGACAAAATTCAGTTCCTTGCAGTTTTAAAACTCAAGTCTTCATTTGCTGCTGGTCATTAAATAAAGGCCTTTCCCAGTTTTTAAAGGCCACCACGTTCCTTAGCTCATGGCCCCTCCCTCTACCATCCAAGAGCAGGTTGAGGCCCTCTCATGCCAGCAGCTTTTCTCCTCCTCCTTCTTTCTCATCTGCCTGACCCAGCAGGGAAAGGTGCTACACTCTTAAGGACTCATGGAATTAGGCTGTGCCGACCTAGACAACCCAGTAAAATCTCCCATCTGGATATCTGTACCCTTGATCACATCTTCAAAGCCTCTTTGTCATTGTTATTGCCTGGATGTCTATGTCCTGCTAAAATTCATGTTGAAATTCTCACCCCCAATGTGATAGTACTAAGAGGTGGGGCCTTTGAGGGGTAATGAGATCATGGGAGTACTGCTCTCCTGAATGGGATTAATGCCTTTTTTTATTTTTTAAAGGAGGTCCAGAAAGCTCTGTCTCAGCCTCTTCACTATATAAGGGTACAAGAAAATGGTCATCGGAAACCTGGAAGAGAGTCCTCACCAGAACCCGACCATGCTGGCACCCTGATCTCAGAGTTCCAGGTCCCAGAACTGTGAGAAAGAAATTTCTGTTGTTTCTAAGCCACCGCCCAGCAACCCCCAGTCTGTGCTATTCTGCCACAGCAGCCCAAACTGACTAAGCCGTGTACGTAGTCACGGGTTCTGAATATCAGAGTACAGGTGTTTTGGGGGCCTATTATTCTGCTACCACACAAGCCCCAGTGACCTGCTTCCATGATGGTCCATAAGCAGAAAAGTTACTTTGGCTACACACAGAGGCTGAGTTGAAAGAAGAAAAGATTTTATTAATGGTCTCTTTGGGTCATGCATAGCACAAAATGGGAGGCTTCAAATAATTGCTATAATTAAATTACTAACTATAATATAAGTGATTTTAGAAAGTTTCAAGAGAAGAAGTAAACTTCCAAACTAAAGTAACTACAATATAACTTTTTTATTGGGGTGCCCTTATTTTGAGATATATAGCTAACAATAATTTTGCAAGCTATGTGCTATTAAGTTCCCATTACATATCATTAAAATGCTTTATGAAACAATAATAATCCAAATCTATAATACCAAACCATGTTAAAACAGGGAAATATTATTTGTTTCCATAAAAACTGCAATAATGACAACGCCTTTGGTTTTTTCTTTTTCTTTCTCTAGGTGTGTGTTTGTGGTACTTTATCACTTCAGGATAATTGTCTTTTTTGTGATGTAATGTTTTCCATTAATTTAACCTGAAATGGTGAATTTTAAATTGCTCTTTGTGATATCAGAGTACATTTATTTATACCCCTCAGAACATTAGTTTTTTTTAGTATTATTTAGTCATTTTAGTCTTCTTATGAGAGTTGCTTTCTAGAAGGTAAAAGTGGTTATAATCTCTGACTATTAAAACTTTTCCCTAAATCTTAACACAAAATGTTTCTGCATTTTGGGGGGCTAATCTAAGTCAATACAACAATTGGGCTATTTATATATCTACTTGGTGTTATGACTAAATCCAGGAGCCATATCTTACCATACAATTCTTACGCAGTTTTCTGCTAAAGTTTATCTGAGTAAACAGAAAAATGCATGCCCTATTTAGTTAGGGTTAACCTTTAGTCACTGCCCCTGGGATCTTTTTATAGCAATGAAATCCATTCAGAACTCAGCCTTAGAAAATGCACCTTTGATAGAAAGACAGATACAGAAGCAATTAAATGTTCATCTTAATGGTTAACCAGGTTATATTTTTCTCTCCATTTGACCAATGAATGCTATTCACACAGTAAATTATTCATTATCCAAATGAGAATAAGGTATTTTGATATATCGAATATTATGCTTAATGCAACATGTAGATTTCCTGTAATCAAAACCTTTAAGAAAAAAATTAATCATTGTTAAACACATCGATATTTCCAGAAATGAGTCCAAATACAAAGGAAGCTAGTAGTTTTTGATTGTCACGCCTAGGACTAGAGACTGGATGCACACACAAAGCAGATTAGACAATTGTAATGTTTAAGAGCAAGAGGAGCAACTCTGTAGAAAAAAAATGGAAAACAATATTGAGAGCTATTGTTCACTTGCTCTGTTCCTGAGATAGCGCTAGGTGCTTAATATACATTTTTAATGCATTCCTTACAACTCCTGTGTTATTTATGTGGCATGTCCATTTTGGAGATGAGGAAACTGAGGCTCAGAGGCAATTTTTAAAACTTGCTTTAGGTCAAACAACTAATAAGTATCAGAGTTGGGATTTTTTGAATCTGAGTTTGAGTTCAAAGTTCATGATATTTCTAAAATTTACTAAAACTTTTAGCTGACAGTTGGAAACACTATTCTTTTTTAAACTGAGGGAGAAAGATACTTTTATTTTGAATACTTTTTGAACAGAGAGACAATTTTGCCATGTTGTGTCACTGTACATGTAGTCATACAAGAGTTCATGTGTCATTTTAAAAAACAGTAGCTGTCAGACAATAAACAACTTATCTATGCTTTCTTATTAACATATTGCCACTACAACAACATTAAAAGGGAACCCAGGGCTAGCCTGGGAGCCAAAAAAATGGAAGGATAATAAAAGAAAAAATATACAGCACCCAGGTCTGCTAGACTTCAGTTTTCAAATTTGCCTTTGGTGGATTCAACAGAGAGAATGCCAATTCCTAAAATAATCATCCAAATAAAATAAAAGTATTTTTCCATTCAATGTAACTATTAAGTTTTCCATTTATTTCACATATAATACAATTTTAGTGGAGGGATTGAGCAAAAAGGAAAAAAGACTCATGCACATGGACAACAGTGTGGTCATTACTGGCATGAGGAGGTTATAAGAGGACTAAATGGTAATGGGAAAAAAATACAATAAAGATTAAATCAAAAAATACAATTTTAGGAAAAAATTATTCATGTCACCAGATTGTATTCTCTAATAAGTAACATTTTAAGTATATTTTATTCATTATGCTATTACAGTTGTCCCAATTTTTTCCCCTTTGCCCCACTCCGGCCAGTACCCTCCTTCCCTCCAGCAACCCCCACCTTAGTTCATGTCCATGGGTTATGCATATAAGTTCTTTGATCTTTTAATTTCCTATACTATTCTTAACATCCTCCTGTTTAGTTTGTACCTACTAATTATGCTCCTTAATCCCTGTACCTTTTCCCCCATTTTCCCTCTTCCCCCTCCCCATTGACAATCCTCCATATGATCTCCATATCTATGATTCTGTTCCTATTCTGGTTGTTTGCTTAGTTAGTTTTGTTTTGGTTTTTTAGATTCAGTTGTTGATAGTTGTGAGTTTGTTGTCACTTTACTGTTCATAGAATACATATTAGTTCACTATATATTGATCCATCTGTAAGCTTGAAACAAAATGGTAGTAAATCACAACTATTAAGTGTGATCTCCATATAAGTCACAGAACTTCCAATAATTATCAGTGTAGGAATACAAGTGATAATCCTCCCAGTAAGTCTTCTATTGAATTTGCACAATCACATGAACTAGAAGTCTCATTTATGTTTTC
Source organism: Furipterus horrens (assembly GCF_987537825.1). Lineage (NCBI taxonomy): Eukaryota > Metazoa > Chordata > Mammalia > Chiroptera > Furipteridae > Furipterus > Furipterus horrens. The sequence goes on from NW_028327174.1 coordinate 60,382,335, forward strand.
TATATTTTTCTGTCATCAATATTAATTTTACTCTTTTAACTAACAATATTCAATACCATAATTGAATGCTACATATAATATTACTTTAAATAGCTGTTTTTGCTATATTTTAACACCATGCCTAAAAGCACTCCCTCAAGATTAACAAATCATACAGTCTTGTTTTTCCTCCAAGGAATTTAGTTCCCAAATACAATCATTTCTGCAAGTTATTTTCATAATAAGTACAAGCTTTGCATGAAGTCAGAAAGTAATACAAAACATATGTATTTTACTAAGAAAACCTCATTAAAGTGATACACTTCACTTATAGGAAAATCAATACAGCGGTTAAAATATCAACAATATTTATATGGGGAGCAAACAGGAATAGAAATTTCCAAATTAAAAAAAAATCAAATAACCAGAAACTTGTTCCAGGCTAAAGTTCCATAAAGAAACAGTCACTGATCATAATGTAAAAGGCTCTTGTTTTCCTGCCTAGTCTTACCAATGAAAATACCATAACAATGTTGAAAAAAGGTGTAGCTGAACACTCCGAATCCTACCTAGACTTGCAAAAACAGTATTCAGACGGAAAATTGTGTCATTCTATCTGGGCAAAGGCTGAGAGCCTAATATATTACAAAACTTTATTTAATTATTTTAAGTTGGCCTCTGTATCATCCAAAAGATCATCAGGTGTGGTCAGTTTTTTAAATCATACAGTTTGAGCAAGAAGCATTATATATACTGATTAAAAAGGAAATCTTTCTGTCTGTGTGAGTATGTTATGATTAATAGGGGTGAAACTAGAACTCTGAGTTATGCAAATATGAGATTTCACCTCAAATATAATATTTATGCCAGTGCTCAATCTTGTCATCCACAAAATGATAAAAGAAAAACAAGTTCTTTGTTGCACGTCAGTAGCAAACACATCAACAGTCTCCAGACCACACCACTTTATATAACAGCAGGTTGCAATTATTAATGTCAGTGTGATCTAGAGAGCACCAATGCATGTAGGAAAATCTTGAGAAAAATCCTGTCATTTCTGCGTGACTAGGAATTAATTTTTCACAAAAAAAGGATGCTGCAAATTATAACTGAAAAGTAAAATCAGGAGGATTTTCCATATGAAAAAAGACTGATAACCCCTTCTTTTCCTGAAACATCCCAATTTTTTAAGCCATAAAGTATCAGACAAGAGTTTACTCTCCTTAGAACATCAAAAGGAACTTTCAAGAAATATTCAGGTGTCTTCTTAGTTAGCCGGGTATCATCGAAAAGGCAAAGAAAACTTCACACTTCACAATTAGATTTGCATCTTAATGGTATTACTTAATTGGCTCATTTCAACTGGACTATGTGTGTCTTTGTTTACTTTCCTTTTTAATAACTTTTGCTTTTTGCTTTTTGATTTGTTTAGGTTCTTCTGAATAGAGAAGAAGATTAGTATCAGATCTCCAATTCTACAAACTCTAGTCCATAGCTCCACAGTGGTTCAATTTTATAGGCACTGCACTGTAATACAAATAATAAGGCTTATTTCCTTCCCTCACTTTGAAAATACAAATGTCAATGCAATTCAGAGCACATCTCTGTGTGAATTTTAATTTCTTTTTAATACAGGAAGTATTGTAATGAACAAATGTGATATCCTTACAAATACAATTGAAAGGAGGGAACTAGAAACTACAAAAGTGATGTTTCAAGAAATTTTAAATTACAAACACCCCGACAGGAGCTGACTTGTCCTCTCAGTGGCCTCTGTCTAATCCCAACGGCACATCCTCAGTTACCTGTGCAAATCCACCACACAGGCATCTTGACACTAACAAAGTTGTAGCAGGGAGCAGCAGGAGAAAGATATGAGATGAAATTCTCTTTTTATAACCTCACCTCTGCTTGCTTTTGAAAAGCTGAAAAATATCAAAGCTAGGCTATTTTTTTTTCTGCTGGCACTCTAAGAGCAATTATCTCATCTTCCACCTGCCTCCTTGGAATAGGTCTTACAATAGTGAAGCGGGCTCATACTCGTACATCATGCCAGTCATATCATCAGATGGGCTCACTTTCTGTTAGAATATTGAAATGAAAAAATTCACAGACTTCAAATATTATTCAAAAAATTGAATTTAGAGAATTTCTCCTTCTCCAAGCCAAATGTTATCTTGACTGTACAAAGAGGATTTCTGGTGTTTTGTACTACCCATTGTTAAGAGACCCTGGAAAAATGTGAACCTGCAGTCTGCATGATTGCATCCATCAGAAGTATTGATGCTCATAGGTAATCATTTAAAAATAGAAATGATGAATTCCTGCTGATTGAAGTCATCAGTGTTCCCAATATCAATGCCCACACAAATACACAGATGCTACTCACAAACTGTGAGCCTGAATGTCATCAATTTCCTCCATGTTTGAAAATTTTCTTGTGTAGGGATATCACAAAGCATGTACTCTCTAGAGGTGAACAAAACCAGCTTGAAAATCTCAGTCACAAAAGAAGCAGAGTGATTTTGTATCACAATATCTACAGAAGAGATTAGCTTACATTATTGGAAGCCACCATTAAATGGCTACTGAGCTCCACACTGGTCACTTGCTCCCCAGACTGACTCCTTTTCTTATCATCCCATCACAGCCTATTACTCTTTGTAGTATAACTCTGACCATAACAAAATCCCTAGTGGCACAGGGGCAAGAAATAATCAGAACAGAGGTTTCCTTAATGGCTTGTTTTATTTTCTAGAAGTCACTGATTTGGTGTTCTTATTGTGAGCCCAAAGGTGGCAGGGAGAGCATTGGATTTTTTATTCTATACACACCTGATACCAAAATTAACAGCACGCTGAACTACAGCCTTCCTGGGCTTAAATAGATAGCCACTTTCAGGAGCTACCTGCCCCAGGGGTTCACCCAAAATGTATTTGAATAGCATGAACAATTTCCACAGGAACACAAACAATAAATACAAAATGCCTTAAACCACATAACAGCAATAGCTAACATGTTCCTAAGTGCCAGGTAACTGTGTAAACATATATATGTTGGATCCAAGTGTGTTTCTTATACTTGGAAAAAAACAGAAAAGAAATAATGCATCACTACTCAGAACTCGATTGCTACCCTTGGCTGTTTGAATTTTAGTTCTTCCACATGTCAAGGACAACACAATAGTGACCATGCACATTACTGGAGCTTCTATGTGCACGTCCAGAGGTTTCCTCATTAACAGTGTAAAGATGAAGAATGTGCTACCACATTTAAAAGAACATTTATTTGGATTAAGTATTATGCCTATTGTGGCACATATGTTGAGTTCTAATACTTATAATGGTTTAAAGTGGCCTTACATCCTGAAGACATTTACACACTTGCTTGCAGGTCTTAGGAGCAACATCATTCATTCTTTCATGAGCCACCTAAGACTAGCTCTAAGCAAGAAACTAGAGGAGATTCCAGAGATACAAAAGTCAAATTTCTTTTTAAGATATTATTGTTTGTGCTGCTTTAGTTTTAGAATATGGTTAGAAAATTCGAGTTTAAAAAGATATGTTAAATAAAGTATAAGAATTAGCAATGGACGGCAGAGACTTTCTTAATTTCTTTCAAACACTGATAGAACTGGCCCTCTGTAAAAACAAACCTCAAAGGATATAATTCTTTTCCTAAAAGAAAATTGTATGTGTGTGTGTGTCTGTGTGCACATACATGAGAGCAAGAGAGCAAGAGAGACACAGATAGAGACAGAGAAAAAGACCGAGAGAGAGAGAGAGAGAGAGAGAGAGAGAGGGAATGAGGGGGAGGATGTGAAGTAATATGGGGTAGGGGAGAGAAAGAGAAAAAGGGAGAATATGCTATAAAAGTCACCAAACACATATTTTAAAATAAGCTCTAAAATATACCAGTCAGGAGCAGTAACATAAAAACAAATATATCCAACAATCTGATTTTTCAATTGATTTAATTAAAACTCAAAGACTTTTGGTGGCATTTTTTGGCTCCCTTAGTAATGGAGAAAGAGGCTTAGTTCCATTCTCTTATCTCGGCCCATGGTTAGGGCTATAGCAACCTGTAGTAGTTAGGAGCCCCCTGGCTGGTTTGGCTCAGTGGATTGAGCGTCGGCCTGCGAGCTAAGTGTCGCTGGTTCCATCTTCCAGTCAGGGCACATCAGAGAAGGAAAACTCTGACTCCAAAAAACCTCCGCTGCCTTGCGGCATACCTCTTCAGGGGAAAGGCTAAGGGAGTAAACCCCGACAGAAAATCCGGAGCCGGAGTCCCTAAGGCGGTTTGACGTTGTAGTCAACACCGGCAACTCCTGCGGCGCACCTGAACCCAAGCTGTATTGACTCCGTCTTTCCCTTGGACCCTTCAGCTGCGAAGAGAGGCGGGGTCTGCTGCATGGGCAACAGCAGACCCTCCATATCACCCTGCCCAGGCTCTGTAGCTTCAGCTTCACTGGAGAGGACACTCCAGCGTCATCGTAAGATGTCGATTCAACACGGGAGGAGACAGATACCGTGTCACTCCCGAGTCGGACTGCACAGCCATTCTCGGCGGTGCAGATAGACTCTTAAGAAGCTACACCATCGTCTCTCGAGACGGATGGCTGCCGACAGAGTAGTTAGGACTACATCTAAGTAGCAACCAGTGAGATAAGGGTGCTTTGAACACAAAGTCAGAAATTATTTGTAGTTCAAAAGAAATACCTATAGAAAAATCCCTTTATTATTATGGTATCTGAATACCTGATCTAAAGGTTAAATAATCATGAATATCATTTTAGTTCATCATGAGGTATCAGTACAGTCTTTCACGTTTATTTTTTATCTTTTTGTGGCAGTGCTCGGTGTATATAATATAGTCTCATCTTCCATCTCTTAGTTGTAAAACATGAATGTTTCAGCCACACCATTTCAAAGAATCAAATAGGAATGCATGAAATAAACTGACACACCCTACCAGTAATCAGTGTCCTCGTATAATCGACTGAAGTTAAGTCTTGTTGAAGATACAAAGTGCAAAAGATTATACTCAAATAAGAATCAAAACATAGTTTTTCAATAAATATGCATTAAATCTGTTGTGGACAGGCACTGTTCTAGGTCCTGGGACTACAGTGAAAAGAATGTGTAGATTCCCTCTCCTGAAGCTTAGGGCCTGAAGGGTCAGAGGGCGGTAAATGCAATGGAAAGAGGAACAGAAGCAAGGTGAAGGAAAGCAGCAAGGAAGTCCTCTCTGAGAAGGTGGCATTTATGCTGCACCTGGGATGTCAGGAAGGAAGCAATCTCAGGGCCCTCCAGAGGAAGAGCTGCCAGGCAGAGGGAACCCCCAGGGCTCAGGCGTTATGTGCAAAGAAGTTGGGCATGTGGCTGGAGCCAACTGAGCTAGAGTGCGAACAGGACCACCAAACAAACTCAAGAGAGTGGGCCAGTCACGTGGCACTTTGTAAGCTCCCATAATGAGGGTGGATTTTCTTCTCTGCTAGATAGGGAGCTCCGCAGGGGAGTGACATGATCTTATTTACATTCTAAAAATAGTACTCTAGATGTTCCAAAGAGGGTGAATTGTTGGGCAGCAGCAATCCAAGGAAGAATTCCCAATACGTATCATGCTGGCTTGGACTAGGACGTTAGGAGAAAGAGAAAAGGCAGATTTGGGATATGTCTTGGATGTGGCAGTGCTCCCCAGACTCCCTCCTCCTAGTCAGGTCCTCGCACTCACATTACTGCCTGACCTCAGCCTCCCATCTCCCACCCTCTCTGTGGCCTGACTCCATCTCCTGTTGCCCACACCCCAATCCCGGTCCATGGGAAAATTGTTTTCCACAAAACTGAAACTGGCTCATGGTGCCAAAAAGGCAGTTTGTCCGGGGCTGCTGGATAGGGTTGATCATACCTGGCTGATGGAATAAATGTGGGAAGCAAGAATCCTCATGCCAGTACTAAAATGGGGATGATTAGAAGTAAGCTGGTTGCTGTGGGGTTAACACAGTTTAGATTTGGCCATGTTCTGTTTGACATGTGTAGGCACACCAGTTCTTCAGTGTTTTATAAAGCAGCATACTACACTACCCTCACATATACGACAATTAAGGGAAATGAGACTAAACTTCTTAAATTATATTTTAGACACCATTTTATCACACTCATTCTCTAAGATGGCTTAGACAGAGTTCCCTCTCTGCAGAAAGACGGGTAAGCTGAAATGTAAAATGAACATGAGGACTAAACACACTTGGGTAACAATATCTTAAACTCTCAATGCTAAAAATGATCCACTCTCCAGATGAAAATACTGAATGACCAAAATAGATGAAGCTAAGAAAAAGGGAACAAATTTCCTAATCAGCTGAGTAAGCTGACTTTAATCCTAGCACACGTTGTTGGTGTATAAAGAAATTTTAGTTAGAAGGAGAAATTAGAGTGAGAATATAGTTCTTGGATGTTCTTGTTCTCATCTGAAGCCCCTGAGACCTTTAAAACCCCTCCAACCAGAGCAGCACAGGGGACAGGGCAAGAGCCAACACGAACTAATCCAAGATTCTGCTTTTGGTACTAGGAAGTGCCACATCTCATTTGTAGTATTATGGGAAACAAGGACAAGCAATATAGATCAGTGGACAGAAATAAGAAAGAAAGACTCAAATCTAAAAAAAAAAAATTCTACAAATACCTTATCCTAAACACTCCTGCCAAAAGATTTCACTATTACTCTAGTATTGTTCCCTTCTGTCTACTAGAAATTATTCAAGTGAGCCTTCTTCCATTTAATCTTCACATCAGCTCTATGAGGTAGGTATTATTATTATTATACAATAGTTGATAATACTCATGTTCAGAGAAGGTAACTTGTGTAGCATTGCACAGTAAGTAATACAGCCAGGATTTCACTTTAAGTCTGTTTAACTTCAAAATCCATGTCAGTATCTCCCTATTTTTTAAATAACGTGCTAGATACATTTCTGATTACACAGTAGATGCACAGTGCATTTTAAGATATCTGCCATTATAAAGTGGCAGGTGAATGCAGGAGGCACTGAGATCTTTCTGTGCCGTGACTATAGAGACAAGAATGAATTTTCCTATAAAATGGTAAGGAAGCAAAGACTGTTTATAGTGATATGAACCAGCCCTAACATTTGCATATTGCTAAAACAAATTAAATCTATTTATATTCTAACTATGTTATATGTTTATGATAGACACATTTTTTAAGTACACGTGCTAAATCTTTGGTTGGGTTGGTAGGTTCAAACTTGATTTCATTTCATTGACTTGTCTAGCAGAGCATTTTATAGTAACCTCTACTTTTCATTAAATATACAATAATTAGCAGATGCAACAGTGATTTAAGTTTATGTGTTATTGTCCATTTATTTCCCAGAGTTAACAGAGAGACAGAGAGAGACAGAGAGACAGACAGAGAGAGAGAGAGAGAGAGAGAGAGACTGACTGAATGGCAAAGCCAAGATTAACTTAACATTTTTGTGTGCAAGCAGTATATAGACCACCAGGCACCACAACATTTCAGTCATCAAGACAGCAGAGGCAGAGTTTTTTCAGCATGTTATTAAGTAAATAATTTTGTAAAGCAAAAATTCTCAATGTTTTCTAATCTTGAAAATGGAAGGGCTCATTTAAAAGGAAAAAAATTTTAACTCCTTTGAATTCTAGTCTCTAATGCAATTTAATTGTTTGGGAAATAATATGTCTTATGAATTTATGCATAATTCATGAAAATTCATAGATAGTGATAAGTTTGTTAATTTGGGAGCAGTTGGAGTAATACATTATAATGTCAAAGTTTTTCATCACTAACGTATCCAAAGAACATAAGAAATTATTTTTCCCCTGTTGGCTTCAAAGCCACATACTTCACTCATCGCTTTATTTTCACAGACGAATAACACTAAGCAAGCTCATATAGGCAATAGTCACATCTAATATGTCCAGAATCCTTTTATCTACATAATTTTTAAATATTTAATGTCTACAGGAAACTTGTCACACATAACAGATGCACATATGCCATTATCCTTTTAGTTACCAAGCATCGTACCAAGAATACAACATTCTTATTTGTTGCTGTTAAATGAAATGTTTGTGTAATGACAGCAGCTATCACTTGAGTACCTGCTAGGTGCCAGACACAAATGTACTATCTACGTGGTACATTATGTAATATGTAAATCATTCAAGGTACCAAGTATTCTATTAAGAGAGAAATAAGGAAGAAGCAGTGCCCATCATGGTGGACATGTTAGGTGTCTCGTGAAATCAGTTCTTCTTAATTCTAGATAGTATGGACGCCAACGTAGACACAGTGTATGCCCAGGCTCCCTGCAGGTCAGTGTGGCCATGGACCCAAGCTCTTGCTGATGGAGTGTGGGTAGAAGCAATGTATGCAAATTCCACCTCACTCATTTGAGTGGAAATCAGCAATCCCAGGTTAGACTCTCCCCCTTCTTACAATGTCATTTCAGGTCTGTTCCTAATGCATGGTAGGGAGCAGAACTGCCAGCCAGATGAAAACATTTAGGGCTGTTATTTAACCACTATTTTCATGTCTATTTGTTGCAGCAGCTTAACCTACCCTAATTAATAGACATATACACACATACGGTCATAGGTATATATGTGTGTACATACATACATGTTATCATATGTGTATATTTTATAGTCAGTAACCACCAGGGGATTTTGCTTTTACTTTTGCAGGTTTATTAATTCATTAAGTTCTATAAGAATAAATACAGGCCAAAATACCAAGAACACCTACATGAACTACAAACAAAACTCGTTTTCTGGTTATTACATCATTAATGATAAATAATGTAATTACATGGTCTTGAGCTAAAATTTTATAGTTCATAAAACATTTTCAGTAACATTTTCACTTGATCCTCATTACTCCTTCTACTTTGTAGATAGCAAGATAAATTTCAGAGCAGTTAAGCGACTTGCCAAATAGTACACAGCCCTCAACTGGCACAGGAGGTACTAAACCGAAATCTGTGCTCTTCAGACTGACTGTGTTATATCTACACACCTTTGGGCCAGTATTTCTAATGTTTGACTTGGTAAACTCACCTAATTTGAACTGTTCATTTCAAAAGAAATGAAATTATCCTGGTGTTTTTTTTAATTAAAAAATTCTAAAGTCAGGCCCTGGTTGGTGTAGCTCAGTGGATTGAGCACCAGCCTGCAAACCAGTGTCGCTGGTTCGATTCCCAGTCAGGGTGCATACCTGGGTTGTGGGCCAGATCCCAATTGGGGGCATGTGAGAAGCAACCATATATTGATGTTTCTCTCCCTCTCTTTCTCCCTCCAGTCCCCTCTCTCTAAAAATAAATAAAATCTTTTTAAAAAATAGTCAGATTTTCCTACATCCATATATTTGAGTATGCCTGCTGTATTTGTAGTATTATTTTTTAATTAAATTTATTGGGGTGACATTGGTTAGTAAGGGTATATAGGTTTCAAATGTACATTTCTATATACATGGTCTGTATACTGCACTGTGTGTCCACCACCCACTTGACCCCATATATTTGACCCCCTTTACTCTTTACTACCCTCCCAAATCCCCTTCCTTCCAGTAACCACCGTACTGTTGTCTATGTCTATGATTTGTATTATTCTGAAAAGTCCAATAGACCTAAATAGAGAAATTGACAAAGAAAAATGAATAATTTTAAAGTTTAAAGTCTCTTAGAAAAAAGTCTCTATATTATCTTTAGGTTTTGTTAGCAGGGTAACACAGTGAAATTTAAGGCACTAGAAATAGAAACTGATTTTTTAAATAAATACATAAATATTTCCACTGCAAAATTTGTATAACATTTTTGAAAATCACTTTTCTGTCCTGGATTTCAAAAAAGTTTTATTATTGACATGACAGTTGGGACATTTATATTTTTTCCACTTTTTAAGGTATCGCCCTCAATAAAATCTAATATGCTACTCGCAACTCCTCCAAATTCTCCTTTGCTATGGTTAGACACCACACATAATTCTGTGTATATTGGCCAGGAACCTTCCAGAAGCATTCCTCAATCTCATCTTATATTTAAATAATATCTCCCCTACCTCCTAAAGGAAATAAATAAAACAACAACTTCTACCAAATCTTTATGACACTGAATTAACCAGCTGTTCTAGTGTTACATGACACAAAAAGCAGAAGGAATAAAGATATAATTTATTTCTTATTCCCATAAGTATCCTTATGGGCTAGAATTCAGATACAATAGTTTTTCTGAAGGCCCTGAAGATATAAATAGCTGCTTGCGGCAACATCAAAGTCTCTGGGAAAAAATAATATGAAACTGAAATCTCCAAAGATGAGAAAAGAGCTCAAAAGTACAATTCTGTTAGAAACAAAGCCTCACTGAATTTTAGATTCCTACAGTATATTAGCCTAGATTTAGGTGATTAACTTTCTGAGATGTTTAATATAAGTGAAAATATTGCACATTCTTGAAATCCTGGATAACTATTTATGAATCCATCAACCATAAAAGGAATTATTCAACACTAGATGAATTATAAAATTCATTAATTAGCAATCTAGAGAATTATTGGCTGACTTGCTTGGGTGTCTCCTGAAAACCAACAGTTTAAAGACACTTCTTTGAATTAATCTGACACTAGTGATTTCAGAAGCTACAAAACACATGTACATGGTTGAAGGAGATGCTTTTATTCTGTGTTCTATTTTCATTAATTGAAGAAATATTCACTGATATTTTTGATCAAAGTCATTGCATAAGTTATCTTTACATAAGAGTAAATTAAAATTTAAAGTTGCCTCTTAAATTACAAGTAATGATTGTTTAATTACAAAAGAGGAAATGCTTGGTAACTTCTTTCTGGATTGTTAAAGGAAAGTAATAGCATTGGTGAAGAAATGAGGATTAGCATCGAGTGTGGCTCATTTCCGAGAAGAAATTTATTTTAATGACTGAATCATTAAATCCTTCCAAAGCTATGCAAGAAATTGAAGACGTTTTATAAGGATATACAACCTTTCTCCCTTAACTGGCAGGATCCCACTTTGTTCCAATTCTCTCCCAAACTCTGACAACCTCTCAGTACTTTTCAGTATTGCCTGTCTTGTTTCCAGACCTTTTGCTCATTATCCCATATACTCCCCCAGGATGATCTCATCTGCACCCATGAATTCCACTGTCACCAATATGCTGATTGTCAAAATCCACATCTTCAACACAAACCTCATTCTAGCTTCCCAGCCCATACTTTTAATGTGAAGGTTTTTTAAAAGACTTTATTTATTTATTTTTAGAAAGTGGGGAAGGGAGGGAGAAAGAGAGGGAGAGAATCATCCATGTGTGATGGAAACATCAAGAGGTTGCCTCTCACATGTCCACAACTGGGGAACTGGCCAGGAACCCAGGCATGGGCCCTAACTGGGAATCAAACCAATGACCTTTTGGTTTGCAGGCCAGCACTTAATTCACTGAGCCATACCAGCCAGGGCCTCAGCCCATGTTTTTTAAAATCTCTAGTTATATATTATAGAGATCTCAAAATCAACATGTTCCAGATTTGGTATCTCTACTCCCTACCCCACACCCAAATAATGTTAGCCCTCCTGTGTTCTCTCAGTCAATGGTTTCGGTCTTCTCCTTCAGTATTCTGGGCACATTCGTGAGTACCTATGGCCTTCCTATCACCAGAGCAAGGCCATGCTTTACAAGGAAGAAGCAAGAACCGCCCATTGTAATTCACTTTGGCCTCTGGAGTTCTATGAAGCCCAGTTGTTGTGCATGTTTCACAAGTTTTTCTTGAAAACAACTCCTAAAGTTTCAACTATCGTCTTTCTTTCTGTAAGGTCATAAGTAGTCAGAGTCAGACTCAATTCCCAATACCGTGTCATCATTTTCAACTCCCATCAAGATCAGCTCTCCAGGAACCATACACTAATATGTCCTTTGCAAGCCCCTTTCTTCAGAAAACTATATTCATGCAAACAGAAGCCTAGGCAAACTGCTGGTCTCACACACCCACATATATCTGAATCTCTATTTTATCTCCAATATCACACACACACACACACACACACACAGACCCCTGCAAACTTAAAGTTTGCATTTACCATCCTGTATCATTCTCCTGCATCCCTGCCACAGAAGTAGGTAGTAAACTGACATAAGCAAATGAGCATGAATTTAAAATGTCAAAGTTTATAAAATATATTTTATCAATTAATTTCAAATTATTTAATATTTCTAAAAGTTCTACAGGGTTAGAGTCGATACTGTGGCTTGATAAATGTTTAACAGCATGTTGTTACTAAATCTATAATCTAAAATCAGTATTCCTGACTCAGAATAATTCTAGGATATTCAAGTTAATCTAGTCCATTTAATCACTTTCTTCAGAAGAAGCTGCTCACAAAAAGTAAATCAAGTAGCACACTAACAACAAAGCCAATTACTTAATCTCCCTGCATTAATCTTCTACTGCACATCATAAATTACCACGAATTTGGCCACTTCAAACAATACCAGTTTATTAGCTCATAGTTCTATCGGTCAGAAGTCTAAGCACAAAGACACTGGTTTCAGTGCTCAGGCCTCACAGACTGAAATCAAGGCATCAGCCAGCCTGTGTTCTCATTTGGAGCTCAGCTCCTCTTCCAAGACCATGTAGTCGTGGCAGAACTCAGTCCCTTGCAGTCAGAGGACTGTGCTCCCTAATTCTCTGCTGGCTGTCAGCTAGAGGCTGTTCTCAGCTCCCAAGGGCACCTACATTCCTTTCCATGTGGCCCTCTCCATATTCAAAACAAGCAACAACTATTCTCTCTTGTCCCAAAAAATAAAATAAAATTTCACTCACTCAGAATCTCATTCTCCACAATGCAATCCTTTTTTAAAGACTCACCTGATGAAGTCAGGTTCACTGAGGGTAACATCCCTTTCTGAAAGCCCTGTTATATTTACATTTCAGGCCTACATTTGAAGGGATGGGATTATATAACAACGTACACCAGAGGGTAGAGATCTTGTAGGACATCTTAAAATTCTGTCTACTACATTACCCTTCCTATTTATAACAGTTCTTTCCTATCACATAAGCATGAATGAGACTGAATTATCCCCTGGGCAGGGGCAGGAGCATAAAACAGAAAAAGAAACAACAGACACAGGGGAGAAGACTATGTGCTACTGTGATGGCTTCTTTGATTTGCCACATATGTCAACTTCAGAAAATTTTAAAATCTGTACATCATTCAGTGTGAATCTATTAAATCTGAATTTCTCTGGCCTTCACTTTCATAATTTATAAAACAATGATTCCCACTTTCTATGACCATACATTCACACATAATATGTTTATATTATAAAATTTACCAGGTGCCAGAAAAGAAAAAAAATGGTCTCAACTTTATGTTAATGTCCACAAAGAGTAGCCTCTACAACCAGTTCATGAAAAAGCAACCTCCTCTGCCTTTGACAAATGGTCTATTTGCTCTTAGCATCAAAACCTTGCCGTACGTAATACTTCTATTTTTAGAATTACTATAATATCTTTGCAATTATTTAATCACTTTAACTTTTCAATGTACCTTTACAATTCCTGTCACATTAATTTTACAATTTAAAAAATCCATGTAAAATAGGTAGAGGATATATTACGTTTCTTATTACACCGGTGGGGGGGTGGGGCTAAGTTTGGGAAAGGTTAAATGATTTTTCCTCAGCAAGTTAGAAACAGAACCAAGAGCGGATTCCAATTTACTTTTCATCTGGCCTGGGACACTTTCTATTCCACTGTTGCTCCATCATCTTTATTAGTAAGCAATGGTTTTGTTTTTAAGTGTACAAATATCACATCTTGTTTATCTTGCCTTGCACAGGACCTCGCACAGCCAGTGCCTGCTGATGCCGTCGATACTGAACACTGCTGGATGACAAATACAGTTCCAGGCTGAAGCACTGAGGCTACCCAACACTAGACACAGCTCTGCCTTCATGAAGCTTATCAAGTTCAGACATTACTTTCAAAGGAGAGTGATTTCTGAATCAGTCTCCAGAGAATACCTGAATCCCCAAGGACAAAGAGTCCTGACATGGGCTATGAAGTCAAACAAAGACAGTAATTATATCGCGTACAGAAATAATAACCAGTCATAAACTCATCACAGTGGAACATTTCATTTGACTTCTGGAAAATTATCCAACATAATTTTATAATATAGCCTCTGAGTATAATGTGTCATTTACTCACTCACTAAAAAGAAGTTAACACATAACAGTAACTATGGGTCCACTGTGCTCTACAGCTTTTTTTTTTTCCCATGTAACCCTGCAACAACCCTTTAAGGGTAGGTGTTATTATTATCCTCATTTTTAAAGTGAGGAAAATAAAGGGGGGAAATCATACACAGTAAATAGTAGAACTAAAATTTAAATACTTTAAAATCTGGTTCCAGAATCAAGGCTCATAACCAGTGGTAGACCCCACTGCCTCAATAAACATTTGTTGAGTGTCTTCTAAACTCCAGGCAGTGAAAATTTATGTCTTACGTTTGTTATTAATGGATAGTATAAACTGAAGCAGCAATCTGATCTGATCTGACTATAATACAATCTGACCTGAATTATCTCTTTGAATAGAAAATACACTGCTGCAGTTCCTACAGTTTTCACAATGATAGTGAACACTTCCTCTTTCTAACATCCCTGTTGTCAGAAGAGAGTTTTTATTTGCACAGGAGTTACAGAAAATAGAAAAATGCTTACTAGACAACACCCCCCCAATCAAAATCCAATTAAATATTTCTCGGGGTTCGTGCCAAACATAATGAGTTTTATCTTTTGCGAACTCTATCTTTGAATAATACCTCTCTTCCTCACCTTCAAAGCAAAACAAACAAATAGGAGTGAGGTTTTGTTAATCTGAATCTGAACAATATTTTTATAGCTGCAAACTGAAATCACATTTGACTGCAGAGACTTATACATTCTTTACAAATAAAGTTTTATTCATCCATTCAGAACTTTGATTTGTCTCCCACAGTTTTGTTAAAGACTTTATTTATTTATTTTTAGACAAAGGGGAAAGGGAGGAGAAAGAGAGGGAGAGAAACATTGATAAGTTGCCTTTCCTGCACACTCTGATAGCGACCGTTCTGCAACCCAGGCAAGTGCCCTGACCAAGAATCAAACCAGGACCTTTCACCTTGCAGGACAATGCCCAACCAACCAAGCCACACCAGTCACGGCAATCTCCCACAGTTTTAGCATAAAGCAGAAAAATATGTCTTACATGTTTAAAATACACATTTTTGTAGCAATGGCCACATAGAAAGTGGATATACTAGTGTAGATGTATCTTTAGTGTACTGGAGTTTCAATAGATTGTCATGGTCATTAAAATATCTAGAACATTAATGTTTTCAGTAGCCTTAGCGCTTATGTGGCCTTTTTTATTTTTATCATCTAATCTCAATTCTTCCCACACTGCTGACTGTTGTTTGGAGAATGTTTTATTCTCATGTGTGTGTGCTTCAACAGATACATATAAGAAGAGATACATCAGTATTCCTAGGGCGTTTTTAAACTGAACTCCAAATTCAAGAGATTTATGGCTTAAGTATGAGTACACAGTACATTTTCAAAAAAAGCCAACTGTTCATCAAAATCTGTACTAGGTATGCAAAGAAAGACAAAATCATCTAGCAACTGCACTACATTCCTCGGATATTTTCTCTCACCTTTTTCTATTCCATTCCCTCCTGTAATGTTCAAGTCAAGTTTACAGGAAAGCTTTTGGAGAGCACAAAACCACTTCCCAATTACATGCTTAACACTTAAATACCTAACAGCTAATCTAATACTTGTTTAACTAATGAACCCAATTATGACCATAATCAGCATTTTTCCATTTGCTCTTCTCTAATTATAAAAGTATAGTACAAATGTAGAGCCATAATACAAATGATGCTGATCAGAGCAGAACAAAGTAATATTCACAAGAACTGGGAGTGGTCTCTTGGCATGTTTACTAAGACATAGTTAAAAATGTTTGCCAAAACCTGAGAGCAATGTTTGGACATGAGTCATCAATAACTTTTATAAGAAGAGAAATTCATCTCCCCAAGAAGTGGAAAAAGAATAGTTAAAGGCTAGTTCTCCCTCCAGTGATTCATTTACCTCTGTTGAATTTTTCCTTTGTAATTAGCAGATCTCATGCTTAGATGATCATAAACACTCATCCCTACAGGTAAGGACTAGACTAAGTAGTAGAGATATCAGACATATAGCTAAATGGTAGGTTTGAGAAACACTCTAAAACCCACCCACAGAATTTGTTTTCTTTTACCCATAATCAGTAAAGTTGAAAATAAATCTCATATTATAAAGAAATGATGAGGGAGAATAATTATATTCAAGATACATTGACATCAATTAAGACATTTACTAAGGCTTTCCTGATACAGCAGTTGTTTCCCATATCACATAAGTCAAGGATATACTCAAAGTTCAGTTCTTTTTGTTTTGTTTTGTTTTGTTTCCTTTATTTTTCATTTAATTTATTTTACTGTTGTTCAATTATTATAGTTGTTCCAATTTTTGCCCTATTGCTCTCCCCTGCCATGCCCACCCCCAACTCCCACAGTCAGTCCCCACCATGTTGTTCATGTCCATGGGTCCTTTTTATACTTATTCCTTGACAAGACCCTTCTTTCCCCCTTTGCCCCCTCCTCACCCCCAGTCACTGTCAGTTTGTTCCTTATTTCCCTGTCACTGCTTCTATTTTGCTTGTTTGTTTTGTTCATTAGGTTCCTATATTAGGTGAGATCATATGGTATTTGTCTTTCACTGCCTGGCTTAATTCACTTAGCATAATACTCTCCAGTTCCACGAAAAGTTCAGTTCTTTTGATGACTTGAATTAAAAGAATGTTCAAGTCTTTCTTCTTTCTTTAAAAGGGAACTGAAGTTGTTTCAGATCTCAGAAGCCACTGTACTCATCACATATAAACTCAAGCTTTAGGATTCATGAGGAAGCCCTGCTGCTATTAAAGACTGAAAAAAGCAAGTGTTGTTGGTCTTGTCATACCCCTCACTCGTCAATCTTCTCCAACATAAATACTCCTTTGCTATTTGTTCAGGTTCCCAAGTCCCCACTCCACAATGAACCAAAGTAAGTACCCCACCCCAGAATGAAAATGAGGCTGTTTTCCAGGGCCCAGTCTATCATCCTTAGATCCATCCTTCACTCCCTCCAACATTTATCAAAGAAACTATGACTTGTCCTTTTATCAGATTTCCCTAACTCCATCAGCATGGAAGGAATGATGGAGAGAGTCTTCTCTATTCTCCAATGAAGAAAGGCAACATTGAAGTTTTTAGGACCATTTCCCCAATTATTGGTCATATGCTATGTTAAGAATCATATACAGGCTTGATCTCCATCAGAAACTAGCCAAAGTTAAAGAGAAAGACATCTTATACAAAATTTTAAAAATCTTTTTAAAAAATCTATTCTGAAGGTCATAGCACCCATTTTTTCCTCAGATGAAAGAAAACTTTCAGTGTTATGTTTATTACATTACATTAGTTACTTATGTTATGCTTTATCCCAGTCTTAGTAGATTGAGATAAATTGTCTGAATAACCATGTTTTCAGAAGGATAACTTCTAGGCTATATGGTCACAAAAAAAGAAGGGCAGCAGAGGAAAGCTAACCTAGAAGGAAACCTATATAGGTTAAATAAATTCTCAAGCTGGCACATGATTTGATGATGCTGAGAAGTAAACTTTATTTGCCTTAGAAACTTAACTGAAATGTGATCTTTCATTCATTCATTCCACATTTTACTGTATGTGAAGTCTTGATGGAAGAACTGGAGATACAATCTAGAGCAAGAAAGGCACAATCCTTGATGTCATTGAGCTTATATTTTATTGAAGTGACAAAAATCAAAAACAGAAGCAGTACCATACAAAATATACAAAAATTAATTTAAAATGAATCAAAGATCTAAAATGTAAGAGCTAAAATTATAAAACTTAGAAGAAAAAGTAGAAGAAAAGCTTCATAGAATTGGATTTGGCAATAATTTCTTAGATACAACATAAAAAGCACAAGCAACAAAATAAAAATTAGATAATTTTGATTTCTTCAAAATCAAAAACATTTGTGCATCAAAGGAGACTATCAACAAAGTAAAAAGTCAACTCATATTAATAGAATGGGAGAAAATGTTGCAAATCATGTATCTGATAAGGAATATATCCAGATTATATAGAGATCTTCTATAACTCAACAATAAAAAACAAACAACTGATTTAAAACATGGCCAAAGGACTTGACTAGACCTTTTTCCTAAAAAAATAAAATAGAGATAGAGAGGAAGATACAAATGGACAATAAGCACATGAAAAGATGCTCAACATCGCTAACCATTAGGGAAATGCAAATCAAAACCACAGTGATTAAGGTGGAAAGAAGGAGAAGAGACTAGCCAAGAAACATGTATGAATGAACCATGGACATGGACAACAAGGTGGGAAATGAATGTGGGAGCAGGGCGTAAGCTGGGAAGATAAGGACAAAGGGGGGGAAATTGGGACAACTCTAATAGGATGACAATAAAATATTTAAATATACAGGCAAGTAGAGTGATATGTGACCCTCACAGCAAACATGGGTCTCTTCAGGGTCACTGTCAGGGCACTTTTGGCCACTGGATACCCAAAGAGGCAAAAAATTGTTCCTCCTCTGTAAAGAAAAATGATATACCACATCTTTTAGAATGACTTTTTTTAAATCACAAATAAAATAAGTGTTGGCGAAGATGTGTAGAAATTCAAACACTGTTCACTGTTTGTGGGAATGTAAAATGGTAAAGCCACTATGGAAAAAGAGTATGGCAGTTCCTATACGGTCCAGCAATTCCATTTCTGAGTGTATACCCAAAAGTTCTGAAAGAGGGACTCAAACAGATATATCTATATGCCCATGTTCAATGAAGCATTATTTACAATAGCCAAAAGATGAAAGCAACCCACATGTCCATCAACAAACAAATAAGTTTAAAAATGTGATACATACACATAAATGGAATACAGTATTCCCTTACTTATTGTGGATATTATGTTCTAGACCCTCCTGCAATAGGTGAAAATCTATGAAGTAGGAACCTTACATTTATTTTAGTATTTATATATATTTTAAGGCTTTATAAACCCTTCCCACACACCTATAAACCATTCCCAGTCCCTTATTAACCTTTCCCACTCCCTTATTAACCTTTTCCATACTTTATAAACACTACTTATGTTTTTAAACATATTCTACAATCTTAAACCTACATAACTTAAACAACATATGTATACAGTACCGCAAAATCCCGCAATATAGCAAAAAATCCGCGATAAATAATTAAATATAATATTTTGAAAAATCCCGCGATACAGCGAGGCCGCGATAAGTGAATCACAATATAGAGAGGGACTGCTGTATTATTCAGCTTTAAAAAGGAAAGAAATTCTGACATATGCTACACCCTAGATGAATTCTGAGGACATTATGCTAAGTGAAATAAGCCAATCACACACACACACAAAAAAAAAACCTACTGTATGATTCCACTTACATAAGGTACCCTGAGTAGTCACATTCATAGGAATGGTTGGGGTAAGGGAAGAATGCGGAGTTATTGTTTAATGGGTAAGAAATTTCAGTTTGGGAAAACGAAAAAAGTTCTACAAATGGATGGACAGTGCCGGTTGCACAAAGTAAATGTACTTAATGCCACTGAACTGTATGCTTAAATATGGCTACATTATAAATTTTATGTCATGTATATTTTAACAACTCTTAAAAATAGAATAGGATCATTTCTTTCAGATATTGAGAAGGGCTAAGCATGACAAGAAGTGATCAGAGAAAGGATGGAGACACGCATTAGAATGAGTGAAGAGTTCTCAGAGGAGGTGACTTATTAGAACTGAATGATAACACTCAGAAAGGTAAGACCTGGGTGAAGAGTAAGTATTCCAGGCAGAGTGAAGAGCAAATGCATGAGGTTTGCCTTTGAAGAACTAGAAAGAAGTCCCAGTAGAAGAAGTCCCAGGAATGTGTTGATATAGGATGACCTAGGCTAGGAAAGAGGTGTGAATTTTCTTCTAAGGACACTCAAGCCTTAGGAGATTTGGGAGAAACAGAATTATGTGACCTAATTATTTATAAAAGATTGTTTGGACATATGTGTAGAAAATAAATCATAGGAGGACAAGAATCAAAGCAAATTCATTAGAACTTAGTACAGAGTAGCCGTGATGATGTCTTGGAATAGATGCTAGCCGTGGAAATGGAGACAAATGAATACATTTAATATATATTTTGATGGCAAAGTCAACAAGTCTTGCTGAATTACTTATGCATAGAATAACCATATGCACACATTGCCTGTCCACCTTGGACAAAACTGATTTCTGTCCATTGTCCCAGTGCCCTGAACTGTTAGGCCTCTTTTATTCTCAAAATTAGCTCAGTTTAGACAATAAATCATATACTTGTCCTGGAAATGGGGAATCAAATACAAAAACTTAAGAATGACTCTTCAGCTTGAATAATGAGAAGTTTACAGTATTGATGTTTCAGAGACGGCATATTAACAATATGATTAAGGAAAGAAAAAATATAGTTACAACTTTGTATTCCATGTGTTGTATTCATGAGTCATTTTTGTCCACAGTCATTCAACAATCCCATGCTACTCTTTCCGTCCCAATTCAGTAGATATGTACGCACCTGAACACTTCAAAAGAAGAAAAAAAAATAAGAAAAATTAAATTAGCCAACTAAATGATAGTTCAAATAACTGACCAGAAAATAAAGAAAAAGAGAGAAACTTTTAGGAGGGAGCAGGAGCAGCATGTACAGGAGTAGCTGCCATGATGCCCCCTTGACCTTCTGATCATGCAGTAGCCAAGTTCACAGACCATGATCACTCCTCTGGCAAGACTGTGGTAGAATGAGCTCTATCCTGGAGCCTACAGCCTGCAGCCTGCAAAGGGTTTATACCACTGAGTGAGTACAAGGAAAGACTCTCAAAAAAAACAAAAAAAAAAAAACCAGGGGAAAGAGCTCTAAATAGACACTGCTTACTCCACAGAAAATGGCACTGGCAATGGGAGAAAAATAAAAAACATCAAAAGTAACGAACTTAGGCTACAGAAGAACTGTTTTTCAGACGGAGGATCGTGGCACAGGAACACCTTCTACCTAGATAATTAGATGTGATGGAGAAAGTCCTATGTAAATTAGAAGTCAAAAAATACGTTTGGATATTTGTAAATTGTCATTTCCTGAAACACTCTCAAGGAATGTCAGCTTTATTATGATTTTACATGTTGAGGAATAAAATCCAGGTTGATGTGGCCTGAAGAAATTCCTACTATCTAGCCTCCTCACACACAAAAAAGACAAAACTCTTATAAAACCGTACTGCTTTTTCTTTCCCGTTAGCCAAAGGAAAGTGGCAGCAATGAAAAAAATTCTGTAAAGTTTTTCCTTAATTCTAAAGTTCTACAGATTTCCTCAAGGCCAAAACAGAATTTCAAACCAATCCTGAAATAATTGTTAAGCCAAATTAACACCGAAGCTTACTACTAGAACACTTTCCTTTATTAATATTTGAAAGCCAGTTAGTTAAGACTAAAACCTCTTACTACAAAATGAACCAATGTATTTTTTAAGTGATGGATGACTGGAGACTGACAGGTCACATGATCTGCATAAAAAAGCAAAGAGAAAGATTAGTTGTGTTTCAAAGGAAATTGTACTTCACGTACTACCCATAATTTCTAGACTATTTAAGCCTCAGTTTTGTGAACTATCTACATAGTATGATTTCCAGTGTGACCCTAAGTGGACGAATCCTAGTGGTTTTTTAATTTTAGTAATTGATTTTGTCAGTTAACAGCCTTGGGATGAGCCAAACGGGATATGAAGAGCAGCAGGACCTAACTGGAGTCTAAATGCAGCAGTAACATCATGAGTAAGAAGGGAGGAAGGAGAGAGAACATGAATCCCTTTAGGCCAATTGAATCTACTCTATATTCCTGTTGACTTGGTCCAATCTTTTAAATATATATATGGTTCGCAGAAGTATCTGAAAGATCTTTCGAAACCACTGAGCTGAAATAAATAATTGCTAAAGAATCACTAAAATTGAAGGTGAGGTGAAGTGCACTGTTTGTTCAGGTTTTCAAGAGCAACAGCTGTGGGTACCACTGGATTAGGCTTTTGCCTGTGTAAAAATCATTCATCTTGCACCGTCATTTGTTCATTTGCTTTTATTCCCTTGTAACAGGGTTCTTTAATCACTGATATTTCCACAGATCCATCAAACCTCACTCATGTACTCTAAATTAAGCTGGATATCATTTAGATGTTATCCTTCATCAGTTATGTGCTACCTAAATAATATCAATTTTTACAAGACTACCTGAATATTATGTTCCACTCATAGTTACCTGCAGGCCTTGCAGTGACTGCTCATTATACTTAACATTACAGTCTTCCTTAGTTTCACATCCAGTTCACATCCAGTTCACATTCAGTTCACATTCAGTTCACATTCAGATCTCGCCTTTTTCAGTGCATTAAATTTCAACATGACTTCAAACAAGTTTCTAACCTCTAGTCCAGAAGGGTAAAACTCCTGGAGAATTCAAAAGTTTCAATTAATAGACTTATATAAAAGCTTTCTCTACAAATAAGTGATTAGCTATAGGAATCTGGACTCTGAACAAGATTTCCTGGCAGTTATTTACACATGTATAATCTAATAGAAAATTTTCCAACTCTACCACAAAGTTATCAAAATTTTACTGAAAAATCAAAGAAAATAGAAAATAAAATATGCTTCTAGTTTGGAAAATGGAGACATACTTTTATAGTTTAAAGAATAGTGGTGTTTATAAACAGAACAGTTGGCATCACTTTGAGCAATCTGCTGATTTAGAAAGAGAAAGAGCTTGCCTCAAGACTTAGAATAAGACACTTCCCTTTGGCAATCCAAAAAAAAAATCAGAAGCTGAAAAGAGTCACCACTAATCCAAGGGCTAGAGCCACAAGGTCAACTGAAAACCTAGTCTATTCTCTATCCCTTTTCCACAATCACTTAATCCTAAATGTGTGTGTGTGTGTGTGTGTGTGTGTGTGTGTGTGTGTGTGTGTAATCCCAATTGCAACCTTCATTTTCCAGAGAAAATATTCTCAGTTAGATCAAAGTGAATGAACAACGGTATCTCTTCTTTCATTGTTTAATCCTTTCCAGAAATCTGCCACTTTTGTTTAAACATTTCATAAGTCCTTCCAAAGATAACCAGTTTGGGCCTAAATTTGATTTCTAATTAAGACTGAATAATTTTGGCAAAGCTGGATTCATTGCTACATATATAAAGATATTTGTGCCTATTCTCCATTACTTTGACATTTTCAGAAAATCTGAACAAAAGATTTAAATATTCACACACAAAATATACCTCAACTAATCAAACAGGCATTGTTAAGTGTTTAATATGTGCCAAGCATTTTGCTATGTGCGGATACATCCTTTTCTTATCTCAGGTGCCAAAACAAAGACTTGGCTTGAAGTCCCAGTGTAGGTTGCATGCTTCTCATCCAAATTTTCTGCAACTATTCCAGTCCAAAATGATTTTTTTCCTCTTTTTGTAAGTAACTATAGGTTTTATGTCTATAGTCCTCATTTTATTTCAAGGCAGTGAATGTCCATTTGACATTAAATAACATCATTACAGAGGCTGATCCAGGCTTAATATACAGTAAATGTATGTGAATTTGCCTCCCTCTTAAACATAATTTTATACTTAAATAAACACATGAAAACCCATTATATAATGATTCTCCAGACATAGGCCTTGACATTTTTATGTCATGTACATCACAATCTTCTGATCACTAAAGGATGGGGAAGAGGTGGATTGCCAAACTACACATAAAGAATGGATAGATCTAAAGAACATGTATAAATGACTCATGGACATGGACAACGTGGGGGGGGATGATTGTGGGAGAAGGGGTGGGCTGGGTTGGGGGGAGCAATGGGGGAAAAAATGGGACAACTGTAATAAAAAAAACAAAAATAAAATTAAAAAAAAGAAGACTTAAATGTTAACAGTTAAATATATATATATAATGCACTGGATCTTAGTACAAAAAAAATGGATAGATCTGGAATTATTGGAGGTCTAACCCATTAATTCAGATATTTTTCATTACTCATATTTCCAGTGCAATATAATTTGAAGATGCCAAATTAATGGCCACACCTAGGTGACTCCAGTCCGCATGTATTCACATTCAATGATTTATCAAATTGAAGGCAAAGGGCAAGCTTAATCACAATAATTTTCCATAACTGTCTCAGACCTGCTTGCTGTAGGAAGGAGATTTTGAAACACCATTTGAAGAGTTGCTGCTATTAAATGTTTTAATGAGTTTCTAATGAAGTGTAAAGGATTCTAATGATGGTCAACAGAGTATAAAGTTGAGTGACATTGTTTTCAGCTGATCATTATCTGGTGTGATACTGGGCAACAGCACTGAATCCTTTGGACATTTAAATCATCTTTAAAAGGATAAATAATACCCCCTGCTACAACAACCCCCCAATTGGTATCTATGCCCACATACTCTACCATCTTTCTTGATAACACAGACCTGTCTGTGCTCCCTGCTAAGATCTGCCCTCCATTATATATATATATATGGCCCTGGCTGGTTTGGCTCAGTGGATTGAGCGTCGGCCTGCGAGCTAAGTGTCGCTGGTTCCATCTTCCAGTCAGGGCACATCAGAGAAGGAAAACTCTGACTCCAAAAAACCTCCGCTGCCTTGCGGCATACCTCTTCAGGGGAAAGGCTAAGGGAGTAAACCCCGACAGAAAATCCGGAGCCGGAGTCCCTAAGGCGGTTTGACGTTGTAGTCAACACCGGCAACTCCTGCGGCGCACCTGAACCCAAGCTGTATTGACTCCGTCTTTCCCTTGGGCCCTTCAGCTGCGAAGAGAGGGGGGGTCTGCTGCATGGGCAACAGCAGACCCTCCATATTACCCTGCCCAGGCTCTGTAGCTTCAGCGTCATCACAAGATGTCGATTCAACATGGGAGGAGACAGATACCGTGTCACTCCCGAGTCGGACTGCACAGCCATTCTCAGCGATGCAGATAGACTCTTAAGAAGCTACACCATCGTCTCTCAAGACGGACGGCTGCCAACGATGACGACGACGAGATATATATATTAAGGCTTTATAAACCCTTCTCACACACTAATAAACCATTCCCAGTCCCTTATTAACCTTTCCCACTCCCTTAACCTTTCCCACACTTTTATAAACACTACTTATGTTCTTAAACATATTCTACACTCTTAAACCTACGTAACTTTAACAATATACATATACAGAATTTGGAAGATGGCGGCGGAGTAGGTAATAGTGTTGCCTGCTTGCTCCCATCGCAGAAAGGCTTGGAGTACAAACACGGAGACAAGTGAGTGAGTGCAAATTTCAGACAACACGAGCAGGGAAAGAAGTGTGAGAGCGGAGTAGAATAGGGCAAAAGGCTGCCCACACTCTCAAGGTGAGTTGCCGGGCACCCCAGCCCAATCGCTGGGCCCACTGAGCCCAGCGCCACTGCCGCACTGCACCCCAAAGGAGCAGCTGCAGACCAGCTCACTGGCCGGGATCTGCTTGGAAACTGCCGCTTGCCATAGGCACTGGGACCAGCGGAGTCCCAGAGGAAGACAACAAGAAGGTTTCCTTGAAACAGCCGGAGGTGTGGGAAGACAGCAAGTAGCCCAGACTGTGGGAGGCTGTATGAACTGAGTCTAGGTGGGGACCCCCTGGGCTGGCAAATCTGGGCTGGCAACCCAGTGCCCCGGGTGCATGCATCATGGCACCACTAAACAAAAAGGAGCAGAACTAAACCGGGTAGAGGGACCCATAAGGGAGAGCTGTGGCAGAAACACAGACTCAGTGGGGACCCCAGGCAGGCAAGCAGTGCACACAGGCGAACAGTGAGATGCTGCCAGCCAGGGACCGAAGCAGCCCGGTGCTGCGGGTTGGAGCACAGAGACTTCTTGGGAGGAGGAGCAAACACAGGACCCAAAGCTGGGCAGGGACTAGGGACATGCGCACTAGCTTGCCAGAACAACGTTGCTAGAAATGTCTGAGGATTGCTGAAGGATGCCGCAGGAAAAGTGGGGAGAGACCCAACTCAGTGCGGCTCACAGTAGAAAGTTGCAGCAGGCCCACAAGTGAGAGAAAAGCAGCCACAGAAACCAGCCAGGTCTCCTAACAACCAGCCAGCCAGAAAAGATATGAAACTCAAGGAATTTTGACCAGGTGTGGATCCAGAAAAAGAAGACTGCGCACAAAGGTTGAACTGAGTAAAAACTTTCTTTCTTCCTTTCTTTTTTAACTCTTTCTTAAATCTGTTTCCTACCTTCTCTCCCTCCCATCCTTCTTCTTTAATTTTTGTTTTTTTTTCTTGTTTGTCTGTTTTGATTAACCTCCCTTTCACACTAAATATATATCATATAACTGCTATTTAAACCTAATACTATACACTTCCACTTTCTTACTTTATTCTGCATTCTTCCCTCTCTTTTTTAACATACAGTGCAAATATTACTTACTGTCTTGCATAACCTTGACCCTACTTGCTACTATTATTATTCTATCATCTTCCCTCTAAAAATCATCTTCTTTTCATTTAGAACAACTCTTATCTGTTTCTCCTATAGTATAATAGTCTTAACCTCTCTACATTTATATTAATACTGGCTCATTTGCTGCCGATAATGGGATAGTGGGTAGGGCATATTTTTGAGGGTGTGGGTTTCTTGCCTGGATTGTGTGTTTATGTTTTAACAGCATCTCCACAAAATAACTCAAGACAAGGTGGGCAGAGTGACTCTCAATCAACTAGTCAGAGGGAAGGATCCACCAAAGAGTAATTGAAATACAACCAGACAGCTTAAACAAATGGCATAAAGGGCATCCCAAGAGCATCAGGCTTAGGAGATCAAAGAGGCATCACTGTCCCCCAGGTCTCCTATACAGAATCTCATCAACGAAGGCGGAAATCAAAGCAGACAAATCTAATAAACAAAAACAAACAAGAAGAATCCAACATGGGGAGACACAGAAACAACCTCCCAATGAAAGGAAAAGAGGAGTCCCCAGAAAGAGAGATAGATGGAATAGACATAAGCCAACTATCAGACATGGAATTCAAAATAATGGTGATAAAGAAGCTCAATGTACTTGACAATCTCAAAGAAAACTACGACAAACTCCAAGGAAATTACCAGCAACTCCAAGGAAACTACAAAGAATTGCAGGGAAGCTACAGGGAACTTACAGAGAAATATACGAGCATAAAAAAGGACATAGAAACTATTAATAAGAACCAGGAAGATGTGAAGAATACAATTTCTGAACTGAAGAACACAGTAGAATTAATCAAAAGCAGGTTAAACAAAGCAGAGGATCGGATCAGTGAGTTAGAAGACAATGTAGAAAAAAATTTCCCAGACAATACAACAAAATGAAAAAAGACTGAAAAGGTATGAAAAGGGTTTAAAAGAAATTCAGGACTACATGAGACTAAACATCATTAGAATCATAGGGATACAAGAAGGAGAAGAGGAGGAGCAAGGGATAGAAAACCTGATAGGAAAAGTAATAACAGAAAATTTTCCTAACCTGATGAGAGAAAAAGTCATGCAAGTCCAGGAAGCACAGAGAGTCCCAATAAAGAAGAACCCCAAAAGGCCCACTCCAAGGCACATCATAATTAAAATGACAACATTCAAAGACAAAGAGAAAATCCTAAAAGCAGCAAGAGAAAAACAACAAATAATGTACAAGGGAGCTCCGATAAGGCTATCAAACAATTTCTCAAAAGAAATACTACAAGCCAGAAGGGAATGGTCAAAAATATTTTAAGCAATGAAAAACAAAGGCCTACAACCAAGAATACTCTACCCAGCAAGGCTCTCATTTAAAATGGAAGGTGAAATAAGGAGTTTCTCAGACAAAGGAAGATTAAAAGAACACATCTCCACCAAACCAGCATTGTAATAGATGCTAAAAGGAATGCTTTTTAAAAAAAAGAAGAAGAAGAAAAGAGAGGGAGAGGAACACAGGTACAAAGGGAAATGAATAAATACCTGTCAATAATAACCTTAAATGTAAATGGATCAAATGCTCCAGTTAAAAGACATAGGGTAGCAGAATGGATATGAAAACAGGACCCAAATATATGCTGTCTACAAGAAACACACCTCAAAACAAAAGATTTACACAGACTGAAAGTGAAGGAATAGAAAAAAATATTCCAAGCAAACGAACATGAAAAAAAAGCTGGGGTAGGAATATTTATATCAGACAAAACAGATTTCAGAGCAAAGGCCATAAAAAAATACAAAGAAGGACATTTCATAATACTTAAGGGAACAATCCATCAAGAAGATATAACCCTGGTAAAAATATATGCACCCAACATAGGAGCACCCAAATATATAAGGAAAATACTAGAAGACTACAAGAAGGATATCAACAGCAACACACTCGTAGTAGGGGACTTTAACGCTCCATTATCAACAATAAATCTTCGAAGCAAAGAAACACCAAGGATACAGAGGTACTGAACAACACACTAAACCAAATGGACTTAACTGATATATATAGAACTTTTCACCCCAAAGAAGCAAAATATACATTCTTTTCAAACGCACATGGGACATTTTCAAAGATAGACCACATGATAGGACACAAAACAAGCCTCAACAAATTCAAGAAAATTGAAATTATACCAAGCATCTTTTCAGACCACAATGCCTTGAAACTAGAAATCAACCTCAAGGAAAAAAATCAAAGACATCCAAACTCGTGGAGAATGAATAACATGATATTAAATAATGAATGGGTTAACAATGACATAAAGGAAGAAATCAAGAAGTTTCTGGAAACTAATGATAATGAACACACAACAGCCCAAAACCTATGGGACACACAAAAGCAGTCCTGAGAGGGAAGTTCATGGCAATACAGGCCTACCTGAAAAGGATAGAAGAATCTCAAATAAAACATCTCACCCTACAGATACAAGAACTAGAACAACAACAACAAATAAAACCCAGGGTGAGTAGAAGGAAGGAAATCATCAAGATCAGAGCAGAATTAAATGACATAGAGACTAAACAAACAATTCAAAAGATCAACAAAAGTAGGAGCTGGTTCTTTGAAAAGATAAACAAAATTGATAGGCCTCTAGCCAGGCTCATCAAGAAAAAGAGAGAAGACTCAAATAAACAAAATCAGAAATGAAAGAGGAGAAATCACAACTGTTACCACAGAAATACAAAGGATTGTATGAAATTACTACAAACAACTCTTTAGCAAGAAATTTCAAAACCTAGATGAAATGGAAAAATTTCTAGAAACATATAATCTTCCAAAACTGAATCAAGAAGTAGAAAGCCTGAACAGACCAATAACAAAGAATGAAATTGAAACAGTAATCAAAAAACTCCTGGCACACAAAAGTCCTGGACTGGATGGCTTCATAAGCGAATTTTAGAAAACATTTAGAAAAGAACTAACTCCTACCCTTCTCAAACTATTCCAAAAAATCCAAGAAGAGGGAGAAATCCCAAACTCTTTCTATGAAGCCAGTATTACCCTAATTCCAAAACCAGGTCAAGACACAACAAAGAAAGATAACTACAGGCCAATATCACTGATGAACACAGATCCTAAAATCCTCAACAAAATATTGGCAAACAGGATCCAGCAATAAATTAAAAAGATCATATACCACAATCAAGTGGGATTCATCCCAGGGAAGCAAGGATGGTTTAATATTCAAAAATCAATAAATATAATACACCACCAAAACAAAATGAAAGACAAAAATCACATGATTATATCAATACATGAAGAAAAAGCATTTGATAAAGTACAACACCCATTTATGATGAAAACACTCAGCAAAATGGGAAAAGAGGGAGCATACCTTAACATAATTAAGGCTATATACGAGAAAAACCTGAAGCCAACATCATACTCAATGGGCAAAAACTGAGATCATTACCCCTGAGATCAAGAATAAGACAAGGATGTTCACTATCTCCACTCCTATTCAACATAGTGTTGGAAGTTCTAGCCACAGCAATCAGAAAGGAAAGAGAAATAAAAGGCATCCAAATTGGGAAAGAGGAAGTAAAACTGTCATTATTTGAAGATGACATGATAGTATACATAGAAAACCCTATAGACTCCACTAAAAAACTACTCAGTATAATAAGTGAATTTGGCAAAATAGCAGGGTACAAAGTAAAGATACAGAAATCTAAGCTATTTCTGTACACCAACAATGAAATATCAGAGATAGAGACAAAAAAGAAAATCCAAGTTACTATAGCAACAAGAAAAATAAAGTACCTAGGAATAAACTTAACCAAAGAGATAAATGACCTGTACTCAGAAAACTATGTAACACTGAAGAACGAAATCAAGGAAGATATAAATAAATGGAAGCATATACCATGTTCATGAATGGGAAGAATCAACATCATTAAAATGTCCATACTACCCAAAGCAATTTATAGATTCAAGGCAATCCCCATTAAAATACCAATGACATATTTCACAGACTTAGAACAAATACTTCAAAAATTTATATGGAACCAAAAAAGACCCCGAATAGCCAAAGCAATCTTGAGACAGAAGAACAAAGCAGGAGAAATCATAATACCATACATCAAACTATACTACAAAGCCACTATGATCAAAACAGTCTGGTACTGGTATAAGAACAGACATATGAATCAATGGAACAGAATAGAGAGTCCAGAAATAAACCCAGGACTATATGGCCAACTAATATTTGACAAAGGGGGAAGGAACATAAAATGGAGTGAGAAGAGCCTCTTCAACAAATGGTGTTGGGAGAACTGGTCAGAGAAGTGCAAAAAAATGAAACTAGACCACAAACTTACACCACACACCACAATAAACTCAAGATGGATCAAAGACTTAAATGTAAGCTGTGACACCATAAAAGTCCTAGAGGAAAACATAGGCAGGAAAATTTTAGATACCCCACGTAGCAGTATTTTCACCTATACATCTCCTAGGGTAAGGGAAATAAAGAAAAAAATAAACAAATGGGACTACATCAAACTAAAGAGTTTCTGCTCAGCAAAAGAAAACATCAGCCAGATGAAAAGGGAACCAACCATATGGGAAATTATATTTGCCAATGAAATCTCAGACAAGGGATTGAGTTCCAAAATATATAAAGAACTTGCACAACTCAACACCAAGAAGACAGACAGCCCAATTTAAAAATGGGCAAAAGACCTGAACAAACACTTCTCCAAGGAGGATACACAGAGGGTCCATAGACACATGAAGAATGCTCAACTTCACTAACCATCAGAGAGATGCAAATAAAAACCACAATGAGATACCACTTTACACCTGTCAGAATGGCCATCATCAACAAATCAACAAACAAGTGCTGGCGAGGATGTGGAGAAATGGGAACCCTACTGCACTGTTGGTGGGGATGCAGACTGGTGCAGCCACTATGGAAAACAGTATGGAATTACCTCAAAAAACTAAAAATGGAATTGCCTTTTGAACCAGCAATTCCACTGCTAGGATTATACCTGAAAAATTCTAAAACCCCAATTCAAAAGAACTTATGCACCCCTATGTTCATAGCAGCACTGTTTACAATAGCTAAGTGCTGGAAACAGCCTAAGTGCCCATCTGTAGATGAGTGGATCAAAAAACTGTGGTACATTTACACAATGGAATACTGTGCAGCAGAAAGAAAGAAGAAACTCCTGCCACTTGTGGCAACATGGATGGAACTGGAGAGAATTATGCTTAGTGAAATAAGCCAGGCAAAGAAAGAAAAATACCATATGATATCACCTAATACAGGAGACTAAGGAACTACACAGAACAAGGAACAGAATAACAATTACCGGGGGGGAGGGGAAGGGAGAGAAGGGGGATAAGTAAGAGAAGAATTTAGTCAAAGAACATGTATAAATGACTCATGGACATGGACAACGGGGGTGGGATATGACTGTAGGAGAAGGGGTGGGCTGGGTGGGGTGGAGCAATGGGGTTAAAAATGGGACAACTGTCATTGAAAAAAAAAATTTTTTTTTAAAGAAGAGTGAGTAAAGAATAAGGATTTCCATAAACTTAGTCCCAATATGGTGATTGGATTGATCAGAGCCCCTGTTTTAAAATTCATGTATTCTTGTATGAAGTGAAATAATAATTAAAATGTGCCAAAATGTTTAGAAATCTGTTGACTTTTCTATAAATGGCTAATGGTTGTTTTTCATTTCATGTCTATTAATTTGGTGGATAAAAAAAATGAAATTTGCTGTGTATTCACTCACCATTGATTATGCATCTCTTCTATTATTTTTGCCTGATATTAATGTCACCATATTTTCTTTAATTGGGTGTAGGTTTCTGTCATGTATATATTTGGCTTTAAGTTCTTCAATGTCATTTTATTTTAGTTTAGTTTTTTAGAAGCGGATATTTTTCTAATTTTGTATTTTGATACCATCTGAAGTATTTACTTCTTATAAATACAAATTAAGCCTTAACATTTTGCCATATGTAAAATATTTGGTCTATCTTTTGTGAACTTTTTCATTGTAAAAATAATTCTTAAATGATATGAAATGTGTGTATTTTGTTTTAAAACTTTAGCTAAAAATTTGTTTTACAAGTTTTTAGTTCTGTTTATGTAATTATAAATAATAAAACAATAACTTTTGACTACTTCAAAAAAAACATACATATACAATACTGTAAAATTTTATATGGGTACTCACCAGTGAAGTATACTACAACTTGAATGATGAAGATGATGAATTAGCTGTGCAGTACTGATGATGATAACCCTGGCTGGTTTGGCTCAGTGGATTGAGCGTCGGCCTGCGAGCTAAGTGTCGCTGGTTCGATCTTCCAGTCAGGGCACATCAGAGAAGGAAAACTCTGACTCCAAAAAACCTCCACTGCCTTGCGGCATACCTCTTCAGGGGAAAGGCCAAGGGAGTAAACCCCGACAGAAAATCCGGAGCCGGAGTCCCTAAGGCGGTTTGACATTGTAGTCAACACCGGCAACTCCTGCGGCGCACCTGAAGCCAAGCTGTATTGACTCCGTCTTTCCCTTGGATCCTTCAGCTGCAAAGAGAGGGGGTGTCTGCTGCATGGGCAACAGCAGACCCTCCATATCACCCTGCCCAGGCTCTGTAGCTTCAGCTTCACTGGAGAGGACACTCCAGCGTCATCGCAAGATGTCGATTCAACACGGGAGGAGACAGATACCGTGTCACTCCCGAGTCGGACTGCACAACCATTCTCGGCGGTGCAGATAGACTCTTAAGAAGCTACACCATCGTCTCTCAAGACGGACGGCTGCCGACGACTGATGATGATGAAGGTGATGAAGATGAGATGAATGTACTGCACAGCAAAGAAGAGCATTACAGCCCTTCTAAAGGCACCACTTCATCAGGCACTTCTTCAGGTGGTGCAGTAGTATCTTCAGCCTTGTCCATAACTTCTACTTCTGCTAAAGGTATAGGCGTAACCGACCTCTTCGTTCGAGTGATGAACATAGTTATGGGGAGTTGCTGGCACTGCTTCTTCTTCTGATTGAGAATGTCTTTGTAAACTGACATGGCACTGTTGACTGAATTTGCAAACTGCAATGAACGAACCATATGGGGGTCCCATTCTTTAGCCATTCATTGAAGTTCTTTGGCCATTCTGACCATGGTTTCAAGATGATCAAGGGTTAGGCCAACCTCCTCCTCTTCTTCATCCCATTGTTCGTCTTGTTCCTCATCCTCTTCACTTGCTGACTTAGTCAGCTCCTCCGGGTCTCCATCCATCAACAGTTAAGTTTGCACATCAATCAGGGTATTTACGTCTTCAGTAGTCATGTCACTGAAACCCTCTCCTCCCAGTATTTTTGCCAGCTTCATGGCCTTATCCACCACAGAGTGATGGATTTCATCAGGACAGAATCCCTTGTCATCATGGACCACTTCTGGCCACAGTTTTTTCCAGCTGGCATTCAAAATCTCACTCTTCATCTCCTTTATGGCCTTTTGAATATTTTGGAGACATGATGCAATTGTGTACTCACGCCAGTACGCCCTTAGCAAGAAGTCTTCATCTGAGTCCATAGCTTCAACAAGGTTTTGCAGGGTGTTTTGGGTGTAGAGTACTTTAAAAGCGTGAATAACGCCTTGCTCATTGGTTGAATGAGCAATGTGGTGTTCAGCAGCAAGAAATCTATCTGGATGTCATCATATGCCAGGTTGACAGCGTGGCCCTCCAGCATTGCCCATTATCAGAAGCACTTTGAAATCAAGGCCTTTCTCTGCCAGATAAACCTTAGCCTTGGGTATAAAACACTGATGAAACCAATCAGTCATGAGGAGTTTCGTGATACAGGCCTTAGGGCTGTGCATCCAGTACACAGGCAACACATTCTTATTTTTGTTTTTTAGGGCCCTTGGGTTCTTGGACCTATAAATAAGCCCTGGCTTTATAATAAAGCCCACAGCATTACCACACATGATTAAAGTTACCCTATCTTTTTGGGCCTTGAAACCAGGGGTTTTTGCTTCTTCCTTCATAATGAAAGTGTGAGACAGCATCCGTTTCCAGAATAAGCCCAATTTCATCCATGTTGAAAACTTGTTCAGGCTTATAGCCTCCTTCCTCGATGATGTCTTTGAACGTGTTGTTCACGTACTCCTCAGCTCCAGCTTTATCCACAGAGGTAGCCTCTCTGTGCAGAGAGATGCTCTTGAGCCCAAAGCGTTTCTGAAAATTGTCAAACCAGCCCTTGCTGGCACTGAATGGGGTTGGTCTGTTTGGAGAAGCACTCGAAGGTCCTGCTTCAGCATCATTGTCGTCATCTTTTTCTTCATTCTCATCACCATCATGATCATCCCTTTTTGCTGCTAAATGATCATACAGTTGCTTGGCCTTCGTCCAGATGGTTTTTGTATCCAGCAAGATATTCTTTTTTCTGCAATTGTTTATCCATACAGCTAATGCAGACTCCATCTTCACAATAATCTTATTGCAGGAAGTAACCACCCTCTTTGCTGTTTTGTTGAAACTCACTGATGCCGTAGACCTGATATTCTTCTCATCCTTCTTTCTATAGCGAACTGTAATTCGTTGATCCCATAATGGCAGCCAAGAGACACATAGCTTCTCCCTTCCTTCAACATGTTGAGAAATTCCACCTTCCCTTTTATGGTAAGCATCTTCCTCTGGCGCTTGGGTTCACTGCCAGAATCCTTAGAAGATGCAGAATGTTTGGGTGGCACCGTAGGGCTTGCAATAAATCCAGTCTTTAAGGAAATTTTCACAAAACACAACACCACAGAGCAAAACTATGCACAGCAATCGCAGGTAGGAGTGAAGTGGACAAGGTGAGATGCTGAACGTATGTACACAATGAGGGATAGCAGACAGACTGATGCTACAGTTACTGAGCCAATCAGCACCCAGGATACACAAGACAATGCTCTGGTTGGTCGCCTTCCATCAATCACCCAATCATGTGCCATGTACAATCTCATGTAGGCAAACGAGCTTGAGTGTACATCTCATTTTCAGCATAATGTATGTGTTCGTCCACAAGAAAAAATACATACTGTAAACAGTGTGCAGTATTTTATTACAATTTAATATTCTTTTAATGTTAGAATCATTTATTATATTTTTAATATATTTTTTGAAAATTTTTAGGCAAAAATCATAAAATCATAAATACTACTCATATAAATATGTATACAGTAACACAAAATCCCGCGATATAGTGAAAAATCCACAATAAATAATTAAATATAATATTTTTAAAAATCCCACTATACAGTGAGGCCACAATAAGTGAACTGTGATATAGAGAGGGACTACTATATACTTTTTGGTATGCCACAGAATTTTTAGTAATTAGTTTAAGTGTGCCATGAGATGAAAAAGGTTGAATATTGCTGGTCTAGAACAGAGCCCAGAATATGGTAGATATCCAGTACATATCTCTTGAATTAATGAATAAATGAGTCAATTTCATTAACAAACGTATTGAAAATATACTAAAGTAGGTTAGGAGATGGCTCGAAGGTTAATGGCATAATTTTTTTAACATATCTGCCTGTTTGCAGGAATATTCTATCAAGGGGAAAAAGGAGTAATGTTTAAATTTCCTTAGACAATTTTCAGAGACTTGGACATTGCAAATCATCTCCCTCCAAATCTCATAATTTTTAAAACCATTATAATTAAATAATTATCATTTATTATTGGTCATACATCAGTTTCCAGTCAACCTTACACAACAGTAGAGGGTTTTTTGCAATATAATAACTTGATAGTCCATTTTTATCCTCTTTATAATCAAAATATCTAGTACATTTTTAGTCATCTGATAGGACTTAGTGCACAATTTTATTATTTTAGACTATTATCAAGGACTTGGCTGTTATAATTTTGCATTTATAATGCATTATTGCTACATCTCTGCTTTATTTGATTTTCTGTCACCAGCTAGAAGCAAAACCTCCAACAATATTGCCCCTTCGGGAAAATATTATCTGGAATTTGTTGTGATGTAAATCAATGACTGAATGCATTTATATGTTTTTAACACGAGCCATTCTGTGTGCATTCTGTGGGTTTATCAAGGTAGTATTGACAAGGAAAATGAGGACTTCAAACATGTGTAATTAAAATGATAAACATTTAATGGTAAGATCCAACAATGACAAAAATAGATTGCATATGGCATTGCTAGAGATTTTTTTTAATAGAATTCACATATTCAAATGAATTTTGGCTTCAGACTTGTATGTATATTAAAAACAAAGAATTGACAAGACCCTGTGGGGACTCTAAATTTTAACTATAAAGATAATGACTACTAGAACTTAGACATCCAAATGGGTTTTGTTCTCCTAAAAGTGATAATCTTGCAAGGCTGTGCCATATTCCAATGGTAGCACCTTGTGCTCGGACAATTTTTGGAACTCCACCTTCAAAAACATCACTCAAGTCCACATCACACTCATTTAACTGTCCTCAGGGGACCACATGTTCATATTTTGAATGTGATTTTTTTTTTAAGAACTAAAATTATTTGGTGTCAAGTCCAATAAATCAGGTAAATGATAAAACCAAGTAATACTATCTTGAATCTAAAACTAGATTTAACTACAAAATAAAAAGGCAGATGTCCTCATAAAGATTGTAAGTTTGTTCTGAAGGCAGGTCCAGAAGAGGAGATTTTAACATTACGAAGCAATTGCAACAGGGTTGAAACATGTGCAGCCTCCAGGGACAAATACTTTGAGACATTATATTCAGGAACTTACGTGTTTTTAAAATTTTTTCCTGTGGGTATTTGTAAATTTAAGGTACCTAGGAGCTAGCCTTCCCATCTTTCTCAGGGTTGGTCTCCCAACTTAAAACATCTGTTTCATTGACTAAGATGGCTCTTGGCTTTAGTAAGAAAGAATTTTAGAAAGGAATTAGTTTACCTCTTAAAATTTCAAATGGACACATAACATAGGAAAAAAATAGAACAGATGTAAAACCTAAATTTTATCCCTGAATTATCTAATATATTATTTGTTTACTTATTTTGGCTAAAATAGAATGCTTACTGTCTTCCAGATACTGTTCTAAATACATTGAACATATTAATTCACTTCATATTTATAGGAATCTTATGAAATACATTCTATAATTGGCTTCATTTTTTTTAATGAAGAAGCTAAGATCAGAGAGATTGAGAAACCACCAAAAATCACATAGCTCAAAAGAGGTAGAGCCATGAAGGGAACACAGGTGATTCAATCCTGAGTCTGATTTCTGAACTACAGTGCTGTATTGCTTCAAATATTGGCCAAATGGTCATGACAAATTAGTAAATATATGTTTCAGAAGTACTAAAATTTGCGAGAATACAGAGAGAGAACAGTAAAACATCAGTCATTGACCAATTCTCCTTAATGGACTAGTTCTGTAAATGCTAAGGATGTTTCTAATAGTATCATACCTGCTTACCCCCAGATCCTAGGTCCCAGACCCCATACATGAGGCTTGTTAAGGTATCTGAGTGAAGCAGTAAAGCAGTGTCTGGCTTGTATACTCTTAGCAAACTTCCCTACCTCATGATACAACTACAAGAGCATCATAAGCTTTACACTATGGGAGTCAGAAACGTAAGTCTTTAAGTATCAGACACTGTGCTCTTAGGCTGCACCCGAGAGAAGGGCTATAATTGCCACCCTGCTGGAGTTAACTTCTTGAAGGGATACATACACATCAAGAAACAAGTAAACAAATTAACTAGATGTTATTCAAATTTATGAGGGAAGTAAACATGCTCCTGTGGTAGAGAATGAAAGGGATGATTCAGAAAGGTCTGGAAGACCACGATCAGACCTAACTCACTGAAACCCTGTGAGGTCAGACGGCACGGCAATAAATACAACATAGAAGAGCCACAGCAAGAAAAATTATGAATCCAGCATCCATATCTGGTTGGCACAGCTCAAACCGACTACTTTTAATGAGGCAGACACCTGTGAGTTGAGATACCCAAAGCTCACTCTAGCCTAGAAATGGTTAAAAGGCAAGAATCCCCCTTACTAGAAGTATCTTTGATTCTGCAATATTAAACTATATTAAACTTTGGGTGAGGTGCTATTAAACACAGGAATCTGTAAACATCCTCGCCCTGTGCTGTTAAACATGGGCACCCTGGCATTGGTTATCTTCTGATTCATAGTAACGCAAAAGAAAACTGACATTGCTCGATGGGGAAGAATCCTTTTCTGCCAATCCTCAAGCATGAAGCAGGTTTTTGAGAACTGGATTACCTCAGAAAGCCTCTGTGAGCATGTGATATTTAAACTAAAACCTAAAAGATGACCAGGAGCCAGTTATGTGAAGCTCCAAGAAAAAAAGAGCATTGCAGATATGGTTCAACAGTAAAGTTTTACAAAGACCCATGTTAGAAAAATGTCTCTCGTGTTATCATATCTTTCTTAATACCTTTTTACATTACCATTTCCCACTACCATGAAGCCAGCAGCCCTCAGTAAGATGGGGGAGCTGTTATCAAAAAAAGCAGAGGAATGACTTGTAGTTCTCTTCTTTGGGAATCTTGTCTGCTGATGGGATCTTAATACCTTTAAGCACAGTCCAACTCCCTATGGATTTGGAAACTCCTATCTTGATGTTAAACAGGTTGCTTAGATTGAGATGTGCTCTTTCAAAAGTCAAGCATTCACACATCACTAATTATACAAACACTAAAATCATGTGAGTACTAGATGGAAAACAGGGGAAGGTGAGGAAGCGATTCTCTAACTACCTCTGCATCAAAAGGAAACCATTTAGAACAAATAATATGGAAACAAACTCATAGATACAGAGAACAAATTGGTGATTGAAGGATGGGAGGGAAGCTGGGGATATGGGCGAAAAGGGAAGAAATTAAGATGTATAAATTGCCAGTTATAAAACCAGTTATAGGGATGTAAAGTACAGCATAAGCAATATAGTCAATAATATTGTAATAGGTCCCAGATGGGTACTAGACTTATGAAGTGATCACTTCATAAATTATATAGATGTCTAATCACTGTGCCGTACACTTGAAACTAATATAATATTGTATGTCAACTGTAATTTAAAAACATTTTTAAATTTATTTTTAAAAAGGAAATTGTTTTTTAAAAAGCTGAGATAAAAAGACATAGCCCATCACAATGTGATTCTATTCATAGATAAAGAAATGTAAAATATTAACTGAAAAATGGGAATAACTTCTATTAAAAAGGGTTTACTAAATTGGGTGATAATGATTTATTATTGTAAATATTTATTATTATAAATAATAATTGTTATACTTTATAATCCAGGATTATAAATCCCAATTACAACTGAGTCTCTCCTTTTGTAAGTATTCCCAGAAGGTAAAGCATTTTTAATGAAAATACCTCTAGAGTGTACAAGGCAATTTCCAATATTTCAATAATGATAACTCAATGTTACAAATGAAGTCAAATCAGCAGTGGAGCTTGTGTGGAACCACGGGCATAAATGACTGGGCTGGTTACTTACAGGCAGGGTGCAAACCATTCCCCAGGATGCTAAGCTGTACTGATTACCAGGCCTCCCAATGTCACACTGATTTTCTGAGGGCCTGTTAAGCAGCAGGCACATGTGCCTGTGCATGTCCTCATGGTACACATGCCTGAAATGACACAGCCGTCTCCCAGACAGCAATGCTGTTCTGTGGGCTTTTTGCATGTATAGCTCTCTTTTGACTCCACCATCAGAATGTCTACTGTTGTTTATCGCCCCCTTGCTATTTCTGAGCTTTGTATTCAGCTGTTGCAACTGCTTCTAATCTCCTCTATTCCTTTTCTGTTTCTTCACTGATTTTTCAAAAGCATTTTCTTTGTAAGAATTATGTCCTAAGTACTGTGTTAGGCACCAAGTGAACAAAACAGACATGATACCTGATTGCATAGTGCTTATAATGCAAAAGGAAGAGAGATATTAAATAAACAAATATATGCATCCTTACAACTTGCAGTAATACAACACTATTGAGGGAAGAACAGTTTATTTAGACATAGGTTCCAGAAGACCTTGGAAGCAATAATTAAACAAGGCCAAAATGTAAGTAGAACAGAGTCAAGAAAAAAGTAGAGAAAAAACATTCAAGGAATAAGATATAATGTGGGCAAAGGTCAAAGAACAATAGAGGTTGGCACATGTAAGGAATAGAAAGAAGGTGAAACTGGCATACAATGAAGTAGGGAAAGAAGTAGGAGCCAGATCATGGTTTAGAGGTCATGTTAAGTATTTTTAGCACAAGGATTGGTCCATGAAAAGTATTGACATGATTTACAAGAAGGCAAGAGTGAAAGATAGTAGACCAATTATAGGGGCATGCAGTAGGCCAGGTGGACCCCTCCTCTTTTCAGTGAGTTTCTTCTATCTCCTCCAGTCACGCCATACTTTGATTTTTCATGAAAAAACTTGACTTATTAGAGATACCAAGATCCCTATCTTCTTCTATGTGGCAAATCAAATCATCAGTTCTGGTTCTTCTCAGCTGTGTTCACTGTTCACTGTTCTTGGGAACAGCTTGTCATTAAAACTTAAAGATGTTTTAAGCTTGTGCAGTTGATCTTCTATACATTCTTTTATATTACAAAGAGTTATTTTCTTGAATGCTATTGGAGGTACCCACACACTTTTTTTAAACAAAAAGGATTTACTATATTGGAAATAAAAACACATGTGCCAAAATTTTATTTCAATGATGAATCACATTTAACATTTTATCACAGGTGTCCTTAACTTGAAGTCAGTAAACCTCGAAGGAAAAATTAGGAACCAACTTCCTGAAAGAATACAAAAATACTTAAATTCATTTGTGCTTAGATTTTCCTGCAGAGGTCCATAACACTCATAAGATTTTCAGTAGGTCTCAAGAGTAAGTGACTGAGGTTAACCTGCTTGTGCCTAGCAAGTTTTCCCTTCACCACCATGCGCACATGACCAAGGTCTGGCCAAGCAGTCTTCCCTGGCCCTGACAAATGAACAGGAGGGGAAAGAAGCTGTTTTTGCTCTGGAGTTGCTAAGCTTGAGCTGCAATGGCCATGTCCCTGCCTTATGGAAAAATCCTTCCAAATAGCAGAAAAGTAGAAAGAAATAGAAACATGAGTAAAAAATATGTAGGGAAATATTTCTTCCATCATTAAACCCACTCATTAAGTCCCTGGCTCTTCCTTTTCTTTATCAAATTCTTTCAAGTATTTTTTCAAGCTATTCGAGCTGATCAACTTCTTTTTTTTTAAGCTATTTTGAGTTGGAAATCTCAGTCACTTGCAACAGAATTAGTCCTAGCTATTAAAATACAGCATTCCCTCATTTATCACAGGTATTACGTTCTAGACACCCCCGCAACAGGTGAAAATCCACGAAGTAGGAGCCTTACATTTATTTTAGTATTTATATATATATTTCAAGGCTTTATAAACCCTTCCCACACACTTATAAACTGTTCCCACTCCCTTATTAACCTTTTCCACACTTTTATAAACACTACTTATGTTCTTCTCAGAGAAGGAAAACTCTGACTCCAAAAAACCTCCGCTGCCTTGCGGCATACCTCTTCAGGGGAAAGGCTAAGGGAGTAAACCCCGACAGAAAATCCGGAGCCGGAGTCCCTAAGGCAGTTTGACGTTGTAGTCAACACCGGCAACTCCTGCGGCGCACCTGAAGCCAAGCTGTATTGACTCCGTCTTTCCCTTGGACCCTTCAGCTGCGAAGAGAGGGGGGGTCTGCTGCATGGGCAACAGCAGACCCTCCATATCACCCTGCCCAGGCTCTGTAGCTTCAGCTTCACTGGAGAGGACACTCCAGCGTCATCGCAAGATGTCGATTCAACACGGGAGGAGACATATACCGTGTCACTCCCGAGTTGGACTGCACAGCCATTCTCGGCGGTGCAGATAGACTCTTAAGAAGCTACACCATCGTCTCTCGAGACGGACGGCTGCCGACGACGACTTATGTTCTTAAACATATTCTACACTCTTCAACCTACATAACTTTAACAACATATGTATACAGTACCGTAAAATCCCGCGATAGAGAGAAAAATCCGCGATAAATAATTAAATATATTTTTTTAAATCCCGCAATACAGTGAGGCCACGATGAGTGAACCGCGATATAGAGAGGGACTACTGTAACCCCCAAAAACTGAAGACCCATCTCTTTAATGTAGTCATCTGATATCAGAATCCATTAGGGACTTAAGGATATTAAAATTAAACCAAAGTACAAATTCATATTTGATCAGTTAACATTGAGAGATATTACTATGATTTAGAGACCTACAAACACTTTGCTGGATTTAATTCTAGTGGAAGAAATTAAAGCCTAATTAGATACCTGTGGGAAGCTTATAAATTACATTTACACATTAAATGTTTGCATAATAAATCTAATAAACTATAAGAACACTTGAGGTTACAAAGCAGATGGCCTATTTTAGATAAATGTAAAGGAATTAGGCAGCTTTTAGAAAATTCTTTAATCCTGTATATGTCATAAAAGACTAAAAATTCCATGACAGAAAAGCATTTGTGGGTCTTTTCAATTTGATTCTAGTCTAATAATAATAAAAGAGAAAAACTGCTAAATCACAAAATATAGAAGCATTCTGCCTAATCAATAGTGTAAGTCTCTAGAATATCCTCGAAATCAATAAGATATATAATAATGACAAGAAGCACCTAAGAGTAAATGAAAAAAGAAAAGTGAATTGTAACAAAGCCCAGCACCATCATTCGAACTACATTAAAAGTGCATTTAACACAAGAACGTGATCGGTCTTCTTAACTTT
The DNA here is from genome assembly GCF_987537825.1 of Furipterus horrens. Lineage (NCBI taxonomy): Eukaryota > Metazoa > Chordata > Mammalia > Chiroptera > Furipteridae > Furipterus > Furipterus horrens. The sequence continues at coordinate 60,425,916 of NW_028327174.1, forward strand.
GGTAGCACTGGCAATAAAAAATATTTACCTTTCCTTCTTCATACTAGAGAGTCGTAACATTCCAGAAACTTCATGAATGACAAAACAAATACTTTTAAGGCTCTTAACCACCCTAGCACTTTACAACAAACTCATGCCTGCAGGCTTTTAGCAATATTTAAATCATTCAAAGTTCATAATTACTGAGTTCAATGACCAGTTATTGTTTGAGATATGCATCATAAATTTAAACTTCAGTCAGAGGAATAGCAGTGTAGTGAAATCTCATTGAGAATGGGGTATTTCAGATAAATACATTTCACCAAGCAAGTAAGGAAGCAAATAATATTATTGAGAGGAAACAATACACCAGGCCCTTGCTGGCTTCACTTGACATATATAATGTCATCCTAGGCTCATAGCACCCCTGCATGGTGAGAAGTATCACTTCCACTTATAGATAAGAAAGACAAGAAAACCAAGATCACAGCATTAAGTAACCTGCCCACATCCTTTACACATGAGGTGAATCCAGATGAACTGTAAATCTAGTCTAACTCCAACTCCTGTTTTCAACATATCATGCTGCCTCCTCTTAACTACCAATTTTTTTTTCATGTAGATCATGTTTTAGTTAATAAATGGTCATAAAATGAGAATAAATTTTAGATGTGAATTTCCTTTCAAAACAGAAATCACTGAACATATTTTCTTAATGTCTCAGGGATCATTATCAATATGCAGATTTTTTTATTTTTCTTTTTTACCCCTGGAGCTTTTGATTATTCCACTTGCTGTCATTGCATGTTGTATGCACCCTAAACACTGTCTCTTCATAATCCTAGCTCTCCACACACACATGCATGCATACGCAAAAAACACACAGATTTGATCTTCCAATTTTCTATCGATGGGGAAACAAACTGATCATGTTGTTTAAAAATGTAAGTTTATTCAGACTTATTAAAATTCTGGGAGAACTCAAAGTCAATTCTGTGTCTTCATAACAAGGTCTTTAAAATCATTATTTTGTAGGCCTCAGTTTACTTTCTCACTTCATACTTTAAAGGACTGACATCTCAGAAAGCAGGATTGGAGATAGAAATTACCTCCAAATACATAAAATGTGGCTGCAATTATACATTTCAACAGTTTGGTCTGGGATTTCTAGAAAAAAGCTGACTTCTAAACATAGGCTCTAGCATTGATCATGAAATGGATTATGTTTTCAATCCCTTACCTACCTGTTAGCATCACTTTCAAATATTATTTGTGATAGCCCAGGTCATACCCCTCATCCCACCCAGCCTTCTGAAAAGAACAGTAAGGACCTTGTAACAATGAAAGTGATCGTTAGTTGTGTACAGCCTGAATGCCAAGCACTGTGCTAACCACTCTACATGCAGTGACTCATTAATTCTCATAACCATGCAGGTCTTCCACTAGCAACTGCACTCATTGTTTTTTTCAAACTTCAGGAGTCGCCTAGACTACAACATGAGTCATGATCCTTGGGGATGGACAATGTCCAACTCATGCAGTGGCCTAAAGGCAAGGTGCTACTTCAATAACCATTATCACAGAAACTAAGGAAAATGAGGCTTAGAAAAGTTTTTAAATGGTTCAGATTTTTTTAAAAAAGAGGTCTTAATCACTATGATAAGTTACATCCTACAGTTTCCTACAGAATATATTTTAATTTTGACACTTTAAGACATGCTTATTATAGGCTGAATGTTTGTGCCCCCCCCAAAAAAACAATTTTTATCTTTAAATCCTAACCTCCATTGTGATGATACTAGAAGGTGCAGATATTTAGGAAGTAATTAGGTATGAAGGCAGAGCTCCTATGAATGGGATTAGTGTCCTTAGAGGAAGAAACACAATAGTTTCCATTTTCTCTCTCTCTCTCTCTCTCTCTCTCTCTCTCTCTCTCTCGCTCTCTCTCTCTCTCTCTCTCTCTCTCTCTCTGCCCCATGTGAGGCTAACACCAGAAGAATAAACCAAAAGCAGAGCCATTACCAAAAACCAGACCATGCTGGCAACCAGATATCAGATGTCTAGACTCCAAAATTATGAGAAAGAAACTCCTGTTGTCGAAGGCATCCAGTCTATGATACTCTGTTATGGAAGCCTAATGTGACTTAAGACAATACCCACAGATGCAGAAACTCAGATACACATGCACAAACACAATGCAGAAATGGCAGAGTATCCAATAACAACTGTTATCAGAGTCTGTGTTTCAAGAGTGCTCCAGAATTAACCAAGGCCCAGGAAAATCCTGAGGACTCTAGAGATCCCTTGTATATAAGGGCAGCTTGAGGAGCCAGCACTCCACACTCTAGGTTTCTTGACCAATAACCCAGGTTCACCTGAGATCCCCAAGAGTCAATATGTACTTGACATGGACTTGACACCAAATTATCAGACTATCTCCTAAATAAGTCTCAAGGTGTGAAAAATGAAACATCTTTGACCCATAATCATGCTTATCATGAACTTGAGCTTACATTAAAGGTATTTTACATTTACCTGGAGATGCACACTCATCATACAGTAGTTGGATATCAAATTTCCTTACATTGAAAGTTAGTTCTGCTATAAACCCAGACCTGGCTTTTTTCCTGAAAGGCAAAGCACTGTAAAATGCAAGTGGGATCCAAGGTAGATCTAGAGCTGATGGGTCATAGGAGTCCAGATGCAGCTTTCGCAAGAGCGGCCCGTCAGAAGCCATGCATCATCACCACCCTACATGGAGCATTTTACTCCAACGCAGTAAGGATGGACCAGTTCAGAAGTCTGTTGGGAGTCCACTTATATTTCTCTTTTTTCACTAAATATTTATTGAGTACCTACTCTAGGCCTAATACTAGGTTTGGCCTTAGACAACAGTATACTGAAATAAATAAGAGATCGTTCCTGTCCTCAAGAAACTCACAGTCAAGGGAAGGAGGAAAATATAAAAATAAATTCCAAAGCATATACAAAATAGCAGTGCTAACAAAATATGAACAAGGTGCTGAGACAGTGATCATTTCTGCCTGTGGGTAGAACAGGAGACTGGGAAAAGTCACAAGGGAAAAAAAGCCAACATTACTAGTGGGTTTTGAAGGACAAGTAGGAGTTTGCCTGGTTAAGAAGCTGAGGTCAAGCTGATGGGAGCAAGCTTCTTCTTGCTGTATAATTAACTATAAGAGTATAAGAGGAAGATTTCCTTTTTTCTTTCACTATAACTAGTGCTTTGCCCTCCTCTCATTATATATATATATGAAGTATAAAGTAGGTAATCAGAACAGATTCACTGCATTTTTATCTGGATTAAAATGGAATGGCCTGGATTCAGAAACTACTGCTATATTTAAAATATCTTTCTAAGTCCATTTAAAAAAAATAGCCACAGTATCTTGACTTTTCAACAGTTCATGTCCTGAAAACATGAGATATTTTTCTTCCAAAAGTATAACTTACAGGTCACAATTAAATTAAGCGTTTACTAAGATCAGGTTAATACTCCCTGAAAATTAGATTACTCTTCCCAGGGTATTTAAATTGGCAACTGGTGACTGGTATAGCATGTCCCACATTGTTACGCCACAGCAACACAGGAGCATCACAAAACGTAAACTTATTGCTAAGATGGCGCTCCCTCAAATGTTTCCCAAGAAACTCCAAGAGCTAAGCTACTACTAAGCAACAGTGTTGGAAATGTTCTAAATCGCCATGGCTTTACAGAGTTCCAGGTCCACCACCAAAATCTAAGCCATTCTTTTATTATAGGACAATAATATACCCTGGACCCAACTGCCTCATCAGCTTAAAAATAATCAAATATAGTCAGATAAAAACTAAGGCAGCAACTCATGATATTTAAGCGAATCCATAGCTACTGCGTTCAGTCCTCATAGATTTCATTAAAGAAGGCTCTGTGGGTATCCTGGGCTCAGTTTCTTCACCACCTTTTAGTCTTATTCATAGTCCATCCAACGAGGAGAGAAACCACCCTCTTCCTAAGTTGCCCACATATATTCTGGACGGTACTAGCTTTGTTTCTTTTTCTACAGCACACCCTTATGTTCATGCAGTCTATAGCCCTGTTGACAAAGATGTGTGACCTCAATCACATGACTTCCTCTCATCTCATCCGAGTTCCTACTCAGAAATGTTGAAGAAAAGCATCTGTCAACACTGTCATCTCACATTCATTATATCTTAAATCAGAAGCATCTAACCAGAGGAAACATTGACCAAAATGTTTGCCATTCACTCAGAAATGCTGCTTGTCCAGAACTGCTGGCGTTCACCTTGCTAACAGAAACACCTTCTTGGAATCTACAATATGTCCTGTATCTAGTTGGACACTTTCATTTCTGATCTCACCCTAAGGTCAAAGTCATGTACTTACCCCATCAGAACCCAGCTGTTATTGTCCAGTCCAATATACAAAGGATAACTTCAAATTAAGACAGCAAGTGCAGTTGTGCAGAATGGCTATTTACAGGCTACATGCTTCCCTGTGAACACCTGGGAGCTGGCAGGGCAGAATGGTATGCACTGATAGCAAATGATACAAATGACAAATGAGCAATGTCTAATTATTCCAGTGCTGCTCAGACTCGGAGACAAAAGCAAGCAAACTGAGAGTCGGGGATGAAACTCCATCCTCCTCTAACCCTATTGTGCCTGTGTACTGCAGTACATATTAATGTAACATCAAGCCCTATTTTTAGACCTCTGCAATTCCACGGGCATAAATCATTCCTGTGCCGCAAGTCACCTTTGAGTTAACAATGCCAAGTTTAACATTTTGCAGGATTCTACAAACAATATAACTGAAAGCAAGTGATATTTAAAATGAATAGTGATAACTTTAATAGAATAAAATTAGCCTAAAATAGATTGAGAGAATTTATTAAGTAATAATTAAAAGAAAAAGTGATAAATGTGCCACTTAGTTAATGGTCTCCGCACAATGGCTTTCACAATTAAATTTGGAAAGCTGTTCTTCTGCAAAAAAAAACAATATATATGTATATATGCTAATGATTGTCTTGTTTTCTTTTTACATAATACTGTTCAATTCTCAGTGTATTTTAGCCAAGAGGGTTCTCTCTGAATTGAAACTCTGATTGAGAAAGAAAAGACACAATACAACCAAAGGCACAAATTGGCCAAAGTGTTACTTTTTACAATAGTTCATGACCACTGTTGGGGAAATAGAACTAAAAATAAAATCTTCTCACAACTCAGAAGTCCTCTTCCCAAAGGTGATAGAGGGAAAAAAACTTCTATTTTTGAAGAATTAAACCAGAATGTAATGTCATCATAGGCAATCTGCTAAGAGATTACAAAAATGGAAGGAAATCTCATTCTTTTATACAGCCAAGCAGGTACAAACCATTACATACCTATTTTCAAGATAAACAATAACCAGTCCCCAAGTAAGAGGACTTGACAGCATCATTTGTCACACATAGTTCATTTTAAATGTATCTGGTAATTGGTTTTATCTGCAGGAAAAACAAACTCATATCTTTATGACAAGAGGTAGTTCTGCAACTTGGTACATACAAAACTCCCACCAAATGAGACTCCTGCCCTCCCCACACACTGGGAGACGGGGACGCAGCTCTCTTCTTTGATGTTTACATTTCAGGGAGAGCGCTCCCCAATCCTGGAGAAAAATATCCCTGAGTCATAAAGCTGAGGAAAGGCCTATTCAGTTTTTGGGATTCATATACAACTGAAAGAGAGGAGAAATACCTACAATTAAAAGTTTGGTAAAGTAAATGTTGTAAGAAAACGTTGGGAGAAGTCTCTTCCCTGATTTTCAAGGGGAGAATTGAGCCTCCTCACTTGTACTGGTCCTGACGCAGTACAGGTTCAGTGTGGTTGCCATAATGCAAACCTGTTTACACAAGATATATGGTGACTGCAAGTCCCCAGGAGAGAAAATCAAAAAGAGTACAACAAAAATGGTTTCTAAGTCATTAAATCAACACAAATTAAAACATGGTGCCAAACCACATGCATTATGGACTGCGATGATTATTGGTAGTACATTTCACCAAGGGGAAAGCAAATTCTTAATTAGCCTTTGTTTCCCTGCTCTTTTCTGACAGGAATAATTTTATTTTTAATTTGTTCAAGAGTAAATTCATAATGATAATCAAAGGAAAGCACTTTTGCTCCCCTGTATGAGATTATGCATACAATCATTAGCCATTAATGTATTATATTGAGTACAAAGGGGAGTTTTGCATTCATCTAAATAATGCATGTTACCCTACAAAAGACAAAAAGTATAGCAAAGTTAAATGAATCAACTTACCAAAATTCCCAGTCAGCCCTATAGTTAGAATGTATATTTGGCTTATGATGCATCCCAGACACGTAGTTCAAACTATCACATGAACTTCCTACCTACATACAGTAATTTTCCACTAAGTGCTCTTATAAAGCATCAACTAATGTTAGCACTAAGAGGGATGTGTAATACCAATCAATAGCGAAATAAAACAAAACCACCAGAAGTCAGAAGGGGATAATGCAGAGAGTAATGCTTTCTGACGAGACCTTCAGAGGGCAACATCAAAAGGAATCATCCAGAGGCTGTTGCCATTAGTAGATCACATGCAACACTGACAAAGATGCTCACATAGCTCCCATTTAGTGAAAAAATTGGTGCAGTCTTAGTTCTTGTTACATGTGCTTCAATTCCTCTAGGGAAATGCTTTGATGAAAATAAATGTCATAAAGAAAAGAATAAAGGTTTAATGAAAACACTAAGTAGAATCCTAAATTCAGACATCATCCAAGAAGTTTTCTGGTTTTTGGTGTCTGGGAAGGTGGAGGAAGAGGCAAAAGGGAAGGGATGCTTCAATGCTGTCAGTCTAAAATCTGCCCTTAGATCTCATGTGTTTGGCAAGTTAAAAGAAGGTGTAAGAGAATCACTCAAGATGACACTCTGGCCGCTTGCTGAGAGTCTACAGAGTAACAGTCAACTTTTCTCTAGTATATTCTCCTTTAATTTACATGAAAGGAGAAGCTGTTTCTCCAACACTCACCCCTAACTTCCTACTGTGAAGACAGCTGCCTTACTTGCCTTTCAGCAAATTAAAAGTTAAAATAGCTTCACTGTCAGGAGTAACAGCAGCATTGAAGGGACTTGTAAAAGACCTTCATTTACTGCAGTAGAGTGTTCTATTTTCAAAGGATCACGACTACCTTTAGACTCCAATAAAGACTCAAGAAATAATACCCTTTCTTTACTAACTCACTATCTCCCTCTCTGCTGTTCGCCTTACTGACAAAGGTCAAGACAAAATCCCTAACAAGAAACATTTGACTTACATAATGCTCCTCATGCATTGATTTTTGCTTTGATATTCTTATACTGTAAAGTTTCACCAAATATATAACTAATTCATAAGAAATTTAAAGCAAAACAAAAATTTAGGTCACTCTGCAGTTCAGGTAAATGTGTAAAATATCTCTAGTATCTTCTTTTTGTTTCAATTTATTTTTAATTACAGTTGATAAGCAATATTACATTAGCTGCAAGTATACAACATAGTGAATAAACATTTATATACCTTGTGAACTGATCATACTGATAACTCTAGTACCTATCTTGATACAGTAATCAGTTAGACATGAACAAAGTAGAAAGGATAGGCTAAGTGGACCTATTTAACAAGCAGAAAGCCCTAGGTGCCTACCAATAGGCAGAACTGGACTGGGATCTCACCCCCAGGATGACCTTTCCTCCCCTAGCATATCTCTGGTCATGTGGTTAGAACCCCTGAACTTTCATATTGCTGGTCATGTGTTTCAGACCCTCTCCTGACCCTTCCTCCCCTGGTATGCTGTAGTCATGTGGTAGAGCCCCTTAGAGGAGGAACAAGGAGGCTGGAGAACAACCTGATACAACTCCCATACAAGCCCTTACATGACCAATCTCTTAAGCATTAAGCCCCAGAGATAACATCTAGGCCTCAGTTGTTTAGCTCCAGGACCAGAAAAGCAGCAAGGTCAGGCAGCACAACGCCATGGCTGATGTCAGCACCAGTTGCAATGACTAACGATGCCCTACCCTGGCTCCAACCAATCAGTGGAAACCATAACCCTGAGGAGACACATCTGAAAAGCTGAAGAATATTCTGTTGAGATCTTTCCCTGAGAACTCCAGATAAAAGCCCTTAAGACCAAGAACTAAGTGTGCTCGCTCTCTCTCTCTCTCTCTCTCTCTCTCTCTCTCTCTCTCTCTCTCTCTCTCTCTCTCTCTCTCTCTCTCTCTCTCTCTCTCTCTCTCTCTGTCTCTCTCTCTCTAGTATGCCCACACCTTTCCTCACTCTTTCTTCCCTCAAGGCATGTACCTTTGCTCACTTTCTCCTAAGCTCCAAGAACCCTTCTTTCACCTCTGTAACTTGTCTCCTGAGCCCACGCAGCCCAGCTACGTCACTTCTTCATCCACGGCTCACTTCTTCTACCTCTGTGACTTTCTAAATAAACATTCTCTTGTATTTGAGTCTAGATTCTGAATTCTTTCTTAACCAAAACTCAAGGATCTAGGTCTGATATCTGGTGCCATTTGCTGTTAACATTTTATTTTATTTTATCTTTATTGTATTTTTTCCATTACCATTTAGTCCCCTTATATCCACCACCACCCTCAGCAATCACCACACTGTTATCCATGTCCATGAGTCCTTTTTCCTTTTTGCTCATACCCTCCACTCCCTAACCTCCCCCCCAACCACTAGCTGTCATCCTGCTCTCCATCTATGAGTCTGTCTGTTTTGCTTGTTTGTTCAGTTTGTTCATTAGATTAGATTATGAGTAAAATCATATGGTATTTGTCTTTCTCTGACTGGCTTATCTCACTTAGCATAATGCTCTCCAGGCCCATCCATGCTGTCGCACCAGTAAAATTTTCTTCTTTTTTATGGCCGAGTAGCATTCCATTTTGTAACTGTCCCATAGTTGTTTTATCCACTAATCTACTGGTAGAATCTTGGTAATTCTAAATTATGCTACAATGAACATAGGGGTGCTTACGTTTTTTTGAATTACTGTTTTGGGATCCTTCAGATATATTCCCAGAAGTGGGATTGCTGGGTCAAAAGGCAGATCCATTTTTAATTTTTTGAGGTATCTCCATACTGCTTTCCACAGTGGCTGCACCAGTCTGCATTCCCACCAGCAGTGCAAAAGGGTTCCCCTCTCTCCACATCCTCACCAGCATTGTTGTTTGTCCATTTATTGATAATGGCCATTCTGATAGGTGTGAGATGATATCTCATTGTGGTTTTAATTTGTATTTCTCTAATGATTAGTGATATTGAGCATCTTTTCATATATCTATTGGCAATCTGTATGTCTTCTTTAGAGGAGTATCTATTCAGTTCCTTTGCCCACCAACAATTTGTTCTCTGTATCTATGAGTTGGGTTTTGTTTTTGTTTTTTTTTTAAGTGTTGAGACAGGAAACAGAGTTGATAAAGCTACTAGAAAAAAATATATAGAGATCATTTCTTCAAAATGACAAAAGGCAATGAAGGAAGAATAACCAAAGAGAACCTCAAATAAATGCTACCAGAATCCTAAGTTTGGCTTGCACGTTATTTTTCCAAATATGCCATATTCTGTCTCAAAGTGAATTCTAAAGAATGTATAAAGCCATGTTTTCTTCAGTTTAGTGTATAGATCTCAACATTTTCAGAATTCTGATTTAATGAAATTTAAACTAGTTTCTTAAGTAAGGCTTTTATTCAAAGAGGAAACAGAGATAGTAGGCCTGAAAGAAGAGTTATTTCATTAGGACGATATTAATGAACTTCTTCTGCATTTATACGTCCTTCAGAAAAAATTCAAAACAACACCCTCCTCTTTCCTTGCTTAGCATACAAAAGCTCACTGGTTTATTTTGTTAAAATCTCCTGGGTGACAGAAATAAGAATGCTACCAAATAGAATATGAATTACTGTAGTATTTATTACATTATTATTATCATTAATATCTGTCAGAGATCATTAAAATTTTCTTTTTCCCTACTTTGTTTAAAAAGCGATAAAGAGTATTGCCTAAAAAAACTTATTCTTTTTTTCCACTATCTTTTCATGGATTTTTGGCCTTACTTTGTAAAACACCATAGGAAAGATTTTGTCATGCATCAATAATCTCTAGTGTGTAACAAAATTATTTAGGAAATGTAAAAATCATAATGTCTCAATAAACATATATGGTTAAACCAACAAAGAATATTTTATATCATAGGTCAGGCTGCTAAAATACCTCCAATTAGTAAAATTTTAATAATATAAATTATGACAATTGACAGGCACATTAAATATGTAATAAGATTTCACGTCAGCAATAATACTATGGTATTGTAAAACATACTCCCATTTTATAGAAAGGCAAAGTACATTGCCCAGGCTCACACAAACACTCAATGGTAGAGCCAGGTTTTGAATCAGTGTGAGTCAGAATCCAAAGCCCAGGATTTTAACCACTTAATATTACCAGGCATAGTTATATCAGTTGTCACTATTGCAATTTTATAGGTTGTTTTCCTTCTTTTTTTTTTTTTCTAACACCATTTATTTATTTATTTATTTATTTATTTATTTATTTATTTATTTCCAGAGAGAGAGAGAAGAAGGGAAGGAGAAAGAGAAGAAGAAAAACATCAATGTGTGGTTGCCTCTCATGCACCCCCAACAGGGGACCTGGCCTGCAACCCAGGCATGTGCCCTGACTGGGAATCAAACTGGCAACCCCTTGGTTTACAGGCGGGTGCTCAATCCACTGAGCCACACCAGCCAGGGCACAGGTTGTTTTTCTTGGTATGATTCATGACTCTAAGAGTTCCTGAAGACCTCTAAGAACTTTATTTTTATTAATTATTTTGTCATACTTCTGATACGGGACATACGCTAATTCAAGAGCATCATTTAATTGAATATGTGCTGATCTAATTATGGATTGGTTGAAATGCAGTGCGAATTGGGGCATTTAGGCTAATTTCTAAAACTAACACACTTTTCTTTTTAAATATACTTTCAAAATATTGACCTGCTTTGAATAACTCCTCTACTATAATTTGGCTATTTTCCTTTTTATTTTAATTTCAATTCTAGAAGGAAATCTAATAAATTCATTCTGACCAGAACATCATCAATCTGAAAAATAGCGAGACTTGGCTTCCCATTTACACCAAGACTATGTACACTTTTCTCCCCGGGTCCCCATTTTCCAAGTTTATACATAAAATCATCTTTATGCCACTGCAGAAGGCCAGTATTTCACACAGTACTGATTTTTTTTTCAATTTATGGCAGCATATTACAAGTGTTATGGTAAGATTTTTACAGTTCATGAGTCTTTAGCCTTGGACCAAGCCATGCTGCAGCTCAATCTTTTCCAGTCCTTGTTTGCAGAGGCTGTTATAACTAAACAGAAGTATAAGCGAAGTACAATGCCAGGTCCAAATCACAGACCATAAACTCAGGTGATGAAGGAATACCACTTTGTGTATATTGATGTTTCTATAAACCTAGGATGAAAATGTCATCTTATTAAATTTAAAGATGTGTCACCTCATCCACCCTCACTTGCCCTCCCCCACAGTCCTGGTTTCCCAAGGTTGTCTGATTTCTACCCTGTGGAAGGAGCCTAATTGTACCACAACCCAGGATAGAGGAAATGATTCTGATCTTCAAATGCCACTTATCTACAATGGTATCCACTCAGGCATCCAGTTTCCTTCCTTGTCCTTGGTCAGTGGCCTAAGGAGGTTATTGCCAGGTGTTCCTTTATGCTCATCCACAATAGCCCCATCACTTCTGGAGGCCTCAACTTCAGCAAAGTCATTTGACTCTATTGTTTTCTGCATTCTCCCATGGTCTAGCCTCCCAGATATATAGGAGAAAGCAGGGAATAACAGAAAACAGTATGGAGAGAGGAAGGGTGCATTAACTAATCTAGGAAAACAATATCCAAACACATATTTAAGTAAAATTAAGGATTAGGGTTTTTTTGTCTTTGTTTCAAAAAATGAAAATAATTGAGCCAATTTTCACAAAATTTATAAGGCATTCTAATGGCATTTTTCACAGAAATAGAACAATCCTAAAATCTGTATAAAACCATAAAAGATCCCAAATAGCCAAAGCAATCTTGAGAAAGAAGAGCAAAACTGGAGCCATCAGAAGTCCTGATTTCAAATTATATTACAAATCTCTGAGTATTAAAACAATATAATGGTGACATAAAAACAGACACGTAGATCAATAGAACAGAATAGAGCTCAGAAATAAATCCACACATATATGGTCAATTAATTTATAACAAAGGATCTAAATATATACAATAGGGAAAGGACAGTCTTTTCAATAAACGTTGTTGAACAAAATTGAACAGCCACATGCAAAAGAGTAAAACCAAACCACTATCTTACACCAAACACAAAAATTAACACAAAATGGATTAAAAACGTGGATATAAGACCTGAAAGCATAAAACTCATAGAAGAAAACATAGATGGTAAGCTCCTTGACATAACCTTAGCAATGATTTTTTTGAACCTGACACCAACAGAAGTGAAAATAAACAAGTGGGATTGCACTAAACTAACAAGCTTCTGCATAGCAAAGGAAACCATTAACAAAAACAAAGGCTCTATTTGCAAATCATGAATCTGATAAGGGGCTAAAATCCAAAATAGATAAAGATTTCATACAAAAAATAAAAATAAAAATTAGCATAATATCTGATAGACATCTTTCCAATGAAGACATACAGATGGCCAAGAGATAGATAAAAAAATACTGAACATCACTAATCAACAGGAAAATGTAAATTAACTTCATGTTTTTTGACACTTAATGATCTATTTACTCTTCAAGTATTGATCTCTAGTTATAAAAAACTGCTATTACATTATTCTAAAATTAACTATTCCAAAATTATGATATGAATTACTTATACAATACTTTTGCAAATGAAAGAAAATCTTGTACAGTAGAAATTGAGGTTGCTAACTCCATCTTATATAATAATTATAAAAAGGAGAGAAACGTGAAGATAATTTTTCTAATAACCAAGTATCTCCAATCCCCTCACCACAGCAATTTAAAAATCTATCTGACTAACTGAAATACACACACAAACTCACACATGCACACACCATACACAGAAAACAAGGACAGTGAAGAAAAGGCAAGCACAATCATTGCTCCACATATCAACTTTCATTTCCATTTTACATTGCTACTATGACTTAATTTGTTGTACAGTCATTTTTATATTAGTGTTTTGAATTATGTTCTAAAATAAAATTGAGTTAGCCTCTACCTAATATATAACTGGTTCACAAGCGAAGAACTGGCACACCAAAAAGTAAATTAATTGCCAAGTATCCACTATCTTAGAGGAGCTCTCATTTCTCTGTTTCTCCACGATTATATTCTATAAAAGTAAAAGGGCTTAACTTCCAATCCATTTAACAAACATCTATTAAACATCTACTATGAACAAAGCACTGCACTAGATAATGTAAAGAACACAAATTTGCTCCCTAATACAATCAGGGAACCATAAATAAATTTTAAGTGGGACTAACCATAGTAAGTTATATAATAGAAGTACCCACAAATGTTGATTGAGTTCAATTATGTTTATAATTACTAAGCACCTAAGAGAATATGACATTATACAGTTTAACAGTCTCATTACATAAGCATTTTTATTTCTTTTTGAAGAGTGCATTTAATAATCTCACAGTGTTGGAAATTTAGAATTGAAACAGTCAACAGTAGTAAAATTTGTTAAGCAAAATCCATTTATAAGGATACCTCAGGTCGTAACAAACACAGACACAGAAGATGATGTTATGCTGTACACCTGAAACTAACACAAATAATATTGAATATAAACTGCAATAGAAAAAAATTTTAATAATAAAAAATGCAGATTATAAATGTGGCCACATATTTGATGTTGTCCAAACCCAAGAGAGAAGAGAAAGCACTGAAGAGCAGGGTCTTTCCATACACCCCCTTCCTGTAGAGTACATAGCCAGACAGTTCCAGCCTATTCAGTTACTTGCCTGTAGGTTTCCACCTGACCCAGCTGCAGGATCAGCTCTATGTAAAATTATGAAGATCTTTAATGCCTATTCTAGGTCCTCTATGTTCCAGTCTTTCCTGTCTTGTATGTTTTCCAACTCCCACTGCCTTTATTCAGAAGTTTTAGTGGAGCATCCCATCCAGACCCTCCAGTTCCAGTGGATGCATCATGATTTCTATGAACTACACAAGGTAAATTCTAACTCTGTCCACTCTTTTTCCCACCTCATGGTTCTAGTCAGTATAGCATCCCCTATGAGCTCCAGGGTATCTTCCAAAGCAATCCTAACCCAATCTCACATATAATGTACATCAATATGAGAAACTTAGAGAGAGCTCATCCTTCCTTGGGGAGTAAATATAATCAAGAGGCTTTCATTGCAGGTAGAAAAAAAGTATGGTGCCATTAAAACCTAAAGAAAATCTTCAGTCAGGGAAACTCAGATCATGTCCAAAGGCCACAATTTGTGTATGAGATTGAGCCAGTCATTAAACTCTACTGAGGCTTAGTTACTCAATCTATTAAATGGAAGACATAATGACAAATTCACATGAATGAGGTAGGAAATTACATGAAGTGTAAGAGTATTTGTGAACTATAAAGTGATCTAAGATAGAAGTGACATTCATTTTCTGGCAATGATAAACCAGCAGGGAATATATGTATTTAGACATCCCTTCAGACATTCTGTAGACATACCTACTCAACCTACTCTAGGAATAGGACTGCCAACAAATTTATAGGAGCGGACAGGGACCATTTTCAAAATCATGCCTTCATTCAATCAATGACCCATTCATTAAAAAAAAAAAAAAAGAGTCAGTGCCAGGCACAGAAGATGCAACAGTGACCTCATGGAGCTTCAATTCTGTCCATGGTTCAAAACAGCTGGAAAAGGTGAAGACACTGCCAGCACCAGCAAGGCCACCAAATTCCCAGGGTAAGCATCTCTGTATTTTATGGAAATGGAGGCCATGCCATCTGATTTACTTCCATAAATCAGCCTGTAAAACCAGCACAATCTTAAACCATATAATTCGCTCCATTCTCAACAAGCAAAAGACAAAATAGTCTAAAGGAGACCCAGAATTTTCAAATTTCTACGTTTAAAAAATAGGACACTTGCTTTCTTTTCTGTTTGAGTGACACACTAGGTCTTTGATAACAACAGGTAACTTAACTCTGGGCCCACTAAGCTTCAGGCCCTGTTCTAAGCAGATGACATTCTGCCTTACTTAACCATTACAACTCCAGGCAGTAGACACTGTTATTACCTTACCATGTTATAGATGAGGGAAATAAGGCACAACGAGGTTAAGAAACTTATCCTGGGTCACATATCTATTTTCTGATGCACCCAGGATTCTGTTTGTACCTGCTATGCTCTACTGCCTCTTTCTAGATTCCCCTCAGTAGAGTGATTGATGGTTCAATATATAAAGGATGAGGAACCACTGTTCAACCTAACAAGTCCCTCCAGCACTCACTGCAAGGCACTGGGTACCTCCAGGAGCTCCGCTGACCATAGACTTGATGCGAATGGTGGCCCTCAGGGGTACCCACCACACAGAATGCAGTAACCTGTATCTCCATCATAAACCATCCTTTCTTTCTCACAGACTCTTTCATTGCTTCTCCACCAAGGCAAGCCCTGCCTCTTCCTTCCTTCTTCTCTCACCATTCACAAACCATTCATCATTCACGCTCAGCCATATCCTTTTTGCCGTCTTTCTGGGCTCTTGTGGTGACCTCAAGGATATGCATGCATCTCTCTTCTATGAACATCTACTTTATGTTCAGTTTACTTTGGGGACACGTTGAACTACCACTTAGCATTTGTTTACACAACGTTTTATTTTTACCAAACACATTTATTTACTCAGCTATATGTAAGTTCACTGAGAACAGAGAGCAGTTCTGATTCTCCCTCCTGGCTGTACCTGCCCTCCATACATACACACACACATACACACAGACACAGTCTGCACTTTATATAGTATTAGAAGTTCAATAAATACTGTTTGGATAGTTGGCCAACTAATTGATTAATCTACTGAATAAATATGCACCTAAACTTAAACAGCCTCCACAATTTTCTACACTCAGACATGGATGCACACACAATGTGTGGGTTAGTGAGCTAACAGACTGAAGAAGGAAATTTTAAAAAGCATTCACTGGGAAATTACTCTAAATATAAAAATCACAAGAAATGGAAATGTATAAGAATTCAATCTAAAAAAATTTAGGGGGAAAATTGGCTAACTGGAAAAAGAAGAAAAAGAAAGTCATTTATACATTTAGCCTTTAAGTGCCTTCGCAGGATCTGAAAATCAAATGCTTCACTCCATCATCTCTGTCATTTTCCTTCAGAAGATGCAATGTATCTCCCACATTTTAAGTACACCTAAAAATGTACATGTCTTCCATCCTCTATTTTACCTCTTCCTTCTACTCTCTAACACACCCCCACACACAACCCCTCATATCCTGACTTCCCCCTACCCCAGCCCAGCATTCACGCCTGGCCCCCGCCCGGAAAAAATCACCTTTTGACTATGAATTACTAGTTCTGAGTCATCAAAAGAGCTCCAGTTTCCTTCATTAACTTGAGCTCCCTCTGCTGGGGCTGCAGCAGTAAAACATACAACTCTGTAGAACTGGACATTATAGAACTCATTCCCACAGAATTTCTCTTTCAGCTAAAATTAATTCAATATCCAACAAACTATAGTAACAATAAATCAAGACGAGGGGTTTTTCAGAAACTGCTACACAAATCAGTGTTTTTACTCCTGCTTTTTTCATTGGTGGTAGGACGGTAGAACTCAGCAGATTTCAAAGACTTTAGAAAGGATATGAAACTATGAAAAAGAAAATACATAAATAAGATCTGAATTATATGTTTGTCAGAAGCAAATACAGCTGAATATGATGAAAGGCCATAGAAAGACTCTAAGTGAGGTTTCTAAGGGAATAGAGAAAAAGCAGCAGCAGCTAGGTAGTATCAGTAAAGTATTAAAAATCAAGGCTGTTGATACATCACTGTTATCAGCATTATATACTAGCAAACCTTATGCTATACAAGATTTGAGCCCACACAAACACACAACCTAAAATCACAAAGTGCATTCACATTTACTAAGGATAATAGAAATGTAACTTACATATCAAAAGTAAAATGGTATATACCCTGTTAAGAGGAATATTGTTTATTTAATTGATTTGTTGCTAATTATAGAAGAGAATGGTTAAATTGACCTAAAATAAACCATAAGACCAGGATAAAGAATGAAAATAGATCTAAGACTTCTAAGAATCTGGAAAACACTGTCTGTAATATATTTTGTTTTCCTTTACAATAGACTTGTATTCTGCAATAAAACTGAAATTGGTCCCAAGGTGAATTTATAGAATCACAAAATAATCAAGAAATTGGATATTGTACAGCCTAGAAATTTGAGACCTGGGCATTTCTCTCCAGAGTCCAGTATGGATACTGGTAGAACCTCAGGTTAACTAAAGACCTTTGCCAGTAGGGCTTCTGGTGATGCCAGTTCATTTTCCTTCTCCATTGTCAGATAATTAGCTATCATAAAGGGTTAACCAGAACTTCAGCCCATGACTAGCTACAAAATCTGAGATGCACCTTATTCAAACTGCATTAAAAATTTCAGGACAGTGACATCAGGCAGGAAACCAACCAAGTAAACCCTTCTAAGTACAGCCCTCCTAAATGCAGGGCCCATGTGGCTGCACAGGTCATGCACCCATGAAGCTGGCCTGCTCTAGCCCTGGCTTAGCTGGAAGAGCAGTAATAATGTCTTCATGGGTCCTTCATTCCCAACACTCCCAGGCAAAAATGTTAACCTTGTCTCACCTTTCTCACAGAATTTCCTTGGAAAGACAGAGACATCTTCACTAAAACAAACATGGTTCGGTTTAGTTCCTTAAATGCATACTGGAACCTGTTAAAAGGGCACAGTTTTGCTCTATCCAAGCTCAGTTTTGGAGATAGAGCAACTCTTGAGAGAATCTAAGATAACTCACGCAGATTTTTTTCTTTTTTTTTTTTTTTTTCTTCCTGTGAGGGGCTATAAAACATGTGGTTAAAAACACAACTGCCAGAGTCAAACCACCTGGGTTCAAATCCCACCTCTACCACTGAGTACTTGTGTAACTTTGAGCAAGTTATATAATGTTTCTGCATCTTTGTTTCCAATATCAGATAACAGTACTACTTCATAGGGGTTGTTATGAAAGTATATTGAAGCACTACTTTTAAAGAGTTTAACACAGCACGTGGCACAAAATAAATGTTGAATTTGATATTAGCATTATATAAGAAATTTTTCATATGTATTAGAGTCTGGATCATGAAAAACAAGCTGATTGTCTAAAAAGAGACCTACCATTTAATATTCAATTGTGCTTAGTGTAGTTTAATGGATTATCTTATATGAAGCAATTTTTGGTGTAGCCCCATGTGCACCAAACTTTTAAAGGTATTAATTTATTCATTTAGTTTTTGCTGTAAGTGAGCTAGCCAAACAGACACTTAAATGAATAATTCTAATACAATGTGCCAAGTACAATGACTGTTGGGGGACAGTTTCCACAGATCTTCCCTGTTTCTTCACTGTCTGAGCCAAGGCATTCACAGGTCTTTTGCTTTAGACTAAATGTGCATGAATGCTTGTATACCAAACAGCTTGGGGAGATAGAGTATCTCTCTCTACAGGGCAGAGGGCAAATTTGTTTTATGACCAGAATAAATAGATGTATCTTTGCAGGGCAAAGTCTGGGCAGGTTTGTAGGCAGCCCTCTTAAAAAGATGGAGGTTTCCAAGGTTTGGAATTCTTTAATTGTGCCACAAACACGCAGAGGGAACCAATGTATGAAACAGCAGCATATGAATGCACAGGTATAAATGCTGCAGTAATGCCAGCAAGTAAGGCCAGAAATGGGAAGTGGGGAATGATGAGTCTGGAGAGTTATATAAGGGCAGAGCCTTGGAGGACTTTGTGCGCCAAGTATGAACGTACATCATAATGACTGTTTATCCGGTGATTTTTCACTATTTGTGATGGCTCTTGAAAGTTATGCCATTTTTTGAATGAATCTTTGTTTGTTTAATAAAAGAACATTTGTGTTTCAAAATCCACTAAATAAATATACAGTAGGACACGATATATAGATGTTACTGTTTGAGGGAGACACACCAATTTACTTGACTAATCAGTTTTTAGTCAGCAAGACTCTCGTGGAATGTATTTAAATTAGGTAACACACTTGGATGAACCCAAACATTTTTTAAGATGAAGAGAGAGCATGGGTCTGCTGTTCGCATGCAGCAGTTCCTCATGGGTTCATGTATTAGATGTGGTCTTGGATTTAGGCCTTCTCTTGCTTTAAAGGTGTCTTTCTGTGCTATTACTTATAAAGTGAACCTTGAGTACAAGGTAATCCTAAGTCCAAAAAGGTTAAAGAATGGTAAGTAAAATGGGACAAAAAGAAGACTGTACCTTTCAAAGAATGATTCCATTGCATTCTGCATCTGCCATTCACTACCCACTCCCAAGTCTTTTCTTCCTCCTTTGACAAGTAGAATAAAAAATTTTATGAAGAAATTGGATTTCTTTACTTTCAAATTGTTATTTATTATTTCCATAAACCTGTTTTTGTTGTTCAATTGCTATCTTTTCTACCTGTGAAAACTGTTCAGATATCTTAAGTTGGGATGGAACTCATTATAATTTTCCTCATTAAAACAGATTTCTTTTCTTTTAGTTTAGCATTTAGCAATAGGTTTTTTTTTTTAAGTTAGTCATTCAATAAGCGATGAGGTGCTCTGCATTTTGTCATAGGCTCTGAGGAGACAATAAACGTCTTCACCAGGAGAGCATAGCGTGGCAGTTATGACCCAGAACTCCCAAGTCCAAATCCTGGGGTTGTACCCCAGCTCTGCCACATAATTGTCACCTAGAGAAAGTTCCTTCTTGTGCCTTAGTTTTCTTGTCTGTACAATAAAGGTAATAATAGTTCTGATATCATAGTATTGTGAAAATTGAAAGATTTACTGTATATTGATCACTTAGAAGAAGACCATGTACATGGTAAGTGCTCAGTTAAATGTTACCTGCTAATATTATTATTCCCTTCATATGTGTGGTTTCTGTAGATCACTCTGACAGCAATGTGGAGAACACATTTGAAGGTATTAAGACTGGCAAGAAAGAAATACACTGGAGGCACAATCAAGGTAAGAAAAAATGGGTAGAGTGTAAGCAAGAATATGATGGAAAATAATGCGTTCTATTTTCGACATGTTGAAATTAAGGTGTCTGAGTTACATTCTTATTTCTTCTATCACAGCAGATTGTTCAGGCCCATTTTATCACTCTTTTCTAGGATGAAACAAAAAATATTTAAAAGTTGAATTAAGACTATGCTTTGAAATAGAAACTGCAAAATATGCAGGCTCAATCATTTTTATTGTCTATTCAATGTTAATCTATTCAGAGAAATGGCCATGGAAGCCACATCCTTGTTATTGTTAAGTGTGACTAAATCAATGCACTGAGTTTGCCCACAGATAATTCATTTCCTTGGAGACTCAGAGGTTGCAAAACAAACATAAATTAAGCTTTGTTTACCCTGCCTTTTCCAGGGCTGATTATTCAACATAGATGAGAGATAAAAGTGTCTACAAGAAAGGGTTAAAAACAAATAAATCCAGGTAAAGAACAGGAGGTCAACATGGGTGTAAGTGATAGATTTTTTTATGCCATTCATGCTTTTTTTTATCTTCTTTTATCACTTACAAAACATTACTATTCCCATGACTCATCTCCTCACTGCTCCACTCCCACTCAACATTCTCAATAGTCCCCTCTCTACCTTCCTGTTCCCTGTCCGAACCACCTTCTTCTGCAGTTGCACAAAAGGACAGGGATAATTTTTGATTCATGTTTATATCCCTTCTTCCTAGAATAGCATTACATATATTGGGTATTTAATGTGTGCTTAGTAAAAAAGGAATCATTGATTGAATAAACCCACTTACTGATGACAAGCTACTTAATCACATCATAATTCAAAGACTGGTTTGAAGGATAAAACTGTGGTCACACAATAGGAGGCTTCTATTATTTAAGTCTCTATAGTTGTAAATACCATACATTGTATCTGAATTTATGTGTGAAAGAAGTTGCTACAAACTTATAAAATTAAATTTAGTGTCATGCTTTCAACTTTTATTTTCCAAATAATTCAGTAAACATCATAAAAACTTCTACTTTATTTACTGCACTAGCCCCAGAATGTGAATGAGACAGTCCTCAATAAATATTTAATAACTAATAAACAAACAGATTCCTTTGTTTTTCTTCCCAGACGGGGGTGTTTTTCGTGGATTGTGCACACAAATAAACTTTATCCAAATAATAAAAGAAAAATCTTTCTTCTTTCTTTTGTTCCCCCAGTGGGCTTAAAATGAAAGCATTGGGTATTGTAACAACAGCTGTGTTGATAGAAATATTCTTCCAAGACAATTTCACTTATTACTTTTAAAGTATATTTAAAACTCATTAACAAAGATCAAGTTAAATTTCAATTCTGTTGTAATATAAAAAGTAAATAATCCTCTCTATTAAAAAACAGTAGCAATTCTAACTCAAACGACTGTTATGACATAAGAATTAATTGAGCCTCTTCAGATAATTGTACCACGGCATAACATCTTTATCTATCAATGAGGAGTCTACCCTTCTACACTCGACCAATACAGTGGTAGTTAATGTTCACAAAGACATTGAATCTAAGACACTAAATTATCATCTAAATCACCAAAAATGCTTGCTGTCATCTTGAAGTTTAACAGAATTTTGTTGAATTCTAATTTGGTAAAAAGTGCTAACCTGCAGAGCAGAGTTTCTCAAACTCAGAACTACAGACATTTTGGACCAGATAATGCTTTCTTGTGAGGACCACCCTGTGCATTGTAGGATGCTTAGCACTATCACTGGACTTTTACTCACTAAATGCTAGTAGCATCTCTTCCATCACCCTGACAATCAAAACTGTTTCCAGGAATTGGAAAATGTCCCCTCTAGGGCAGGGGTCCCCAAACCCCAGGGCCACGGACTGGTATGAGTCTGTGGCCTGTAAGGAACCGGGCAGCATGGCAGGATGTGAGCAGCTGGCCAGCGAATGAGCAAAGCTTCATGTGTATTTACAGCTGCTCCCCATCATTGCATTACTGCCTGATATCCACTTCCTGTCAGATCAGTGATGCCATTAGATTCTCCTAGGAATGCGAATCCTACTGTGAACTGTGCATGGGAGGGATCTAGGTTGCACACGCCTTATGAGAATCTCATGCCTGATGATCCGAGGCAGAGCTAAGGTGGAGCTGAGGCAGTGATGCTAGTGCTGGGGAGCAGCTGCAGATACAGATTATCATTAGCAGAGAGGTTTGACTGCCTAGAGACCATAATAAATTAATTGCTTGCAGAGTCATATCGAAACCCTATCGGTGAGTGGCAAGTGACAGTTAAACTGCATCTGGTGGCAGGTTATAAAGCCATCCCCCACACACATACCCTGGTCCATTGAAAAATTGTCTTCCATGAAAGCGGTCCCTGGTATCAAAAAGGTTGGGTACCTCTGCCCTAGGGGACAAAATTGCCCCAACTGAGAACCACTGCTATAAAGGTATGGCAAGTCTTAAAGATCCAGAATACTATAATATTCCATTTCCTAATCATTCTGGATAAACTAGAAGTCTCTGTGCTATGCTTTAGTAACAATCCATTATTATATTAAATGAACCCATAAATCCCATTTCCTTGTTATAAAAAGTGATAAACATAAATCCAAAGTATTAACAACATTCATGAACTTAACTTCTTTTATATTTTAGCAGCTATTTTTAATTAGAAGAAAAGGGGGGTTCTTAATGGTAAATTGCCTCCACTGTCCCAAGTGGCTGGGAGGCCTGAGGAACTCTATAACCATGGCTGTAGCTGGGCACATAATACCCCCATTAGCTTTTCTTTTACTCTCAGTTAACATGGTAGTTCATAACTTTTCAACTGCTATCAAGAAACCTTCAGAGTTTCTCCTGCGGTTGCTCCAACTCACAGGAAGGAAAAAAAACATTATATTTTAGTTCAAAATTAAAGTGATAAAAATTAAATACACAATGTAAGGGGGTAAGTAATAAGTGAATATATAAACTAATATTGTAAATAAAATGAAACCAGTTTATGACATTTCACTGGCTAACCCACTCCCTATGATATACTGTGGTATGAAAATGAGTGAAAATTAGAGTTTCTTATTACTTATACTTAGAAAGTGATTATTTTTGCATGTGTTCCTCATTTCATCTCACTTGACATTTTCTAAGTACCCACTAAGTAGCAGTCGCTATGCTAAGGATGTTAGCAGAGCCTGACAGCATTTCCCCACATGGATGTTTGACACCTTCCATATACTGGTCTTCTCTAAGTGGAACTAGAAATCTATGAACCCACATTTGATATGCTTTAATTACTCAGATTTTCAAGCATACGTTTTCTTTGAGAGAGACATACATACCTATTGATAAGCTAGAGTGAAGAAATGAAAAAGAGAATGGAGAGAAAAATTCTATGTTTTATAACATTCTATTAAACTGTAAAAGTCCTTTTCTGAAAAAAAAAAAGAGAAACCATGTTAGCAGTTAGTAAATTGAAAACCTGACAAGTGATAAGCATCAACAAATTGTTTAACAAAATGTTAGCTGATTACAAATGCTGACAAAAAGCCAAAAAAATAAGCCAGCTGACATAAAATAATATGTTAAAAATGGAAAACCTCACTAATGAAAAGGGACAGTGCTGTACAGCTCATTGGCATTTGTGGAAAGAATGTCACATAGGAAGCGATGAGAAAACATATAATGCAGTTCACTAGAAAAGCTAGAAATTGAAGGAACAAAAGCAAAATGTCAGAGCCAGTTCTCTGGTAAGTAATTGTAAGGACTTGGTGGCATCCACACACAGGGAGAAAGCAAAAAGAGGTAACATTTGTACTTTCTCCGTGCACTTAAGCTGAGCCAATAGCAATAGGTAGTTAGCTCCTACCTATTTAAAGGAGGTTTGGTATGTAACTCAGTAGTGTAATAGAAACTGAGTGCTAAGTCCTAGAAGTAAAGAGCTTTGGGGCTGTCATCTAGTAGCCATCCATAAAATCCTCAGTAAAATTCAGTGACTCTCATTAGTGCTCCCGGAGCACCACAGTGGCTACATGTGCACCACACCTGATAAATTATGACCAAAACAGTAGGAATACCTTTTGGTGTTTAGTTTAATTCAAGGAAACAGATAAAGGGTTCGCACTGTGTGAATTTTAAAGCAGTAGGAAAACACCTAGGCCCATTATCTAAAATGGACATTTTTTCAATGTTCTTTTTTAAAACTTGCTTTAAAGGAAACTGATAGGTTCACAGAACTCCAAGATGAATTATAATGTCAACAATTTAGCCTACTAAATAAACCAAACCACTATTTTCCATTTTTTCATTTGCTACCTTCCATCCTATCCTTTCATTGTTTATATGATGGTTCTTTTACTAAGAATTGTATTTCAGCTATTCCCACTCTTAATTTTATAGACAGGTCAGGTTTTGCATTTAAGAACCCTTCTAGATGCTGGAAGTGTGCGTTTAGTTCACAATATTAAGATGGGAAAGAGTGTGCTAAAGCAGTGAACAAATGAGAGACAACTACAGAAAACTGAATTAAGTGAAAAGAGAGAATCTGAAGTCCACATTGATAAAATTTGCAACATGCAATAAAATTTTTATCACATTTCATCTCAAGGTAACTTGCTTTTTAAAATAAATGATGTGAGCCCATATTGACAGAAGTTAATCTGGATTTTTCCTCTGAGTATATTTAACATTAAAAATATTATAATTTAATCATTTCTGTCTTGAGAAAAGCTGATGTTTAACAATAAAATGAGTATCCAGTAGATTGTGGAAACTCCTCATTATCCATTCTACCTTTACCCTAGTGTATATCAACCACACTGTGCAAGTATTGACCCCATCTGCAACTCCAGGGGTGGGCTCTGAGGGGTTGACACCAGTAATTTCAACCCAATCAAACCCACCAGGCCCTTTATATAATAAATATTTTGTAATGTCCCTTCCTCTACTACACTGAGATTCATAAGTAAGTATAATTATTGTCATACATAATTTCAAAAATCAATATAATGTTTAAAATAAAACATAAGGCAGAAATAAAAATAACTTATAAAACAAATGTATTTGAATAGGTGAATACTCAGGCATAATAATGTTGTCAAATGCTTATACCTTTATATGGAATCGCCATGAAATGAGGCACCAACTCATACACAATTCATATACCCAAGCATCATCCCAATTGTTATGTGTTTTTTTCAAATGCGTGAACAAATCTTGGGAAAATTCTGTCCAATATTCATACAAAACACATAATAACTACATTTATTTCTTTAAATATATTTCATTGATTACGCTATTACAGTTGTCCCAATTTTTCCCCATTTGCGTCTCTCAACCTGGTACCCCAATTCCCTCCAGCAATCCCCCCCTTAGATCATGTCCATGGGTTGTGCATATAAGTTCTTCAGCTACTCCATTTCCTATACTGTTTTTAACATCCCCCTGTCTATTTTGTACCTACCAATTTGTACTTCTTAGTCCTTGCATCTTTTCCTTCATTCTCCCTTCTCCCCCTCCTAACTGACAACTCACCAAATGATCTCCATATCAATGATTCTGTTACTGTTCTGGTTTTTGCTTAGTTTTTTTAGCTTCAATTGTTGATTGTTTTGAATTTATTCTCATTTTGATGTTCATAATTTTGATATTCTTTTTCTTATATAATTCCCTTTAATATTCCATGTAATAATGGCTCGGTAATGATGAACAGGATCCTTTAGCTTTACCTTGCCTGGGAAGCACTTTATCTTCCCTTCCATTCTAAATGATAGCTTTGCAGGACAGAGTAATCTTGGTTGTAGATCCCTGCTTTTCACCACCTTGAATACTTCTTGCCATTCCCTTCTTGCCTGCAAAGTTTCTTTTGAGAAATCAGCTGACAGTCTTATGGGAACTCCTTTGTAGGTAACTCTGCTTTTCTCTTGCTGCTTTTAAGATTCTCTCTTTATCTTTAACATTTGGCATTTTAATTATGATGTATCTTGGTGTGGTCCTCTCTGGGTCCATCTTGTTTGGGACTCTGTGTTCCCTGGACTTGAATGTCTATTTCCTTCCCCAAATTAGGGAAGTTTTCTTTCATTATTTTTTTCAAATAAGTTTTCAATTTCTTACTCTTCCGACACCCATATGATTCAGATATTGGTATGTTTGAAGATGTCACAGGGGTTCCTTAGCCTGTCCTTGTTTTATCTTTTTGTTTGTTTGTTTGTTTGTTTTTATCTTTTTCCTTCTCATTGTTCTGTCTTTTTTCTTTCTTATGTTCCAAACTGTTGGTTTGATTCTTGGCTTCATCCCCTCCACTGTTGGTTCCCTGTAGATTTTTTTTATTTCATTTAATGCAATATTCATTTCTGCCTTGGTCTTTTTTATGCTGTTGAAGTAACCAGCAAGTTCCTTGAGCATCCTGATAACCAGTGTTTTGAACTCTGCATCTGATAGCTTACTCATCTCCATTTCATTTAGTTCTTTTTCTGGAGTTTTGTTCTATTCTTTCATTTGGGCCATATTTCTTTGTCTCCTTGTTTTGGCAGCCTCCCTGTGCTTGTTTCTGTGTATTAGGTAGAGCTGCTTTGACTTCCTGTCTTAGTAGCATGGCCTATTGTAGAAAGACACACCTGTAAGTTGTGTGAGGGCAGAGTCTTAGGTAGTCAGCAGGGTGGAGCAACCTTGCCACTGCTCTGTGGCTCTGTGTGGAAGAGGCTTGTAAAGGGGACAATGCCACTGCCTGGCCCCTGGAGTTTTTCCCAGGAGGAAGCTGTCTCCTGGCACTCACCCTTATGCCAGTTATTTCAATTTTTCCTCATATTCCAGTGGTGCCCTTCCAGCTGTTGCCCTGGTGCTGAATCCCAGAGGGAATGAGTCTGTGTAAGTTCTAAGTCTATTATGGGCCTTTTAGGAGGAGACTCCTGAGAATCCTGCAGTTTCTTCTGCTGTCCAAACCTCCAATGTTTTTTGTTTGTTTGTTTGTTTGTTTTACAGCCAAAGTTATGGGGTCTTATCTTCCTGGCACTGGAACCCTGGTCTGAGTGGTCTGGCCTGGGGCTGGGACACCTCACTCCCTAGGTATTCCTTCTGATTTTTATCTACCACATGTGGATATAATATTGCCAGTTCCCTCTCAGACCCCTCCCACACACACAACACCACAACGTGGTGAAACAGGTTGCCCGGTCCTGATGATTACCTAAGGTTCTGCCTCTTACAACATAAGAGGTGCGACAGCTGTACCTAAGACACAGAGGCATACAAACACAGGAGCCTGTCAAGATGAGGAGACAGAGAAGTATATTCAAAAAGAGGGAACAGATCAAGGTTCCAGAGGGAGAACTAAGCGACGAGGAGATAGCCAACCTAACAGATGTAGAGTTCAAAACACTGCTGATAAAGATGCTCACAGGCTTGACAGATATGCTTAAGTATGGCAAAACATAAGGGAAGAAGTGAAGGCTATGCTAAATGAAATGAAGGAGAATCCACACAAAACCAAAGGTGATGGGAAGGAAACCAGAGTTCAAATCAATGATTTGGAACATAAGGAAGAAAAAAAAAGTCAGCCAGTACAGAATGAAGAAACCAGAATTGAAAAAAATGAGGAGAGGCATAGGAACCTCTGGGACAACTTTAAACGTGCCAACATCCAAACCATAGGGGTGCCAGAAGGAGAAAAGGAAGAGCAGCAAATTGAAAACTTACGTGAAAAAATAATGGAGGAAAACTTCCCAAATTTAGTGAAGGAAATAGACATACAAGTCCAGGAAGCACAGAGAGTCCCAAACAAGCTAGACCCAAAGAGGTGTCTCTGGAGCAGAGCATGGTTCCTGGCTGCCAATAAACATTAATTAGTTGAATGAATAAATCAACATAGGCCCGGACAAACAAGCATGGAGTCTATAGGCTTGCCCTGCCTTCTCAACATTACCCTCTACTACCTGGAATTACCCTGGGAAAAATAACCTCTCAGAGACCTTACCTGTATGTAAAATTGAGGACAGAGCTCTCTACCTGCTCACCTCTGCATCTTCATCTCCTGGATTATTATACTTCAGCCACTCTAGCTTCTTTGCAAAACCTCAAAATCCCACCCTCTTTCCAGACACTCTTTACAAAGATTATTCCCTGGGTGGAATGCTCTTTCTCTTCCTCTTCTTACGGTTGGCTTTGCCTGGTCCTTCAAGATGCAATATAAGTGTCACTTCTTCCACCAAGTCATCCCTGACAACCCTGTAGGCATTCATGTAACACAATCTATGCTACTTTGAATTTTGATTTGTTTCCTTATTTATCTAGTGTCACTTTCACTAGAAAGTAAACTTTATGAGGGCAGGAAGCATGTCTAACTAGTCCATCTATCACCAGGACCTAACCTAGCACCTAATTGTCAAATGAATGGTCCCTACTTCTCCAGCTCACAGCTTACCTCATACCACTCAAACTCTGTGTTCTGTAGCTCACCAGACTTATTTTAATTCTTCACACATGCTTTTATGTATGCTATTTTTCCTGCCAGAAGTCTTCTTCCTCCAAGCATTGAAACACTTCCTGATCCCAGCTCCCTTCATCTGTCTGACTTCTAGTCTACTGTCAGGTCTTGTCTTAACACCAGTCTCTTCCAGAAGGCCTTCTCTGGCCCCAAATACTAAGTTAAGACCTCCTACTGTCCCATACAATAATGCCATGTTATAATATTAATCACATGTACTATAATGATCATCTTTTCCCTAGTAAATTATTCGTTGTATGGAGGGAAGGACCATATCTTGGCCACAGTTGAATGCACATAGTAGTAGTTGCTCAGCAAAGCCTATTCCCTTTCCAATTCCAGTAAGACTGGTATGAGATCTGAGGTTGTGAGCAAGAGCCTATTTAAAGTGTCAGTTGTTCGTTTTCCAAATGTCTTAAAGCCACATTCTTAGCAAAATCCAACTCATGTAACTTGGAATCAAGCAAAATGCCAGTTCTGGAGAACTGAGTAGTTCAATATATTGCTTAGCACCCCAGTGACATCACAAGATTGTCATCCAGTTTATGATTTGGAAGCTCAACTATTCAACAAAAGTAAAAATTGATTCATCACAGGGTTATAGAGCCAGCAGAGTTTTACTACTACAAGGTAAGATTTGGAACATTCATTACAGATACAAAATGGAAGGTTATATGAAAATAAAAATAAACATCAGAAAATAACATGTAATAAAATCAGATTTCATGTATCATTGTAAATCAACCAAATTAACAAGAAAATAAGCTTTTATTTTTAAGTAAACAAGTTTAGAGGCTGATGTACCACCTCTGAATTTTTTTCACTTATGGATATCATCAGCTCATTTAAGTTAGTAACAAAGCCTGAATTACACAATAAAGTGAAAAGGCAAATAAAGTGTTATTAGAAAAGCTTATCTCTTGACTGATCAGTAGCCAGTTAAAGAATGAGGAGTTTACTTAGTCTGTGCTGTGAACTGTACACAACATAGACCTCAGGAGAAATCCTATCTGCAGAGAAGGAACACATGGCATCTTCGCCCTGACTGGCTTTGCTCTGCTCCCCATGGGACTCAGGAGAAGAATGCTCTTTTTCATGCCAGAGGCATTCATTATGAATGCTGATGAGACTATATTTGACTCATCACTGCCTAGACACTTATTTTGCATGCACTTTTTCAACTTTGTAAATTCACTAGCTTGCGAACACAGTGGTATTTGGGATATGATTCCTAGTTAAGACGTGGACAGGTTTTTGTTTTTCAATTTTAGGGATTTTTGTTAGGAGAAAAAACATATTCCTTTTCATCAATTTTGAAGATCCACGAATCTTAAAAGCTATTTTATTTAATACAGTAATCCACAATTGTTATGAATCATTTAATATAAATATGGATACAGATGGGTTAGATATAAATCCAGAGTCAGACAGAATGTGGCAGTTTTTGTCTCCTTTGTGATTCTTCTGTCAAACCTGATAATTGCAAAAAGATACCAGCTTTTTCCCTCTATAAAGCTGTATCATTTCAATATTCAGAAAATACAAATAGCAGAGAACAAACATTTTCAAAATATAATTACCCCTCCCAGGGCTTGGGGGAACAGTGCACAGAAAGAAAAAAAGAAAGAGCTATCCTTGTAATTCACAACAATAAGTATAAGGTATAAAGACTTCCTAAGCCTTTTCTGTAAACAGTATATATACAGAGGTTTATAATTAGCAGTGGATGGGGAGTTGAAAACAGAAGATATTGACAGACTGAGAAATATAAGAAGCCAGGATAACATCTTCTAACCACAAAGTGTTTTGTGGTGAAATATTTGTTAAGAGAATTAGCAAGAATAGGCAACAATTTCTCTTATGATGGAGGGGGGTGTGGGGTGTTTAGAACACCGTGAAACTTCACAAAATAGGAATTGATAATGTTTTAAGATTTATGAACTTCTGAGAATCTTATAATCTTCCATTTGTTATTTCCAGAAAAAAATATGCTAAAGCACAAAATTTTCATAAAATTTGAGGGAATTTCTTGAGCTTCTAAGTCCATTCTTGGAAACCACCTACATCCATCAATAGAAGACTCTGCTTTGGAGAGGGCTCTCACCGTAAACATGCACTGAAACTTAAAGATAAAAAAGCAAGGTATTAGCAATTGTCTTCAATAGAGTTACAGCAATATGACAAGTTTCTGTTTCTCACCCTGCTTCCTCAAGGGCGAATGTACTGGGAAATGCTCTGCACCGATTCTGCCCAAAGAGCCAGAGGAACAAATTTCTAGTTTGCGGACAAAGAAACCATGATCTAATGAATTTACATTGTAAATGACCATCTCTAAGTTAATGAGAAATTGAAGATAACTAATACTTAGGAAGCACTTAGATATGCTAAAACCTCTATGAGTTGTTTTCACCATGTTATCACATTAAATCCTCATAAAAACCCTGGAAGTTAGTTCTTATTCCTTGTCTTAGTCCATTCTGGCTGCTATTACAAAATACCACAGACTGGGTACTTTATAAACAACAGAAATTTATTTCTCATAGCTTTGGAGGCTGAGGAGTCAAATATCAAAGCACCAGAAGTGTGAGATATTCAAGTCAAGTCAGGTCAAGTCAAGAAGTCAGGCACAGGCATTCCTGGTGAGAGCTTTCTTCCAGGTTCAGAGCTGTCACCTTCTGACCACACTCTCACAAGGTAGAAGAGGGCAAGGGAGCTCTCTACAGAACACTCTTATATAAGAGCACTAATCCCATCTATGAGGACTCTACCCTCATGACCTAATTAGCTCCCAAAGGTCCCACTTTCTGATACCATCACCTCGGAGGTTAGGTTTCAACATATAAATGTTCAGACTATTACATTTCCATTCAAAAACAAAAAAACATTGGCTATGAAAGATCACACTGCTAGTAGGTGATAGAGATTAGATTCTGACTCAAAGTTCTCTAATCCCAAAGCCCATATTCTCTGTTTATATTCCATTTCCCCAGAGCAAATGGCATGGTTACTCACAGCTAGGAATACAGTCAGAGGCCAGGGCCTCTCTCTTGGAGCACATACTAATCTAGATAAAACAATCCCAACCCTTTCTCACCACCTCTATTGCAACCACCCTGATGTAAGCCAACCTCACCTCCTTACAGATTACTGTAATAGCCTCCTCACAAGTTTCCAGGCTCCCAGCCTTGCCACATACATTCTATGCTCAACAGAGCAGCTAAAGTGATCCTTTTATAGCATAGGTTAGATGAGAGCATCACTCTTTTGCTAAATCATGCCATGGCTGCCCAACATACTCAGAATAAAAATGGCATGTCTTAGAAAAGCCAACAAGGTCCTACTCTACCAGGCCTCATCCCTGCCCCTCTGACCACATCTCTGATCTTTGCAATTCCTTTCTATGAGTCACTCCAATCTAGCCCTTGACGTACCTCTTGATTTCTGTACTGCTATTCCCTCTACCTGGGATGTTCTTTCCCCAGATCCCCCATCATGAACTCCTGAGCATCTTTTAAGCCTATGCCTCAAATGTCACCTCCTCTATGAGGTCCTTCCTGACTATGCTATTTAACCCTCTGAGTGCCATGCGTAATTCAAAATTTGGATCAACATGAAAAAAAGTTATATCAATATATAACCTGAGGTACCAAAAAAGAGAACAAAACATAAAATACGAATTATTCCAATGTTATTTACATTTATAGCCATCGAAAAAAGAGTTGCTGGGAGTGACACTGGCACTTCTGGGAAAACTTGTCAGCGTCAATCACAGCAATGTTGGCACTCAAAGGGTTAAAATTGCATGCCAGCTCCTAACCTCAACATTCCTTATTCCCCTACCCTTCTTTATTTTTCCCCATATCACTAATTATCATTTGAAATACTGTTAATATTACCTGCTTGCTTATGTTCTGTTTTCTGCCCCCTATAAAATACATGTTTCACAAGGACAGAAATTTTTGTGTGATAGTTTACTACTGGATCTCTAGTTCCTAGAACAATGCCAGACACATAGTAGGCGCACAATCAGCCTTTGTTGAATGAATGAATAAAGAAATGGTTACTGGCACTTCAAGTCTCAATTGACAGACCAACAGAAGACATTGAACTATGCAGTCTTCTAGAGCCTACTTGGATGATGGCTGCTGTATGAGAAGGCTGTCTTGCTCCACTCCACTGCATGCCAATTAAATGCAGGCTCTGAGTGTGTACGCAGTGCTCAGCAAAGTTTGGCTTCCCCTGGTACAACCAAATGTCTGCTTCACATCCTCTTTTCAGTTCAGTGCACCATTTAAGACATCTAAAACAATGGAAACAGAAATGCTCATTTTAATTTAAAACAACCTTTTTCAGAAGAGGTGTGAGCTTTACATTTTAAACAGGCTTGCCAACTGAATCCTTACTTCAATAATGAGTGCCAAAAGAATGCATATATTTCCTGCCACCCGAAAATCAGCAATAGGGTGAAAATATAATTTTTGTCCTTGCCCATGGAGTAACTTGACGTAGAAATGAAGAAATCATATGATTTTATGAAATTGTTAGATGTGCTTAAATGCTAATTAGTGAGAGAGGAGGGGTGCTCCCAGAACTGTTTACTTTTAATATGAACTTAGGCAGAAACCTTGTCAATCAGTTGTTAAAAGGTGAGTTTGGGAGAAATAAAATAAATAAAATAAGTAAGTAAATATGTCTTAATACTCCCAAATAAACTAATTGTGAACAAGATAGTCATTATTATAATTACTTGGTGCTATCACAACCTATGCAGCCAACATTATAAAATAAATACTCTTTATTAAATTACTATCATAAAATTCTTTATTTTGTAAGATTCATTTTTCTCTACTTAGGGATTGTAATTTACAAAGAAGAGGGATGCACTGAAACAGTCTATCCCAGAGTATCACCACTGCAAGTTGTTCTTACTGGAAAAACAAAATCCAAAATTTTATGACAGATTCTGCCTACTATTTTATAGTTTACACATTGATTCAATATAAAATTAAACATAGCATTTTGAAAAGTTTATTACTATGTTTTCTCTTGGTTGGGGATGGGAAGAGAGATGTTAGCCAATGTCGCTACCAACAACATATATCTTAGTAACAAGCATTGCTCGACACATAGCATGAAATAAAATGCTTTATCATATAGCATGTCAAAAATGACTAAGGATCCAACACCTGGGGAAGAAGCTTTCTTATTATTTAAAAGTCATGATAAACTTCTCAGAACTGGAAGGGATCTAGCCCAATGTTGTCATTACACAGACAAGATCATTAAAGTTTGGATTTGAGTGACTTGCCTAAGGTCACATGGTGACTGAGCCAGGACTAAAATGGTCTCTGAATCCCCAATTCAATCATCTTTTCACTACATTGTGGGTCCTCAATAAATATTGGTTTTCCTTTCCTTTAAGCAGCAGGAGGAAAGACAGAGAGAAAGGACACTGTCATTTATTATTGTTTATTTGTATTTCTTAATATAAAGATTTTAGAAAGACAATACCAGAGCAATAATGTGTATTTTATTTCCCCAGAGCATGATGTGCTCTTGGGTAAATGTGTTTTATGAAGAGATTTGTCCTAGGAACTTGGCAGATTTTACTGTAAATATTTTAGCAGTTTCCTATTATTTAGTTGTGGGATTAAATTTTTATCCCAGCCTCCACAGCCCTATGTCTGTCGATTATAAGTAGTTTTGTGAGGGAGCTCCTGCAACAGGAATGATGGCTTTCTTCATTAAAGAATGTGTGGTAGACATCCCAAGAAGGACCTTCACCTGCCCAACAAGAAAGAACAGCTTCGGCTATCAACAACTTTAGCTTCCCCTCAACTTCAGAAAATGGGTTTGCCAGAGCTCAAGCCTTCTGGTGTCATCCAAATCTGGTGTCCAAAACAGGTGGATATAAATTTACAGTCTGGCCAATCAGGACAACTCTGATGAACAATACTTACTGCAGAGGCCATTGCCAGAGGAGCAAGGCTTTGTCAATTCTACATCACAATTCAACTTCTCCTTCCACCCAACCCTGCTTCCTCCTCTTTTATTTCACAGGTGTTGATCCCTAATAAATATCTTGCACCCCAAGCTCTTGTACCCCAATGAATGCTTCCACTCAATCCAACCTACATTTGTCTACTTTATTTCTCAAATAGACACCCTAACCACCAGCTTTCAGCCAGCCTTGAGTGGTGCCCAGTTCATACCATAACCAATTTCCCACCGATGACTATACACCAGTAATGTCAGAAATAGATTATTTACTGTAGGAACAAGGAAATTTGAGATGACCATAGGCATTGCTCACACCAGATCAAAAAGTTAGCACATGGAGCTCAGCAAAAACAACCTTGACTGTAGAGAGAACAGATGGACCCCTGATGGGAGGATACAAGGAAAGAACCCTCGGTACATGTTTTATCATGATCAGTTTCTACTGTAGGTTTTGCAGTTTTGAAAACAGTCTCAGAGAAGCTGAATAAATTGTTCACGGTCACCGACCTCATCATAGATGCCTGAAATTCCTGTAACAATGAATCAAGTTTCTCATTTCACTCACAAAAGGTAGGTTTAAAGCCCCTGAGCATCCCCGGAGATGAAAAACTCAGAGACTGCTGAGGCCTGTGTGTTCTGTTTAGCCTGACCAGGAACACTGCAGGCAGAGGGGCTGACTTACCTCCGCTAATGTGCATGCTTTTTTCTAAAGTGGTTCAATGTTGTTGGTGCCTTGACTGTTAATGGGCTCAACTTTCAGAAGCTTCATCTAAACTCTTGCACATCTCTACTCCCCACTGAGCGGATACACCTAAGCCTTGGTACTCACAGCATTCAAACAAGAAGACTTGGCCTAATCCTCTGGCTGCTACTTTGATGCTTAAATTTTGCTGTATACTGCAATTTCATAGTTTTGTCTTTTTTCCATGAATAATCTTTGATTTGGCTTTAGATTATCTGGTTTTTAAAATTTTTAACTGTAAAAATAGGAGAATACAAGCAAAGCAATTTTGAGGAGAGCCATACCCCAAACAGGAAAAAGTTATCACTTATTGACTATAGTTAGTTCTGCCAGACCTTTCCTATACCCTTAAGGGGATTCCTAGGCAAACCTCAGTAACCACTAATTCAGTAAACTAAGAAGTATTGACAGAGCCATGCCCATCACTGATCCTGGTCATCTAGAAGACTCATAAACTGAATTTTGCTATGGAAATACATTAAAACTAGCCTTTCACGCTAGAGCACCATTGTTTCTGTTGTTATTACCAAGCACTTATTTAAGTGCCCACAAAAGTTAGACTTTAGAATTATACTCAACACTCAAAAAAAGACACATTTTTATCTCCATATGTGCTAGCTACGGTTGGTATTATTTTTCCTTTTTATTAAAAAAAGGAAAGAAAAGAAACTGGGGTACATAAAGGTTAAGTAACTTGCCACTTTATAAACTTGTGATCTTAGGGAACCTACTTAATCTATCCAAGTCAGTTCTGGTGTGTGTAAAGTGGAAAAATAATAACTACCAGAGCCTGGTGCTCTGCCTGGCCCACTCTAGGCCCCCAGTCAACATTTCTTGAATAAATGAAAGTCACTAAGTATTAAACAACATGAGAATTAGAAATACCATATGAAAACCGACTAGGACATTCCGTGGCAAATGGCGGCTCTATTATTGTTATCCAGAGTTACACACTGGTCAGTAGCAGGCCAGAAATTCCAACTTTGTCTCTCATTCTCCAAATGCCTAAATTCCTTTCGCTTCACAGGATCATGTTTCAGATAAGGGCACTGTTATGTTTCCAGAACAACTTGGATCCTAACTAAAGACCTACCACAATAAAAAATCAGTGTCTCCCCTCCTTGCATGACCTCCCAGTACTGCAGAGCTACTGGGAAGAAAGTAGAAGAAAAGTTCTGCCCAAGTCAGACCATTCAATAAAATTCTCACCTCGACCTATGACACTTGTTGGAAGAAACTGTAACAGTATATAATTAAATTATTAGAATCCCATTTACATTTCAGGTGGATTCTCAAAGAAATCCAACTAAACAAATGCACCTTTTGTCAAGATTAAGTTCCTGAGATAATTCTTAAATGGTTTATAGTCATTGAATTGTTACTATTTTCTTGGCAATGTTATAACCACTTCATGTGGATTACCATCTTTTATATTTATGACAACCGTAGTATACAAGTACTTCTATTATCTCTATTTCCCAGTAGAGAAAAGTGAAACATACAGAAGGTAAGGATCATGCTCAAAGTTATACTGTGACTAAGGGCTCAGCCGAGATTTAAACCCAGGTATTCCAATACCAGAAACCACTTGCTATATGGTCTCTTTAGGTCTGTCTTTCCAGATTCCTTTGCTGTTCAAGAAACCTAAGAAGTGGCTCAGTTTAAAACTGTACCTAATAATGTTTTTCAACAAGAAATAGCTACACCGTGTTAGATTCTCTCCCATTCCTCTCTTGCATAATCCCAGTCT
This sequence comes from Furipterus horrens, assembly GCF_987537825.1. NCBI lineage: Eukaryota > Metazoa > Chordata > Mammalia > Chiroptera > Furipteridae > Furipterus > Furipterus horrens. The sequence continues at coordinate 60,463,260 of NW_028327174.1, forward strand.
TCCAAGACAAGGAGCATTCTTTACCTCCCACAAAATACTAAGCCCCTTGTGTAAAAGAATCCTCCTACATGACTTGTCAGCTGAAGAAAGTCTCCTAATTGTATTTACAAATTTATTTAGGAAAGAACCAGGTATTATCAGAAGCATGCCTGATCTCTATCAAGCAAGTAATCAGTATACAGAGCTGAGACCTTCAATGGGAACCATATAGGGGAATTTTTTCACCTGCTGCATTTCTCAAACAATCTGACCAGCCCAAAGATTACTGGACTGAGAACTATTTTTCATCTGTAAAATCTGTTCAGATGCCTCGAGCCACCACACTGCACAATTCCACCGCGTGCTATTCATGTGGTCTACACGAAGGGAGCTGCCTGGACAGGGTAGCACACAACCTGAGTGGCTGTGAAAAGCAGCCCTGCACATCTGATCATTACTTAATAACAATTTTCTCTGCCTGCCCCACACGCTCATTCATCAAGTCTCCTCTCCATGGTATCTGCTTCTTGGACACCCTCAGTCAAATTGTCCTTTAAGCTTCTAAAGCTCCCTTATGTTTACTACATAATTGATCATTTTTTTCCTTTCCCATGGAAATGAACGGAACTGGCAAATTGTGCCTGCTGTCTATCGTTCTTCAGTAAGATGTCCGTGTCGTTCTCTAGAAGATACATTTTAATACAGAGAGAATAAGATGCTAGCCAAGCTCCTATAGGAAACATCTCTGTCCAAAATTATGCAAGCTTCATGCTTAATATTGCTACTTCTAAAAAGTGGAAAGAAGTCTGCCTCTGGAACCACATCTACTGAGGCATGTAATCATGATTGAATGTCATTCCTGCCCATGGCTTCTGTGAGAAGAGCCCAATAAGGAGGTAAGATCACCAAAGCCCTAGAAAGGAAAGACCCTATCTGTCCCCCACTGGAAAAAAAAAAAAAAAAGGAACAGGTCCAGATCTAGTTGGACATTTTTAGGAAAATTAAGACAACCCACAAAGAGAGCTGTTGTCAACATGGTAATATGTAAATGTATGATCGTGTTTTAGACACAGAACAAAGATGCAGAAGAATAACCCTTTACTGATTTACTTCTCAACGTGTCTTACATTTGATTCTTTTTCTTAATTTAAAAAATACATTAAAATTAGCCCCAAATGAGATACCATTAATGTTTGGCATCATCTAAAACAACACCTCAGACCCTCAAGTAGGCCCCACTTACATGAAGGGCCACAGGATGTCATCACCCACGGCTGGCAGTTTTTCATTAAGTCACAGCCCTCTCAAAATGGACTGGTCAAGGAGGCCTGTATTCTCATTTCATAAGACATTGTGTTCTGGCAGTTATGCCTCAGCTAGATGGATTTGGCCTTCATGTCTGACTTCGAAGTGTTAGTAAATCAACTACACATACCAGTTTGTTAAAAGTCCCTTCTTAAAAGGGTATAAGCATATGATCTTTTTCCTTCTCTCCAAAGCCTAAGTGGCTCCTCCCTTCCCCAATGTAGCAGAATATTTAACAGTATCTCGGGCAGGCTCCATAACTTCTTAATCACATTTTGCAGTAAGAGCTGGACCAGCCTGACTTCTAACTTCATATCAGATTCAGAGCTTTTCGCATTCCCATCACTGCTCAGTTTGTGGTAGAAGGAACCTGAAAGGAGTGGAGAAAATGTATTCTTTAACTCCATCTCCTCTTTCACCTTGGAGTGAAGATCAGTGGTCTCTCTCTGGGACATCTCCACTGCCTACTGGGTCTCTACCTCTTCTGTTGTAAGGGACAAGAGTCACTTACTCATGTGGCATGGCTGGCTCCCCTGCATGGCCACAAATGTCCAATCTGGAGAAACCGTCCATCTCCTTGCTCTCAGGAAGCACTCCTCTCAATTCTTAGCTGAATCTGCAAGATGTCCTCACCGTACAGTTCCAGCCTGACCTCTTTGCTGGCCTGCTCCCAACTCCTACCACCAATGATATAGCCAAAAGCCCTGTGCTGTGAGGATGCCTCTCATTCGATGATATATAGGAAACAGCTTAAGCCTAGCTACTTTTTGGTATCTAGGTGACTAGCTACTTTTTGGTATCTAGGTGACCAGTGAGAAATTCGTGCTTCCTTATTTGCCATGCCAGATAGCAGGAATGAAGGCTGCTCCCTACCTGCCTCCTCTCTGCCCTAATATTTCACTTCAGTTTTTCTTTCCTCTGCTAATATAAGCACAGGGTAATACAATACAAAAGCCCTTTGCCAAATCTAACAGGGAGTGACATTTCCCCTTCTTGCAGGCACCCTCCCCCGCTGCCCCTGCCCCCCACCAGTCTCTAACAGAAGTTTTTCCAGAGTCCCTCTCATTTCACCTAGAGAAGCTGAAGCACCTTCCTTCGGCTTGCCACCATTCCCCCACCTACTGTCACAGCTCTGCACACCTAAGGCTGCTAGTCTGTGTGTCTGCAAAGCTCCCTCTTCTCTCATCCCCTCTTCCTCAGACTAGAACTGGGAGGCCAGAGTGCTGGGGACTGGAGGTAGCAAAGCGTCTGCCCCTAAGCCCCAAGTGAAGCATCGGGCTCCCAACTCTGGTGGCTCTCTTAAGAATGGGTTGTTGAACCTTCCTGTCCCTAGCTTTGAGATCTAGTCCCTACATCCCAAATGAAAGGAACAGTGACACTCAACATCCTCTTACATGTAGAAGCACAATCCAAGGTTCTAAGAGGCAAAGGGCTGCCTTTTCCAGGATCCTAAAAGTTCTCTAGAATATGTCTGACAAAGACTAAAAATTTTTAAGATGTCACAGGATTAAAAAAATATTCAAATAGACTCTGACCTGATCATTTTCTTTTGAGAGCTTTAAAACTCCAAAACTCCATTGTTTTATACAGAGCCTGAGATCTAGAGGGCGATTCTCTCTTGGAAAAGTAGGGTCCTTTATTAAAATATGACCACTAGGCAATGTAGGAACAATAGAGGGTTGTCCTACTGATCTTGTTTAATATTAGAGGGACTTTTCAGAATTACCTGACATACTCAGTTAGAAACCATTCTTTCTAATGCCAATATGAACCCCTCCCCAGTAAAAAATGATCAGCTATGTCAGTTTATATGCTGGAATTTCCCTGTTGAGCTGTTCATAATTACTTAGTCACCCCAACCTGACAGTCTTCCAAATATATATTTTCTACGATCCCATTAACTGATATTATAATCTTGGAATTACTTAGGATTCTTTTCTAGATCATGCCTAATTCGTGGCCTTCAGCTAGAGTAGACACACCCTCAGCCTGATCCTGAGCTAGGCCTTAGCACAGACTTACAACATTTGTTAAGGTATCATTTCCTTTTGATTCCAAAACAAAAGCATATGTGAACCCACTAAGTGTTGTTGACATAAATCCCAGGAATATTCCTTTGGCTCTTTTTTTTTCCTGGTCTCTCTGCATATTTATATTTATTTGTAACCTGTCTCATATTTGTTTTTGAAAACTGATATGGTATAATAGGTAAATAAATGAATTGAATTAGTATGTTTTGGAAAGGAAAAGCATTGATTTAAATTTGCCTAGAGGGGTAGATAACATATTATATTCTTCTCTCTTAGCCTCCTAAATCATCACACAGACTGAACCTCTGTTTGAATCCATCCTACAATCATCAGATTAATTTTCCTAACAAACCTTTTCTGATCTGGTCATTGCCACACCATGCAGATTGCCCTCAAAATAAATTGTTTTTAAAAAGTTGCAAGTCAGAGGTAGTTTGTCTCAAAGAATATGGAACCTGCCTAAATTCTTTGTCCCTTATATGTGCTTATGAATGGATAGAGCTGGGTAATCCATTCCTAGACTAAAATAGACACATTTAAGTACTGAAGGCCTTGACATTTAAAAAAAAAAGGAATGGTGACAATAGACATGTGTGCTTTCACCTAAAACTCCACTTACCTCTTGCTCTTTTGGGATCTAATATAACCACCATACAGGTTATTTGCTTTATTTCACAGATTTGTTCACATTTCTGTCACCACCACCACCATCAAAGAATGGACTGGGGAGATCCAAGATGGCGGAGGAGTAAGTGGAAGCTACACTAACCTCCTCCCAGGACCAGTCTGGATTTACAACTTAATTTTGGAGAAATCATCTGGAATAACCAACTGAACACTAGCTGGAAAGAAGTCTTATAACCACGGAGAGACAGAAAAGGCCGCTACATCACAACGTGACCGGTAGGGAGTGCGGAGACGCGGAAGGGCTGGCTGGGCTCACACGGGTGGCTGCTGAAAGGACTGAGAAACAGCTCAGCAGCCGGGGATTCCCCCTGAGAAGGGCAGGGTCTAAACCCCCAGCTGGGCTTCCCAGCCTACAGCGACAGAGTGGAAAGTAAAATAGTATCAGCTGTGAAAAGCGAAAAGCCACAGGCTTTCTTGCTAGCCGGAGAGAAACAGCAGGAGAAAAAGAGCTCTTAAGTGGATCACATACGAAAATATTTTGGCCACCACTTACCCTGGGCTCAAGCAGAGGGAAGGCAGAGAGGACTGGAGACACTTGGGGAGAATTTGGCACAGTGGCTTTGAGGGGAGAACTGGAGGAGCAGCTGACTGGGTCCCAGTGCTGACTCATCCCCAGTACTGCGGGTAGACCATTCCCCTCCAAGTGGCGTCAGCCTGAGGGGAAGCAAAAGCCCTGCCTGCAGGAATTAAGCTGCCACACCCACAGTCCTTAAGCCTGACAGCTAATCGCAGATTGAATAGATTAACAATCAAAGAAGACAGACAACAACAGTAGATCCCTGGAAGTCTCCAACAGGCTGCCTAGGGCCAGACTGGTACATGATCTGACGCCACCAGAGGCAGATCCAGGAAGTGCAGGTCATTCCAAGAAGCACCAACAAACAATAGGAGTCAAAAAAATGGGGAGACAGAGAAACAACCTCCCATCAAAAGGAAAGGTAGAATCCCCAGAAAGAGTGCTAAATGAAATAGAGGGGAGCGAACTATCAGATATGGAATTCAAAACATGGATTATGGAGAAGCTGAATGAGCTCAGCGGAAACTTCAAAGAACTCCAGAAAAACTACAAGGAACTCACAGAAAATTACGTGAGCATGAAAAAGGACATAGAAGCTATCAATAAGAGCCAGGAGGAAATGAAAAATACGATCTCTGAATTGAAGAACACAGTAGAAGGAATTAAAAGCAGGCTAGAGGAAGCAGAAGATCGGATCAGCGAGCTGGAGGACAACCTACACAAAAACTCCCAGACAATGCAACAAAATGAAAAAAGACTGAACAAGACTGAAGATGTTCTAAGACAGCTGCAGGACAACATGAAACGTAATAATATCCGTATCATAGGAATTCCAGAAGGAGAAGAAGAAGAGCAAGGGATAGAAAACCTCTTTGAAAAACTAATGACAGAAAACTTTCCTAACATGACGAGAGAAAGAGTCACGCAAGTCCAGGAAGCACAGAGGGTCCCAATGAAGATGAACCCCAACAGGCCCACTTCAAGACACATCATAATTAAAATGGCAACATTCAAAGACAAAGAGAGGATCCTAAAAGCAGCAAGAGAAAAACAACTAATAACATACAAGGGTACTCCAATAAGGCTATCATCAGATTTCTCAGCAGAAACACTACAAGCCAGAAGGGAATGGCAAAAAGTATTCCAAGCAATGAAAAACAAAGGCCTACAACCTAGAATACTATACCCAGCAAAGCTCTCATTCAAAATGGAGGGTGAAATAAGGAGCTTCCAAGACAAAAGAAGGCTAAAAGAATACATCTCCACCAAACCAGCAATGCAAGAGATGCTAAAAGGTCTGCTCTAAGAAGATAAAGAAACAGAGAGAGACAGAGAAGAACACGAGTACAAAGGGGAAAAATGACAATGAATAAGTACTTATCGGTAATAACCTTAAATGTAAATGGATTAAACGCTCCAATTAAAAGACATAGGGTAGCTGAATGGATTAGAAAGAATGACCCACATATATGCTGTCTACAAGAGACCCACCTTAGAACAAAAGATCTACACAGACTGAAAGTAAAGGGATGGAAAAATGTATTCCAAGCAAATGGACATGAAAAAAAAGCCGGGGTAGCAATACTTATATCAGACAAAACAGATTTCACAGCAAAGTCCATAAAAAGAGACAAAGAAGGGCATTTCATAATACTTAAGGGAAAAATCCATCAAGAAGATATAACCCTTATAAATATATACGCACCAAACTTAGGAGCACCCAAATATGTAAGGAAACTTTTGAAAGACTCCAAGAAAGATATAGACAACAACACACTCATAGTAGGGGACTTTAACACCCCATTGTCAACAATGGACAGATCTTCGAAGCAAAGAAACACCAAAGATATGGAGGCACTGAACAACACCCTAGATCAAATGGACTTAGTCGATATATATAGAAGTTTTCACCCCAAAGAAGCAAAATATACATACTTCTCAAGTGCACATGGAACATTTTCAAAGATAGACCACATGGTAGGACACAAAACAAGCCTTAACAAATTCAAGAAAATTGAAATTATATCAAGCATCTTCTCAGATCACAATGGCTTAAAATTGGAAATCAACCTCAAGGAAAAAACTCAAAAACATTCAAACTCATGGAGAATGAATAACATGCTATTAAATAATGAATGGGTTAACAATGACATCAAGGAAGAAATCAAAAAGTTTCTGGAAACTAATGATAATGAACACACAACAACCCAAAACCTATGGGATACAGCGAAAGCAGTCCTAAGAGGAAAGTTCATAGCAATACAGGCCTACCTAAAAAAGCTAGAGGAATATCTAATAAAAAATTTAACCCTACAGCTACAAGATCTAGAGGAAGAACAACAAGCAAAGCCCAGATCAAGTAGAAGGAAGGAAATCATCAAGATCAGAGTAGAATTAAATGACATAGAGTCTAAACTAACAATTCAAAAGATCAACAAAAGTAGGAGCTGGTTCTTTGAAAAAATAAACAAAATTGACAAGCCTTTAAGCAGGCTCATCAAGAAAAAAAGAGAGAGGACCCAAATAAATAAAATCAGAAATGAAAGAGGAGAAATCACAACTGATACCACAGAAATACAAAGGATTATAAGAAATTATTATGAACAACTGTATGGCAAGAAATTTGACAACCTAGAGGAAATGGACAGATTCCTGGAAACCTATAGTCTTCCCAAACTGAATCAAGAAGAAGCAGAAAGTCTGAATAGACCAATAACAGCTAGTGAAATTGAAGCAGTAATCAAAAAACTCCTGGCACACAAAAGCCCTGGACCGGATGGCTTCACAAGTGAATTCTACAAAACATTTAGGAAAGAACTAACTCCTATCCTTCTCAGACTATTCCAAAAGATACAAGAAGAGGGAAGACTGCCAAACTCATTCTATGAAGCCAGTATAACCCTAATTCCAAAACCAGGTCAAGACACAACAAAGAAAGAAAACTACAGGCCAATATCGCTGATGAACATAGATGCTAAAATCCTCAACAAAATATTGGCAAACCGGATCCAGCAACACATTAGAAAGATCATACACCACGATCAAGTAGGATTCATCCCAGGGATGCAAGGATGGTTTAACATTCGTAAATCAATAAACGTAATACACCACATAAACAAAATGAAAGACAAAAACCACATGATAATATCAATAGATGCAGAAAAAGCATTTGATAAAGTACAACACCCATTTATGATAAAAACTCTCAGCAAAATGGGAATAGAGGGAGCATACCTCAACATAATAAAGGCCATATATGAGAAACCTGAAGCCAACATCATACTCAATGGGCAAAAACTGAGAGCATTCCCCCTGAGATCAGGAACAAGACAAGGATGTCCGCTCTCCCCACTCCTATTCAACATAGTCTTGGAAGTTCTAGCCACCGCAATCAGACAAGAAAGAGAAATAAAAGGCATCCAAATTGGAAAAGAGGAAGTAAAACTGTCATTATTTGCAGATGACATGATAGTGTACATAGAAAACCCTATAGACTCCACAAAAAAACTACTCGACCTAATAAGTGAATTCGGCAAAATAGCAGGATACAAAGTCAATATTAAGAAATCAAAGGCATTTTTATACACCAACAATAAAAACTCAGAGATAGAAACTGAAAGAAAAATTCAATTTACCATAGCAACAAGAAAAATAAAATACCTAGGAATAAACTTAACCAAGGAGGTAAAAGATATGTACTCAGAAAACTACATAACATTGAAGAAAGAAATTAAAGAAGATACAAATAAATGGAAGCATATGCCATGCTCATGGATGGGAAGAATCAACATCATTAAAATGTCCATACTACCCAAAGCAATTTATAGATTCAATGCAATCCCTATTAAAATACCAGCAACATATTTCACAGACCTAGAACAAATACTTCAAAAATTTATATGGAACCAAAAAAGAGCCCGAATAGCCACAGCAATTTTGAGGAAGAAGAACACAGTAGGAGGAATCACAATACCTGATATCAAACTATACTACAAGGCCACGGTAATCAAAACAGTCTGGTACTGGCATAAAAACAGACATATAGATCAATGGAACAGAATAGAGAGCCCAGAAATAAACCCAGGTTCATATGGTCAACTAATATTTGACAAAGGGGGAAAGAACATCAAATGGAGTGAAAAGAGCCTCTTCAACAAATGGTATTGGGAGAACTGGACAGGGACATGCAAAAAAATGAAACTAGACCACCAACTTACACCATACACCAGAATAAACTCAAAATGGATCAAAGACTTAAATGTAAGCCGTGATACCATAAAAGTCCTAGAGGAAAAAATAGGCAGGAAAATTTCAGATATCCCACGTAGCAACATTTTCACTGATATATCTCCTAAGGCAAGGGAAATAAAGGAAAGAATAAACAAATGGGACTACATCAAACTAAAAAGTTTCTGCTCAGCTAAAGAAAACATCAGCAAGATGAAAAGGAAACCAACCATATGGGAAAATATATTCGCCAATGACATCTCAGACAAGGGATTGATCTCCAAAATATATAAAGAACTCATACGACTCAACACCAAGAAGACAGACAACCCAATTAAAAAATGGGCAAAGGACCTGAACAAACACTTCTCCAAAGAAGACATACAGAGGGCCCATAGACATATGAAAATATGCTCAACATCACTAGCCATCAGAGAGATGCAAATAAAAACCACAATGAGATACCACCTCACACCAGTCAGAATGGCCATAATCAACAAATCAACAAACAACTTGTGCTGGAGAGGATGCGGAGAAACGGGAACCCTGGTGCATTGCTGGTGGGAATGCAGACTGGTGCAGCCACTATGGAAAACAGTTTGGAATTTCCTCAAAAAACTAAAAATGAAACTGCCTTTTGAACCAGCAATTCCATTACTGGGATTATATCCGAAAAATCCTGAAACACCAATCCAAAAGAACCTATGCACTCCAATGTTCATAGCAGCACTATTTACAATAGCCAAGTGCTGGAAACAACCTAAATGCCCATCTGTAGATGAGTGGATCAAAAAACTGTGGTACATTTACACAATGGAGTTCTATGTAGCAGAAAGAAAGAAGGAACTTCTACCATTTGCAACAACATGGATGGAACTAGAGAGAATTATGCTTAGCGAAATAAGCCAGGCAACGAAAGAAAAATACGTTATGCTGTCACCTATTACAGGAAACTAATGAACAACACAAACAAATGAGCAAAATTGAACCAGAGGTATGTAAACAAGGAGTAGACTAACAGTAACAAGGGGGGAGGGGGGAGGGAGAAAAGGGGGTAAGAAGGGGAAGTGTAAAATCAAAGAACATGTATAAATGACCCACAGACATGGGCAACTGAGTGGGGACTGAATGTGGGGGAAGGGAGGGGCAGGATACAGGGAAGCAAGAGGGGAAAAAAAAAAAAAAAGTGAGACAACTGTAATGGAAAAACAAACAAAAAAATTTTTTTTAGTGGGGGAAAATGAAAATATGAAGAATGGAAATGCCAGTTCAGTGAATATTAGGACAAAGATTTTCCTTCACGTTGTATATTTTTCTCCCTATTTGATCTCTCCAGAGTTTGGCATTCTAAACAAGTAAGTAATGACTTAAGTTTCTTTGCATAGACCTAATAAGACCAGTTGTTAATAGAGGTTCCTTTTTCTGAACAAGCCTTTGACTGGAATGTCAAGCCTAAAGGAGACATGCTTGGGCTCATGTTGTTACCAAAAAGCCCTAAGGAACTGGGAATGACTTTCAAAGGTAATAAAAGCCCGCGAAATAAAAGGCCTGCTGCCATGGTTGGTTGTGCGGTCCACAGCAATCTCTCCAGGGAAGGAACGAAGGTTGTTTTCCTGAAAGATGGCTAGAAGGGACCTTAAGGCACAATGGAAAACCAGAAAGACTTGGAAAGGACAGGTGTGTACAGGCAAGGATGAATGCCAGGTATGTGGCCCAGCTTTTGTGCACTGAAGAGCAGACTGAGGGCCACCCTAAATGTTCCTTGGGTAAGTTCCAGCAAAACAGAACTAAAGATCATAAGTGATCATTTGCTGCTCTTGTTATGCTTATGCAAATGAACAGGATAAATTAAAAATGGACTTAATGTAGTCCCTTTAAAGACAAGGAGAGTAATCTTAGGGAGAAAAATCAGTATTCAAGGAAAATCACAATGATCAGTGGCAGACTGTAAAGTAGGGCAGCTAACCGTCTTAAAAGTTTCTTCTCATTTAAAAAATGGTTTCACTTGAAAATTAAACCATATCTGTGATATCACCAAAGAGATTCAAGTTGCAGGCAAGTAGAATGTCAAGTGCCTTGCAACTGTATGTCTTCCCAATAAGACAGTCTTACAGATTTAGAGACTTTTTTGTTGGTTATGTTACATAAATTAACATGTGTTTTCTGTTTTCAAAGGGCATAAGCCTATGACCGCATTACCTGAGTGATTGTCTGTATGCATAAGCCTCACTTAATCCTCTCTGCAGCGCTGCCTCCGGAGACTCAACAGTTTGGCTGAACTAAATGGCTGAGTTGGTGAAGAATGGGGTGGTCTGTGGGCTTCACTTTAAAACTGAATTCTCTTTTCTATCCTAATGGCTTGGACAGAAAGGGCCCAGAGGTCTGAGAGGGGGGAAACATAAACTATTTCCCTCAGCCCAAACTAAATAAAATGGGCAAAAGGGTTTTGGACAGGAGAGATGTGCCTAGCACACCTTCCTCCAAAGAAGCCCTTTTTTTTTTTTTTTTTTTTTTTTTCTCCTAATGTGGAACATTGAAAAATTAATCCCTGCCTTTTGCCACCTAGTAGTTATGGATTGAATGATGCTTTTTAACCCTTTTTGCCAAATCTGTTGCCCCCAGAACACAACAAGGATGCCAGCCTGCTAAACCAAGCACGCCGTTGTCCGGAGACAGCCAACTGACCTGGAGTCTGCATGATCCTTCCCCATGTGGGAAGGCCACCCTCCCCTCCACACCCCCACTCTTATTAGGGATTTCTGGACCCAAGGGTAGGTAGGACGACGACCATGTCCAGCTTGAAGCAGCTAGAGGAGCTTGAGACCTTCGCCCATTGTCCTTTACAAGATTACAAAGGGTCTTAATATCTGAGAGGGAGGGATAGTTATTTTTTACGAACCATGGGTATGGACTTGGCGGGGGATGCTGGGGGAGGGAGATACTGGGTGGAGGGGAGTAAAGGGGAAAAAATTGGAACTACTGTAACAGCATAATCAATAAAATATACTTTAAAAAAAAAAAAAAAAAGAATGGACTGATTTGCAGTTTCTAATCTATAGTTTCAAATGTGCCCAAAATCTGACCCCTAGAGCCAAAGGGGCTCCAAAAGGTGCCTTGTGATGCTTCCTTATTTTAGGCAGGCAAGGTATTCTTTTTACCCTTTACAAATTCAACATTAACAAACCAAGGTCCAAGTTCTGGCAGCCAATCAGCACTCATCTTGCTGGTTTCAGCTTCCTTCCGAGGTTCCTTTATGAAGCACATCACAGACCCATGAGCCAGTGTTGAAGGCAGTCCTCAGTGACTGTCCTCCATTCATCGGTGCATTCCTCTTGCCACCTCTTGCAGTTTAGTCCTTAATTGAAAGCCTCCACAGACGAAAATAGTGTTCCTAGATTTTGTTACTTGCAGAGAAGCCTATAATGTGTTCTCTTTTAAAAAGGAAGGTCTTCCTTATTTTAAATGCAGAAGATTGCCCAGAATGATAATATATATATATTTCCCATTTACAATATCTGATATGTATATAGATATTCAGTGTCATGTAGAAAAGACCTGATACTTCATGATAAGACATTAGGAGCAATTTAATAATGCAATTATATATTGTCTTGGAGAGGAAATTTTTTTAGACACCTTACTCCGATTTCAACTGTAGTTTTTCACTTTTCTAGCCATAACTCTGTTAGTAAGCTTATTTCTTACTCCTGCAGATTTGTGTATCTCATCCATAGAATAGAAATCTCTATTTCTATACACCCTTGAGCCCAATGGGGCTTCTATGCCATACATTAGAATAGACTATTATTTAGAGAAGTATATTTATGGAGTTAGGAATACTAACAAGACTCAAGAAATAAATTCTTCAGTTATGTTTCATCTAGTTATCAGATAGAGTTACCCAGTGAACAAGTGAAACAAAGTGATGTTAGCTTTTAAGATGTTTATGGTTCTAGGGAGGAATAGGAAACACAATGCAAGGCTGCAGTGCAAAATATTTTCAATAAAGCAGACATTTCTGATTTAGCACATTCCTCTGGAACAGCAGGCCTATCCGTAAAACACACAGCAGAATGATATTGCTTTGGAAAACAGGTAGACACCTTACCCTGCAGTCAAGTGTGTATACAGGGGAAAAGATTATGTCTCCTGCCACACTCATTAGAGAGCATTTTTTAATTACATCCACATTCTCAGATTACTGATTTGTATGCACAGAGAACAAAGTAGAGGAAAAACTTGAAATGAATATGATTTCCTGCAAACTACTGGGAAAATGTGAACTGATGTGAGTGCCTTACACAGATAAAGCAGCTTAGGAGTAAGAAGATTCCCAGGAAGATGAGGCACATTGACACTCCTCTAACTCAGGACTTCATTCTTGACCCAAATGATAGCCCTAAAGTGTAACTAACTAGTCACTGTTTTGTGTTTACTTAATATTTGTTGATTGCCTGTGGCATAGAGATCTCAAGTTCTCTGAAAACTTGGAACCAAAATTGTGTCATCTGGATCTGAAGGACAGTCATGAACATTCTGACAATGTTCTCCTTTGCATGATAATTCATCTTCTGTTTAAAGATTTGTACTATGTTATTCTTAAATTCAGGGTCACCCTCCCCCAGAAGTGAGACAGAGAGCTCTGACAGGCCAGTGAGGAATTTCCAGCTATTCATACACAGCTGCAGCTACTTGCATGGGTAATTGCTTTTGCCCAAATCAACAGCATAATTGTGGCTCTAAAGATATAGATTTAAAAGCCATTGAAGTATCAAATTATATTACAACAATAGAGCCAGTTCTCCAGAAAATATTCATGTTTTAATTTTAATCAAGCTCCAAGAATGTGTTGAACCCTTGCTATAGGGCAAAAAATGCCAGTGTTGTGATATATTGATGTCTATCATGACAAACAGTGGAGAGATGCTAACAACATATACTGTAGTGATAATCTATTAATATTTCTTTATTATTCAATAATTTTATTTATAATGCATGTATATAGCTTCTAATTTCTGCAATTTAAATTAGAATGGTGAGTTTGAAGATAGAAGGGCCAGCTATGGTTCTTTGGACAGGTGGCTGGTGGTGGCTGTCCAAAGTAGAGTGGAAACTAAAACAAAATTGATTTACCTACTATCTCTGCATATGTTCGGTAGACTGAATCCCAATCTATTACATCCCATCATTGTTTCAGATAAAGAGGAATGTTAATCTCTGCTCTAAAAAATATTCTAATCTAATTAGACAAGGTTCTTTTTTTAAGTATATTTATTGATTATGCTATTACAGTTGTTCCAGTTTTCCTCCATTTGTCCCCCTCTGCCCAGTACCCCCATTCCCTCCAGCAATCTCATACCCCCTTAGTTTATGTCCATGGGTTGTGCATATAAGTTCTTTGGCTTCTCCATTTCCTTTACTATTCTTAACATCCCGTCTATTTTGTACCTACCAATTATGCTTCTTAATCCCTGCACCATTTCCCCATTTCTCTCCTGTCCCCCTCCCAGCTGATAACCCTCCAAATGATCTCCATTAGTCTGTTCCTGTTCTAGCTGGTTGCTTAGTTTTTGTTTGTTTGTTTTTAGATTCCGTTGATAGTTGAGAGTTTGTTCTCATTTTAATGTTCACAGTTTTAACCTTCTTTTGCTCAAATACATTCCTTTAACATTTCATATAATAATGGCTTGACAATGAACTACTTTAGCTTTCCCTTGTCTGAGAAGCACTTTATCTACCCTTCCATTCTAAATTATAGCTTTACTGGATGCAGTAGCATTTTATCACTTTGAATACTTCTTGCCAGTCCCTTCTAGCCTGAAAAGTTTCTTTTAAGAAATCAGCTGATGGTCTTATGGGAACTCCTCTGTAGGTAACTCTGTTTTTCTCTTTCTGCTTTTAAGATTCTCCCTTTATCTTGAACCTTTGGTATTTTGATTATGATGTGTCTTGGTGTGATCCTCTTTGGGTCCAACTTGTTTGGGACTCTGTGCTTCCTGGACTTGTGTGTCTATTTCCTTTGCCAAATTAGGAAAGTTTTCTTTCATTATTTTTTCAAATAAGTTTTTAATTTCTTGCTTCCTTTTCTCCTTCTGGAATCCCTATGATTTGGATATTGTCACTTTTGGAGATATACCAGAGTCTTCTTATACTATCCTTTTGTTTTGTTTTGTTTTTGCATTCTTGTTTCTTCTTTCTGTTCTGATTGAATGTTTATTTCTTCCTTATGGTATAAATAATTAATTTGAATCCCAGCTTCTTTCCCTTCACAGTTGATTACTCTGCATTTTTAAAATTTCAGTTAAGTGTAACCTTCATTTCTTTCTTTATGTTGTTGCCATACTCAATGAGTTCTCTGAGCATCCTGATCACCAGTGTTTTGAACTCTGTACCTGATAGGTTGTCTATCTCCATTTTGTTTAGTTCTTTTTCTAGGGTTTTATTCTCTTCTTCCATTTGGCCCATATTTCTTTGTCCCCTCAATTTGGTAGCCTCTCTGTGGTTTTTTTTTGTTTGTTTGTTTGTTTTGGGTTTTTTTTCTGCATTAGGTAAAGCTGCTTTGACTCCCTGTCTTAGCACACCTGTTAAACTGTTGGGGTGGACAGAGCCTTAGTTATTTGCCAGGGCTGGCCAACCCACTTCACCGCTTTGTGGCTGCATAGGGCATGGGCGTGGAGAGTAGATGATATCGCTGCCTGGTTTCTGGGAGTTTTGCCTGGCACTCACCCCATCTCCAGTCACTTCACCCACTTCCCATATGTGACTGGCACCCTTCCAGCTGTTGTCCTTGTGGTGAATCCCAGAGTGGGTGGGTTTGTACATGTTCTAATTCTGTGTGAGCCCTTTAAATGGACTCTCCTGAGAAACTGGCAGTTTCTTCAGCTGCCCAAAATTT
Organism: Furipterus horrens; assembly: GCF_987537825.1. Taxonomy (NCBI): domain Eukaryota; kingdom Metazoa; phylum Chordata; class Mammalia; order Chiroptera; family Furipteridae; genus Furipterus; species Furipterus horrens. The sequence continues at coordinate 60,478,900 of NW_028327174.1, forward strand.
CATTGGTCCTTACAGCCAGAAGTTGTGGGGATTTATCTTCCCAGTGTGGGAACCCTGAGCTGTGTGTTCTGGCCTGGGGTTGGAATCCCTCCCTATTTTTATCTACCACACATGAATGTGGTACCACCCAAGACATCACTGCCTCCTCTCTGCACTACCCCATACCTCCTCGCCTCTCTGCCCCGATTCCACATCTCCACCCCTCTTACCCATCTGGATGAATGTGGCTTCTTTAAATCCTTGGTTGTTGGATTTCCATACAGTTTGATCTTCTGGCAGTGGGCATTATTTGTTTTGAGGATAGTTGTAATTCTTCCTGTGGTTTCATGGGGTGGCGAAGCATGTCTACCTACACCTTCATCTTGACTAGAAGTCTAGACAGGTTTTACTTAGACAATGAAGTATAGTGAAAATGAGTGTATGTCAGAGTCTAAGACTAATGTTTAATCCCCAAAACTGCCAATTTGGACCGCGTGCTTAGTCACTGAGACTCTAACATGAGATTACTAGTAATATACTTTTATTAATAATATAGTGCATGCAGATAAACTCTGGGGGTTGTTTTCACAATGTCAGGGTCATGGTCACTAGGGTTCTTGGCCTTTCCATTGATCCCAAGAATCTGGGACAGCTCTAAAGATTATGTCTGTGATAAAAGGAGGAAGGGGAAGGGATCAATAGAGCAGAGACTTTACTGAAAAAGACAAAGCTCTTTAGACCCGAATAAGACTTCTGTTTATAGTTCATTAACTAGAATTGTGTCATATGCCACTGGTAGCAAAGGAGGTTAGAAAATGTAGGTTTTTTAAGCAGAACACATTGCCAGTCCAGTCAGAACTGGGGTTATGTTAGTAAATAAGGGGAAAATGGAATGAATAGGTAACTATCAATGTCTGCCTCAATATTCTCACAGAGTTGATGTTAAGGATTATATGAGATAACATATTTGAAAGTGTTGTATTAATCATAAAGCTAAATAATCTTGATTTTTAAGTGCAATAAATTTTACACTATCATCATATAAATACAGTATCATGGATAAAGGCCTTTAGATTAAAATACATTTTTTTAAGTAATATATAGATATATCACCAAATATATAGTATTTGAGGCCTTTCTCACATGTGAAAGAGGGCTAAGCTTTTTCTATGTACTTGAGACAATATAAGTTTAAAACATATGTGAATAATTATGATCTACAATATTAAGGCAAAATATAAAAGCTTTTTGCTCTTTATTTAACATTACCTTTAATTACTTAATTTAGTCTAAAAATGGGGTATATATGACTTTACCTCATTTACATGTGATAAAATGAAATGGTAATCGTGTAGTTTGTGAATTAAAATGGCTTACAGCACTATGCCATCCTTCAAAAGAAATAAATGAAAACTATAAAAATTCTGAAGCACATATTTTAAAAATATTTATCTTCAGTTGCCAAAAACATATAATAGACATTGTATTTTTTTCTTTCAAGAGTCTATGAATTTTTTCGTATCTTATAAATAGTTTGGAAAGTGAAAGCTTTTTATTTTCCCCCCTAAAGTATTTATTCTTTCCATCAATATTACTCAAGAGCTGTACAAGTGCTAGACATTGACAACACAAATACAGGCGAGATACACTCTGGACTACAGGAAATAAGTGCAGCCCACATTCCGTGTCAGGTTCAATATAGGCAGAAGTTTTCACGATGCTCAGATTTTTCCAAGTTCTCCCCAGACTTACAGCTGAGGTAAAATGTCAGAAGTCGGTGTGCAGCCAGTTCTGAGAACCATCCAGGGCTTGGCCTCTTTGGAACCTCATTCGGAACACATTTCCCAACCTAGTTGTGCCCTCCAGGAATGCAGGCATCCATGTGGGATCCCCCACGACCCGCGAGGCAGGGCCCAATGAGCAAGGGTGAAAGCCTTTTTTTTTTATTAAAAAAGTCAATTCAGAGGCCCTGGCTGCTGTGGCTCAGTGGATTGAGCATTGGCCTGTGAAGCAAGTGTCGCTGGTTCAATTCCCAGTCAGGGCACATGACTAGGTTGCATGTCAGGTCCCCAGTTGGGGGCGCAAGTGAGAGGCAAGCACACAGTGATGTTTCTCTCCCTCTCTTTCTCCTTTCCCCTCTCTCTAAAAATAAATAAACAAATAAATAAACAAACTAGTTAATTAATTAATTTTTTTAAGTCAATTCAGGAGAGAAAAATATTCTGTCTCAGTGACAACATAACAGTGCCTCATTCAGAAGCAGTTGGCACAGGACCTTAATTTTTATTGAATATTAGAACATAGATAGACATTAAAATAGTGATGTTAAGGAGCAGATTGTTTGGAAAGCCCCAGAAAACACCTTCCACACACCTACACTTAAAGCTACCTATACCTTACCATGGCCAAGAAGACCTTTGTAGCTAAGTCCTGCCATCCATCATTACACTTCTGCCTCCCTAAATCACACCTTTTCACTCTCATCCCAGGGTGTCTGCACTTGCCGTCACCTCCCCAGTTTTTTACATGGCTGTCTCTCCACCATTCTGGTGCTGATCAGATGTCACCTCCATAGAGATGCCTTCTCTGAACATCCTGACCTTGAAAGAGTCACTCACCATCACCTTGCTTTTACTTCTTCATTACATTTACAATTATCTGACATATTTCATTGTTTCTCCTATGCCTTCCCACTAAACTAGAATATAAGCTTCACAAACGCAGGAACACTGTCTGCCTTGTTTATAGGTCTATCTCCAGTACCTTGAATAGGGTTCATCACAAAGCAAGTGCTCCATAAATATTTGTTGAGTAAAAAATATATATTGTAGTTCTGATTGTCTGATAGATTAAATTGTGTTCCCTATAAACTTTTCTAAAAATAAATCAATACTTTTAAGGTTTATCCCAAATAATTTATTTAAACTACAAGCAGCATTTTATACTTACTATAATCTAAACAGACAGAACCTGACACATAGTTGATCTCAGCAATTATTGACTGAATTGCATTAATTAAAATTTTATTTATATTTAATCTGTAAATATGAAAAAGTAACAAAAGGCAATTGGAAATGACTAGGCTGCTTCATACAGATGTACATAGTATGTAGTATTTCAAATAATTAATATAAATTTTCTTCATATAATATTTTATTAAAATATTCTATTCATATTAGTCTACTGAGAGAAGGATTCTAATTACCTCAAGAAAACAACAGAAGAGCTAACCTAGACATTCTTCTGATGAGTTCCTCACAATTTATTAGCACATAAAAACATATTTTTCCAGAGACTGTCAACTCTCCATGGGAACAAAGTACAGTAAGTCTTTTCTGATCTATACACTAAGTTCCTTAGACTAAGGACTCTTAGATTGTTATATGCATCTTGCATCTTCAACCAAGGTCTCTGTTCTTCAGATTCAGTTTCTTCCTACCCAGCCCAGTTATTAAGAAGTGGTTGTGATAATAGGACATCTTATTTCGGATGTTCCTTTTTCATAAAAAGTGACTGTTCTATTCCCTTTAATTTCTAAGACAGAATGTTAAAGGTAGGATATCCAGTTAAGAGCAAAACAGACTTCTGGTCAAGATGGGGTGTAGGTAAACATGCTTTACCTCCTAACACAACTACAGAAAAAATTACAACTAGACTACAAAACAAATATCACCCAGACCCATCAGAAAATAGAGCTGTATGGAAGTCCGACTACCAAAGATTTAAAGAAGCTACATCATCCGGATGGATAGGAGGGGTGGAGAGGCAGGGAGAGGCGCAGAGCTGTGGGAGTGGCATGGAGAGGTGGCTGAATGGGCAGTCCTACATTCACATGTGGTGGATAAAAATCAGGAGGAACACCCCAGAACACCCAGCAGCCCAGGGTTCCAGCACCAAGAAGATGAATCCCCATAACATCTAGCTATAAAAAGCCAGTTGGTATTTGGGCAGCAGAGAAAACTGCTAGATTATCAGGAATGTCCTCTAAAAATGTCCTCACAGACTTAGAACTTATGCAGACACACACCCCTCTGGGATCAGCACCAGGGCAATAACTGGAAGGGCACAAGTAGTATACAGGGAGAAAGTGAAGTGACTAGAAACAGCGCAAATGCTAAGACACAGCTTTGAGCAAACCTGCAGAGGGCAAGAAGGAGCATTGTCCCCTCTCCAGGACCTCACACACACAGAGCCACAAAGCAGCGAAATGGGTTGCCCCACCCCGGAAATCACCTAAGGCTCCACCCCACACAATTTATATGTCAACTCTTCTACAACAGGCCATGCTACTAAGACAGTGAGTCAAAGTAGCTCTACCTAATACACAGAAACAAACACAGGGAGGCTGCCAAATTGAGGAAACAAACAAGTACGGCCCAATTTAAAGAATAGAACAAAACTCCAGAATAAGAGTTAAATGAAATGGAGATAACCAGCCTATCAGATGCAGTGTTCAAAACACTGGTGATCCGGATTCTCAAAGAACTTGAGTATGGCCAAAGCATAAAAAAGATCCAGGCAGAAATGAAGGTTACATTGAGTAAAAAAAAAAAAAAAAAGAAAAATATATAGGGAACAAATAGTGGAGTGAAGGAAGCTGAGAATCAAATCTATGATCTGGAATATAAGGAAGAAAAAAAGCATTCAATCAGATTAGCAAGAAGAAAGAAGAATTCAAAGAAAAAGAGGACAGAATAAGAACTCTCTGGGATAGCTCCAAACATATCAAAATCAAAATCATAGGGGTGTCAGAATGAGAAGAGAAAGAGAAGAAATTGAAAACTTTTTGAAAAAATAATGAAAGAAAACTTTCCTAATTTGACAAAGGAAATAGACATACAAGTCCAGGAAGCACAGAAAGTCCCAAAAAAGATGGACCCAAAGAGGATCACACCAAGACACATCATAATTAAAATGCCAAAGTTTCAAGATAAAGAGAGAATCTTAAAAGCAGCAAGAGAAAATAAGAGAGTTACCTAAAAAGGAGTTCCCATAAGACTGTCAGCTGATTTCTCAAAAGAAACTTTACAGGCTAGAAGGGAATGGCAAGAAGTATTCAAAGTGACAAAAATCAAAGACCTACTACCAAGATTACTCTATCCAGCAAAGCTATCGTATACAATGGAAAGGCAGATAAAGTGTTTCTCAGACAAGGTAACACTAAAGGAGTTCATCATCACCAAGCCATCATTAAATGAAATGTTAAAGGAACCTATTTAAGAAAAAGAAGAAGATCAAAACTATGAACATTACAATGGCAAGAAATTCACAACTAACAACTGAACCTAAAAAAAAAAAAAAAAACAAGCAAACAACCAAAACAGGAAAAGAATCATAGATATGGAGATCACTTAGAGTGTTATCAGTGGGGAGGGGAGGAGGGAGAATGGGGGAAAAGGTACAGGGATTAAGAAGCATAATTGGTTGGGACAAAATAGACAGGGAGAAGTTAAAAATAATATAGGAAAGGGTGAAGCCCAAGAACTTATATGCACGACTCATAGACATGAACTAAAGGGGGTTGGATTGCTGGAGGGAAGGGGAGTCCTGGGCAGAGATGAGCAAAGGGAAAAGAAATTGGGACTACTGTAACAACATAATCAATAAAATATACTTAAAAATAAATTAATTAAATTAAATTAAAAATAAAAAAAGAATAGTATAGGAGAGGGTGAAGCCAAATAACTTATATGTACAACACATGGACATGAGCTAAGCAGGGGTATTTCTGGAGGAAATGTAGTACAAGGTAGATGGGGGCAAAGGGAGAAAAATTCAGACAACTGTAATAGCATAATCAATAAAATATATTTAAAAATAAGAGCAAAACAGAATGTTCATCTCCTTCATTGTCTCCATCACTTCAGCAAGGTTCATGTAACTCCAGTCACAGTCCAAAGACCCAGCACAAATGAAAAGGAAAAGGCATTGTGAGATAAGCATGTGATTCCTTATTCAATTCATTCAATGCAAGAAAAAGCAGATGTTCATCTTTAATTAAAATACTCCAGTTTAAAAGTAAAAGGTGATAACTTTACATATTATACAGGTAGGACAACCAAATTCTTAATTCAATATGGAATTCTAAAAGAAATTATTGGAGTTCAGCCTATCAAAAGACTCATTATAGAAATATAATTTCTTCTGTCATTCCCATGATGTAACTTGACATAGCACTGAAGAAGTCTTAAATGTATTATATGTGGATAAAAAACATTTTTAATCTTCAAGTTGTTTCCTTAAAGTATTGGCCCATATGGTGCTATAGTCAATCATTCGCCTAAAAGTGGGATCAGGGATGAATAAAACAGAAACAAAACAACCAAACAAGGATTTTAATAATTCTGAAGAAACTAACATTCAATGTAATGGCCATTAATAAAAAATATTCAAGCTACCAGCAGAACTGCCACCATAAACTGAGCAGACTATGGTGAATCACTGAAAATCATAAAACTCTTAAGTATCTTTTAAGATGCATTTCCCCTATCCAGGAATTAACTCAGAAGGAAATATTTTTAAAGGAACAGACTGCTCCTCTGAATGTCAGACTCCACATTGTTTTAATAGAAAGCAACAATAAATTGTTTTAATGGTAGAATCTGAATACAATGCTTGCATTTTCTACGAAGTCCCAGCTTTTGAGCTAAGCTCAGTGTGATCAAAATATAGTAGTAGAGAGAGTGAGTCTTTGATGCTCTTAGCTTCTACTGTTTCTGTGCTCAGGTTGCCCTGCCCCAGGAGCTCTGTGTCTTCAAGCTTCTCCTGTCACCTCTCCATCCTTACCCAAGTCATTTAGTTCAAGAAATAAGTACCAAACATCCCCTGCGTGGCAGGTCTGAAACAAATCCTATATTTTTAGAGCTCAGAAAGGCAAAATTGTTGATGTTGAGGTTGTATCTAATGTCCCTATCTCTTGGGACCTCAACCATGCACTTGTCTTTTCCCCCACCAGGATGTCTTTCTTGGCTGTTCTTCTCTCCTAATAGCACTATAATCCTAGAAGATGATTAAGTACAAGAAAATCATTATGTCTATGAGTAGGCATAATAGAGATTTCTATCAAGGTTCAATGTAACCTCCTAGATTAGTCAGGGTACTCCAGAGAAACAGAAATAAAAATATGGTGTTGAAATGGAAGATGTGGGTGAACAAAGCACAGGGGAGGAAAACTGAGAAGTCTGATCACATTAAAATGTCCAGCGTGTGCAGGGCCTTGGAGGACAGAACCAGTATGGGAAATTAAGACAATAGGGTAGATACCTGAATGCTAGAAAAAGAAAGTTTAAAATATTTTAAAAGACTGTTAAAATACAATCCAGCTTGTTTCTGAAGGGAGCAACTATATATGAATTAGCAAGGATCTTACATGAAAAAAATGAAAGGGTATGCTCAGTGCTACACTCCCCTTACAATTCTGTACAAAAGAGCCTCGATTCCACTCAAAATCTCCAAACATGAGTAGAAAACACACATCACAATTTTTCATTGCTTCTTAGGAGCTGGTCTTTTTTCTGACCACAATTATCTATTATCTCCATAACAGCTAACAGCAGTTTGGGGCATTGTTATTAAGAGGGGATGACTATTTAAAAGAACCACTTTTTTGCTCTCGACACCCTATCTTCTAGGCAAAAACAATCATTGCTCTCTCTTCTCTTACAGTGTGACTCGCACAGCAGCAGAAGGCAGCGGTTCCAGTTTTCCTCTGACCTTCCTTCTCATCTGCAGGCGGTGTCTTACATATTTAAAGATGATTTGTTGAAACCAAGTTAGCAATCGCGGAAATGTAAGAACCCACAGAATGTCTTCTTTCATTTGTAAAATCTGCTTTCAAAGACACATGCTTTTAGAGAGAGGCTGTTATTTAAGTATGGCAAATACATTTGTTTGTTTTCCAAGTAATGTAAATCTCTCAGTGGCCTAACATAATCGCAATGGATCTTCAAAAAGCTGGGAAAAGTGAGAAATGGACACCAGCAATAATCATCTGTGTTAACATGTCATATTTCTTTTGATGAGATATTAAAACCAAAGGACTGGGAACAAGGAGAAGTGGGGGAAAGTTTGCATTTTAACTCTTTATCATGACTTCCTTAAAGAAATTTTCACTTCAACAGAAGTTTCTATAAGCAGAGCTAAAATCTAATTTATTTTTGGAAAACAGAAAAAATAAAAATGTTATGAATAGTCTTATTTCAGGCAATCAAAGAGCGTGGAACAAAAAATCTAGTATTTGATTTGTTTTTCACAAGTATGGTTCAAAAAACATCTGCGCTTATGCCATGAATCCTTCTGTGTAGGACTCTCCCTTAGAAGTTTTAGTAGATCTGAGTCCATTGATCTGTGATTTGGTAAACTTGAGAGGTTTTTGAAGGGCAGCCAAAGTTTCACTTATTTTTTTTTAACAATTCTCTCTCTCAAACCTGAGTGCATCTATCTTGTTCCTAGAGAACTTAAGATACATTTTTATACTCAAGACATCAATGTGCTGGAACTTGAGAACAAAAGCTAGGTAGACTTATTGAGACACTGAGTTTCTTTTAAAGAAATATTTCACTTAGTTTCTTAATGAGCATGTCTGACTTTAGTGAAAGAGAAATGCTTAAAAATACAAGTGCTGCTTCCCATGGGAATTTATAAGTTTCAAATCTAGCCACGGGTCAGGTCTTAGACATTAATACACACAATTTACTAAAGATTTTAAATAATTATTTTTTTAAATCCACCCAGTAATTAATTAATTGGAAATTGGAAAAATTAATTGGAAAAAATTTTAGGTATAATCTTGGTTAATTCAAAGTAGTTTCCACTATTAGCACTTCTGAACACTTCTGATTAAATCATGAAATTCTAGATAAAAGGAACATTATATGTCACGTAAATGAAAGAATAGGTATAAAGTAATTAGTACATGGCCAGGCACAAGGGGCTCAATAAAAAGTAGCTGGCAATTTAATAGTCTATTAGTGACAGTAACTGTAGTAACCATATACCCCAGTCCTCACCCAGCTGAGGCCTGGAGAAATCAAATGATTTGCCCAAGATTACAAACCAAGCTAGCTAGTGGGAGAGCTACAATGAGAACACAAGCCCCCTAACAAGTCTAATACTGTATCCAAATACTTTGGGGAAAATATTTTTTCAATTATAATGAGTTATTTTGTCATATAAAATATCTTTATAAAGAAGGGCTAAGCTTCACTTATATTCAGGTAGAAAGTCTTCTCCGTTTCTATTTTGAACTTGTAATTTCAGAATGTGATTTTTTTTTCTCACATTCTCTGTCTCACCTCTGTTTAGCCTCTCTGCTACATTTAATACCATCACCTTTACCTGGAGTGATACCACATTAATCCAATCCCTACCTCTCTAGTTACTTTTTCTGTGTTTACTTTCTCCTTCCTTCCTCATGTACCCAAAGCATGGGAATTCCAAAGCTTTAGGTTTTGTGGAAGCTGGGTGATTTGGCTAATATCATACAGCTAGCAAGGCAATAGAGCTATAACTCTAGTTTTAGTTTCTCATTTCAAAATCTATGAACTATTTGATACATGGAGATATTTCTCAAATGCACCACACAGACACCTGCATACAACCACTTTTAAATTAATGGCTACATGCACTATAAGTATTAGTGTATTAGCTTTGCAGGGTTTTCTGTGATTTAAATATGCATTTAGTAAAAGTTTTATAAGTTTATGTAGATTATAATAAAGAATGAAGCTAACTAGACAAGTGAAAAATTAGAAAACAGCACAAGAAATAGATGCTTTTAAATAAGTAGAAGCACCTGTATAATAGAAATGAGTATGAGGTATATAATAGAAATGAGCCTACAATATAAGCACATATCTGAAAAAATAAATTAAAATTCTAATACAATGCATGTCTTGTATCGTTTTCAAATTTCTATACAAGAACCATAACTGTCTTCTTGTTTGCTTTGTTGTGCCAATAATTTATGGAAGCCAGAAGAGAAAATTACAGTCTTAAGGATGCTAGGGCAAGACTTAATAGTATCCCTGAGCCCTAAAATAATTAATATCCCTTTTTAAAACACCAAACAAAGAAAACTATATGTTAGAATCCAGTGTTATCATCATAATTTTGAGATATTTTTTAAGTCAGGTGAACCTTACATTAAGACATTAGCCTCACACTGGGTGAGTACTTTAGACAATATCTTTAAGGGAAGAAATTTCCTACTGATACATCTAGTGTTAAGATATACCTCCCTCTGAAATGTTGCCAACACATGAAAAAAATACTGGTTTTGAAACTTGTCCAACTTGTACATCAAGTCAGCCAGGTTCCTGAGATAGATCACTTGGCTTTTATGTTCTTCTATTTCCACATTTCCTCTACCAGAGTTATCTATTTGTTTATTGCTTCTCTACAGGACTTTCTAAATAGGGACCACTGAGAGCTATAATCCCCAACTGCAATATAGGTTTTATTGGGTAGCAGATTATCTTAGCTATTGGGTCATTATTGTGGCTCTACCTAAGAATATTTTACACCTACAATTTTTAAAACTGTTTATTCTTAGTTGAATACTTAAGACTGCTATAGCATTTCTTGATTGATTAATACTTTGGAACCAATAAATGGTTTGCAACCTAGCAAGTTTCTGTTATTCACTTTGCTATGGCCTACCTCATTTAAGGTGGCACATAGTGTAACAATATGTAGTATTATTGCTGTTACTATTTGAATATTAATCAGTTATTATTTTTATTATTAATCATCACCTCTCTACTCATAGCTGTCATACAAATGACCTATTGTATTTGGCCAGAAAAAAGAACAGAGAACATAAGCAACCAAATCCTCCAAGTGTAGTTTTTGAGCTCTGCCCTGCTTTTACATTACAGAAAAAATTCAAAATTCTGAAACACAGGCCCTGTACTTTGACGGTACTGAAAGAAAATTACAGCTGTGACTAGAACAAAGTTGTAGCAATAACAAGAAACTTCTGCTGCATAATATACCCTTGGTAATGAATCATCAAGAAAAGGCACACCCAAAAAGTTCACAAGATACTTTTATAGGACTTTTTTCTTCCACTTTCGGCGTCGGCGGCGGCGGCAGCCGTCCGTCCCGAGAGACGATGGTGTAGCTTCTTAAGAGTCTATCTGCACCGCCGAGAATGGCTATGCAGTCCGACTCGGGAGTGACATGGTAGTATCTGTCTCCTCCCGTGTTGAATCGACATCTTGCGATGACGCTGAAGCTACAGAGCCTGGGCAGGGTAATATGGAGGGTCTGCTGTTGCCCATGCAGCAGACCCCCCCTCTCTTCGCAGCTGAAGGATCCAAGGGAAAGACGGAGTCAATACAGCTTGGGTTCAGGTGCGCCGCAGGAGTTGCCGGTGTTGACTACAACGTCAAACCGCCTTAGGGACTCCGGCTCCGGATTTTCTGTCGGGGTTTACTCCCTTAGCCTTTCCCCTGAAGAGGTATGCCGCAAGGCAGCGGAGGTTTTTTGGAGTCAGAGTTTTCCTTCTCTGATGTACCCTGACTGGAAGATCGAACCAGCGACACTTAGCTCGCAGGCCGACGCTCAATCCACTGAGCTAAACCAGCCAGGGCAAAAAAAGAAAAAATATTTCTTCCACTTTAATGCATTGCATACTGATAATTCTAAGATCAAGTACATAATAAATATATCAGTCTATTATAACACTAAGAAATTTGCCACAGGCCCACATATATCCATTTTTTTAAATCATGGAGGATTAGGAAGATAATCAGAATGTAACTGTATTGTTTGTTTCTCTTACATATTTTTTAATGTAACTAGAAATCTACTGAAGCAAATCATCACAAAATCTTTGTCAAAAAGAAAAACAGCATAGATTATATAGTAAAACCACTTTTAAAAAAGAGAACATTTCAGACAATTTTAATATTCTTTTTTTTCAGTTTTAATATTCTTATTTGATAAAATTATAGGCTCAGGAGCTAGAAGAGGAGGATGCTTTTCTTCCTTCCTTTCTTCCTTCATCCCCCAACAAATATTTACTAAGTGACAACAATGTTCCAAGAAATAGAAAAATCACAGTCCCTTACCTCAAGAATCTTATAATCAGTGACTAAGGCAAACAAATAAGTAATTCCATTACAACAAGGTGGCTGCATTAATAGCTATAAATCAAAGTTGTGTAAGTGACCAAAAGAGGGCACCAACAGCTCCACCTAGATAGGAGACTTTTGGCATTACTTGAATGATAGATTCATTAATGCACCAAAAAAAGTTTCCAAGATCATATAACTACACTTCAGCAGGAAAAATGAAGTGCTACATGCATTAATTTTAGATCCAGATGAGCTTAAAATATTATTCCACAACCTTCATGATAAACCAGACAGCATGCTCAGTTAAGACTGTGGGCAGTATGTCAAAAGCTCTTTCAAGTCAAGGGCTGACTTCTGCGTCTTTTTACTGAATATAATGCTCAGTATAAACACAAAGTAGGTGCCTAATGCATACTAATTACACACTCAAAGCTAGATGAACATGCAAACTATTTTCACATACAAAGACAGAATTAAAATGCCAGTGACCTTGGTAAGCTAAAAGATAAAACAGAAAATAAATGAACATTGAAAAAGTCTTTGCCTTTTAGTTCATATATCTTCAGTTGAAATTTGAGTATAGTCACCTAATAAGCTTAGTGGCCTTTAGCATGGTTCCTAACCTATTAGACTTTCAACAATTTAGTCATAAAATAATGATAAAGATATTGATACTAATCCCTGTGCCCTTGGATCATTGCAAGGAATAAGTGAATTAATAATATACAGTATTCATGAAGGCTTCTAATTTAGGGCTTGGCCCAAAGTAGGATACTCAATAAATGGCAATGTCCTCACTAAACATACAGAATAAAGATTTCCTAACTGAAAAAGTCCTTGGAGTATCTTCTCATCAATTTCCCTTTAAGATAGTTTCAACTGAAAATATGTGGAAAAGGTTATTCCACAACCTCCCTTATTCTAACGATTTAATCTCCCTTGAGAGCAGAAAAAAGTGGCATCTGTATCAGGCATAAACTTCATCATTCATTTATTTGACAGTTATTAAGTATCTACCACATGCCATGGATTATGTCCCAGACCAGTGTCTTTAAAACCTATGTCCAAATTTCTGGTGTAGATGACTTGGTGGATAAGTACCCACAACAATGTCCAGTGTTGGAAATTTACTACTTCCTGAAACAGCTTTTATTCTTTGGACAGATTTAAATATTATTTGATGACCAGAGGGAGAAGAATTTTGAGGGAGGATGGAATGAGTTCAATGTGAGATGTATTGAGTTTGAGTCCTCTGAGACTGGATCCAGATGGAGAGATCTAGTCAACACCTGACATTCAGACTGAAAAGGTCTTGCCAGGGATCTCAGATTTGAAATCATCAACACGTAACCCCTAGTAAAGTGATGAGAGTAAATGAGATCAACAGGAAATTTGAGTATGTTGATAAGAACAGAGTACTGAGAACATTTCAAGGAATGGCTAAGGAAGAAAAGCAATCAAAAGAGGTCCTAAAGAAATGATCATAAAAGTAGGAAGAGAACCAAAACTATAAATACAGTTTTATATGCCTATGGGGGAGGGGAGTTTAGTCAGAAAAAAAGGGAACTGGTCATCAAATGTCAGAGAAATTAAATAAAATGAAACCTAAATAAAATGCACTGAATAAAGAATTTAATTTACCCATAAAAAAGTTCAAAGAAAGACAACAATAAAGAGTCCATCTAAGGTCCGATGCCCCCAAATCATGTTCTCCTGGGAGCTGTCCAGCTGCTCTTTCATGAACACTCCCAGTATTAAGAAATCTACCATTTTTGAAAATTCTTAATGTTTGGAGAGCTCTAAATATTGCAAATTTTCTCTCATTTTTGAGTCAAAACCTTTTTCCTTGTATATCTACCAACTGATACAACACTGTTTTCTAAATATTTGAAGATAAATTTTCTGATATACCACTTGGCCTAATCTGCAAATATAAATCTGTGTGCATGTGTACATAAATGTATATTTGTTTATTGACTGTCTCTGCCGCTGGATTATAAACTCCAAGAAGGACACTCTACTTTACTGTCTGCAGCATATAGCACAGTGCCTGGCACATAGCATGTGCTTCATAAACAATGATTAAATGAATATGTATATTGACAAATAGGGTTTTAAGCTCTAGAATAATTATCCAATGAAATTTTACCATTTCTTTCTCTGTGGATTTTCTTGTTAATTGGACCAATATTCATGTAACTTTCTAAATCAGTGTAAGAAAGCAAGATAGATTGAGTGCCTCTCAAACTCCCTTCCAGAACTTTGATTCTATGAAAAGCTGACAAACACCCCATTGGGAAATCAGAAAACCTGTGTTCCAGATCTGGGTCTGCCACAATTTCTTTGCCCTTCAGCAAACGGGGCTGCTCTTCTGGGCCTTGGGACCTTATTTATAGAGTGAGGCTTTTGAATTCTATATACTCCACAGATTTTTCCTGGTTTAAAACTCTAAGATTATTGAGTTGGAGATATCATGTGTAAATGTTTTAATAAAAAGCATAAAGAAAAATATTTGAAATGCCTACTCACTGTTCTAATTATATCATTTCTTCAAACTTCATATTTTTCTTTTCTAGTTATTGTGTATTTACAATAAGCTCCTTTTATACTACATTTTCACTTTGCCATATCCTTAAAAAAAAACCTGTCCTGTCATCTTCAACAAAGTGGATCCTCAAATGAAATTACACTTGTTTGTTATGATTTTAAACCTTATTCTTCACAAAGGTCTTTCTCTTAGTTCCATCTAGAAAGTTTTGTTTCCATTTGTAATTTTAGAGCACAATCTATAATGATACTTATTAGTAATTAAGACAAATTATAAGCAATTACTATTCCATTCTATAAACAACAACTATAATTCAGACCAAGAAAGTGAATCATATACAAAGGGCATATAATACACATAATATGTATATTCTAAATATATATATTCATAGGTATTGCATTATACCTTTCATTTTTTAAAAAAAGATTTAAAAATAGTCTATCTGTTCCTATTCTTTTCCAACGTTGAATTCTAAAGACAGAGTCAAAAGAAAAGATAACATGGCTGTAAATACAGCACTCCTCCTCTGATGTTGTCATCATTTTAAAAACATCTATAACATTCAAGAATAGGAATCTACTATTCATATTACCATAGAATGTCTGCTGCCTCAATTACAATATTGGGGGAAATGTCCCTTAACAGATATATTTACTGTTTACTCAAAAAAGGGTTTTCTGAAATCTTTTAATATAATTAATGTTTTATGAGGCTTTGTTATTAATCAGAAAGTTAGAAGATTGCAAAGTTCAATATTCACTAAGCATTGAGCATCTAACTAGTCTTACACTGATGTTCTCCAAATGCAACTGAGTGCTGCCAACAGGGCTGCTGCATAGGCTATTCCCATGCTGCCCCCAAGATTCCCATTTCTTACACAGCAAATAGCCCAAGGGAGATACCTGTAAGATAAACATAATAGAATATTTCAGCCTGAATTTAAATTCCTGAAAAAGGCATTTTAGCTCACATCCTCTTTAGGAGTTGGAATTGTTTTGTTTTGTTCTTCAATTCAAAGGAATAAATATTTCAGTTTAGTATTTTTTCAAATTTCCTTGAATACTACTTCTATATCTCATTTCTTAAAATGTTTGATCAATGAAATAGGAGAGTCATAGAAAGCCATTTATGGGAAGTCTATGCCATAGTCAAAGAATGCTATGGATGTTATAGTGTAGTTTGAATGATATAGTTTTAAACTTCAAGAACTAGGACATATTTAGGATGTCTAGATATAAATAGTTTGAACCAAGACAATTCTCTAACCAGACTTCTGTTAGGCTGAATGAGTCTCATTTACCAACAAGTAGGACTGGGTTGCAGTACTGCATGATTAAAACTCAGCTCTGAAGGCAGGGTATGGGATTCAAAACTTGTCTTCACTTCTTATAAGGTGTGTGACCTTGGTCAAGCCACTTATTTATAAAAATATAGATAATAGTAGTACTTTCGCTGGAATTACTGTGTGATTTAAGTGAGATAATTCATGTAAAGTGCTTGGAACAGTGGCTGACACATTATAAATGCTTGAATTTTAAATTGTTTAAATGTCCATAGAGAATAAAGACCACAGAGAAAACGTCTCTGTCCCCTCACAGTGTTCTTGTCTGTGACAGCTATGGAGGTGCACAGCCTTAGTACATAATTATGTTCAGGGCACAGCAGAGGGTAAATACAAACAGGGAACTCTGAACATGCTGCCCACTTCTCTCTACTGCTCTCTCTTCCTGCTCTCCTCAGCTCCTCCAGGCGGCAGGCCATTGCAGGAAAGGTGTACTCCATGGTGTATGGGGCCAAGTTGCTGCAAAATGGGCAAAAACCCAGAGAGAAAGAAAGAACAACAGAAAGAAAGGTGACTCCTCCTGCTGACACTAAGTAGAGCTGAGATTCTTTTATATACAGTATTGTTTCCCAGGGGTCTCTCCTTGGTGTTTTCTACACACTCTTCCTGGAGATCTCATCCAGTTAGAAGGTTTCTCCTGCCACATGTACACTGATGGCTCCCAAGCCTCCATCCCTAAACCATAATTCTGTCCTGAACTCCAGACTCATACTTACCACTATTTATTTAGATTTCCTTTTGGATATCCCAAGAGTACCTCAACATCAAAATGCTTAAAATTAAACCTGTCGTCTTCACCTAGATAGACTACAACAGATTTGGGGATTTTCCTGTGTAAGCAACACCAGTCACTTAAGCCAGGACCTAATCTTGACTTTTTCTCTCTCTCCCACATACATTCAGTCTTTAAGACCAATTGGTTCCATCTTGTCTTTTTTTTCCCTTCTTTAACTCTTTTTCTTCAAACACTTTCCAGTTCTCACTAGAATCACTAAAATACCTCTCTAGCTGGTCTCCCTGTCTTCCATGGAACCTATTCTCTTATCCTGCCACTAAGGGAACTTTCTAAATGCCAGAGGAGGACCCCAGTGGGCCAGTACTAAAAGCCTGGCACAAGTAATATAGGTCACTCGTTTTCATTACAAGTTTATTTAAAGTAGCTCTGAAAGTGGACATAAACCAGGCAAAGAAAGAGATATCATTTGATGTGACAGAAAAACACACTGTCAAGAACTGGGAAGGGTTTGAGAGTTTTACCCAACCTGCATTCTTACAAGTCAGCCTCCCATATTTTACGGTTGCTGGAAAAAGACATGAGGCTCCTGGCTCAGAGACAAAAAGACTTTATTACTCATTGTATAGCAAGTAGTGCTAGTGTCATTATTTTAGTCAGTTCTCTTGCCCGCAAATCCCACAGGTGGGATGCAAAGCAGCCCATGTGGATGTCATACACACCTTGGTTTGCACAACCTTGTGCTAAGTGAACCCATATTTCTTATAATGGGCTAAAGCAGACCTCCCTTTGTCCTAGATGGAGACATTGTTTTTGTTATGCTGGACAGTAGGCAAATCTGCCTTGTGATTCAGAAGGAGACATTATCTTCCAAGGTGGTTCATTTTTAAACATCCTTAAAAAGATGTTGTGGAACAAAAAGGCAGTTAGTGTCATGGAGGCTCGTCCCCCAGCAGACAGGCTTTAATTCAAACCAGCCTCCTGGTACTCCCTAGCTGTATGATTTTGATGACTCTCTACCAGAGTTTCCTCACCCAGTTGAAGATATCACTCACCCCTAAATCAAAATTGTTTTACGGTATCAAGTGAAATCTTATGCATGAATGTGCATTTGTAAACAATACAGCACTGTCCAAATGTAGTTATTATGTATGCCTCTGGAATACACTTTTTTGTTTATTACGGACATGAAGGATGAAAATAATTTAGAATTTAACTAACATATGTAAGGTAACAAGGCTATAGTAGATGGGATTTACATATGTTAGTTAACCTTTCCAAGCAACAAAATTTTATCTTCTGTAAAACAGAGAAAATAGTAATAGCACTCTCATAGAATAGTATTGAGAACCAAATAAAAAAAGGAATGGTTCATGAACTGAATGACTGTAAGGAGAATATTACATTGTGCCTGACACAAAATAAGTACTCAATAAATGTTAGCTGCTAAAAAAAAGAAAAAGAAAAAAAAAGAAAATAATATAGAATTTTAGAATTTAAAAATTAAAGATCAAATAATAAAACAGATATTAAATGTCTGAATACATTCTAGATTATGCTTGGGAGGGTCATGGTGAAAAGTAAGGCATGTTCCTTGACCCCAAGAATTTCACAGCATAGGGAAGAAGCACAGAGAAAGGACAGTGGTCAAGATATGTTAATGTGATGAAATAGAAGCATAAAAGGATGGCCTAGGGTCACCACTGATTTACCAAGCTTGGAGAGATTTAAGTAATCTCTAAACCCAAGTTACCAACAAGAAACTAATGACAAAAATGTCCAATAACACTCTTTCAGACATTCAGTTTGGTAAAATGCCCTGACAAAAATTTGTTATTCTGAAATAGTTTTTACAAGACCAAGGGGAAGTTTTGGTTTGGCACCAGGCATTTTTCTGTGCATTGTATTACTTCCATGCATTGACATTTTACCTCTTTGTTCCCCAGGAACTACAATGAATTTATTCTTTGTCTAACTTCTAACCTCTCTCAAAGGTCAAGGATTTCCTCTTTTCTTTGTATGAAAGTGCTAGCTAGAACAAACTTCCTTTCTGACCTCTATTTTCTCAGTCATGCCATCTGACCCCCTACCTAACTCTTTTTACCATCCATATTCTATGAAATGCAAACCTTCCCAACCCCTGACTGCCAGTTATTGTCTTTTTTTTTCCTCTGATTTCACTCCAGTCTGCCATACCATCCACCCACTGAACTTGAAGCAGATTTCTCAAAATACAAAATGAAGTATTAGCCACAAACCCTGAAGTCCACCTTAAAGACTAGATGTAATTAGCTGCTAGGAAAAGACACTAGGCAAAAAAATAAATAAATAAAAGAAAAAACCTAATTCATCCAGTCTTCCCAGAACTATAACATGGACTTTGTTCCTAAGTAAAATTCACTAATATACAATAAGCTTGACTTCAATTCTACCGATCGATTTTGAAAATCTTTTAGTACTGTAAAATCCCTTAATTTTTCATTAATTTCATATTTGGGATTGAGTTGAGAAAAAAAATAGGTCTTTTTCAATAAATTCCACAGTAGCCCTCGCTCAATAACCTTAGATCTTAATTTTACAAATCTCAGCATTCTGGGACAATACAGGAAAAAACAGGTTCATTCAATTCAAAGCCTGCCTTGGACTCACCAAGGAGTTCCAAAAATACTTTTTATACTTCACAGAAGACATCATATTCAAGGGTTTTAAGAAACTTTTTAAGCATATAGGAATGCTAATACATACAGGTTAACTCAATCTTTTAAAATAAAGGTGACACAAAAATTCCAACTAAGTTCTTAATGCTCTAATGACTTGACTTTTTTAGTTACATAATACACATGGATTTCCTTAGTAATCAATGGCAACAAGCATTTAAAAGCTTTACTTGACCCAGAAGGACTAAAATAAAATACTTGAATGCATACCATCTATACTAAATAGCATTTAAAATTTACAACGCCAATAATATTAAATATCATTAAAGCCAAGAACAATAGTATCACAGTCACAAGTGTTCCTGAAGGTGAAAAAAAGCAAATCTGGTTCATGATAAATAATGAAAATGGTAATTATGTAGATAAGAATAAATGGCTTTAAATTCCCTAATGAATGATAAGTCAAGTCACTGACAAGAGCAATCAAAGTACAGTCCATATGTGATTAACAACACTTAAATTTGGCATTGACAAACATTATTTAATTTATACAATAGTAGAATCACAAGCATATGTAGTTTCTAAATCTCCAGGTTACAATAAATTGTGAAATATCAGTTAGCATGCTTATTTTATTTTTGTTCTTGATATGTTGCCTAGAATGCATGTATTTTTAATGCTAAAATATCTTTCAAGGGTAGGTCGAAACAAATATTCTCTCTCTCTCTCTCCCCCCCACACCAACAAATTCTGTCTCTTACACACACAACATAAACACACACTCAATTAGACAGAATAAATAACACTGTTTCACAGAATACTTCCTTACACATTGAAAAAATATGCAAAAGACATTTTATCAATATGAACTCTTGATCATCTCCCCATTAAATTTATCAAGTATGTCTTATGTGCCAGACACTATGTTAAACACTGGGAATCAACAGAAACATGATACACACATGACAGACTCAGTAAAATGTATTCATATCATTATTCAGCTTAAGCAAAGCTATTTTATAGAACAGAAATTTCTAAGCCCTTAAATGAAAGAAATTGGGTAAGCTTTAATAGCATTACTATTGCAAACTATATTAATCATACAGCTTGCAAGAAAACAAATTGCTTCACTTCCTCATAATGACATGTCTAAATCCAATCTCAGTTTATAATTAATATGCCAGCATAAGAAACATAAGAATTTCCAGGGCATTGATAACACTAACAACAATATCGTTCACCCAGTGAAATGAGCTTGTGACATGAGGCCCAGGTCATACCGCAGTACAACAGGAGTCACAAACATAGCTACAACACTTGGCATTAGTAAAACCGGTTTTAAAAAATGCTAATGATATATAAAAAAGTTAAACTCTCTAAGTAATAAGTCATCATGTCTTCAACCCAAAAGAGACCACTATGGAAAGGTAGTTAGGATTAGCAGAACCAAAAAGAAAAAGGAAAAAGAAGAGATATTCACTTTAAAGTTGTAAGCCCAATTAACATATAGGAAACCAACTGTTTTCAAGTCTATCCTCTTACCTACTCATAACAACTACTTAAGTACAACAAAAATCTACACATTGTGGCCAAAATTTTGACATTTAAGTCCTAAAAGGAAGCAAATACTGTTGAAATTCCATAAACGATTTAGGGAAGTAAAATTGACTTTGGACGTCAGAATATATCCATGCACATTATAATGCCTTACTTAAAAAATAAACATTTCTTCAAGATACAGGAAATAAACTTACATTAATATATGAGAAACAGACGATTTCGGGTTACCACTTTGAGGAGGAGAATATGTTCTCTAAATAAAAGACTAGAAAATAAGGAAAACACTTACAAATTCTGTGCTCAGATTAAATAGCCTTTGAGAAAAGTGTTTAGAGTCAGTGGCCAGGTTTGGGCTGTTGCTACAGGGAGAAACCCGTCAGAAAAGTCCGAGTTGGGTGCCTCTCACTTTTATGCATGCATGGATGGAAATTAAAGGTGAAAAAGCTCCCTAAAGCCTTGCAACTCCACTGTAGTCCATGGGCCAACAGCATTAGCTCTGCCTGGGAACATGTTAGAAATGCAAAATCTCAGGCCCCACTCTAGAACCTGCATTTTGGCAAAATTCCCCCAGAAGACTTGTGAGCATTTTGAAGTTTAAGAAGCAGTAATCCAAAGGAATAAGGCATTACAGAACTATAAAGAGTATTTCAAATATTTGGCCTATATTCAAACTTCTGCATGCCCAACCTCTCTCATAAACCCTACAAGATATCACCAACTTCAAGGTGAATTCAGCATCAACTGCACAAATGAGTCAACAAGAAGAAAACTAAATACAGATATGAGAGCAAAGCACTCCTCATTATTATTCAGCTGCTCCAGCTGAGCCCTTTACTGGTGACCAGCCTGACTCTAGATGCCAGCGGGTTGGCATATTATGGCAAGAGATGGCAGAGGGCAGGCATACACATATCTCCCTAACTAGCTGTTATCGCATATTCCTGTCAACAGCTCATGCCCCTTAGCCTGCATATGGCCTGCAGATATGTCTGTTGGCCCACTTTAACTTGGAGTTTATTACCATGATTTATAAATCTGGAACCTTCACATCAAAAAATCTGCACATCTAAGTTCTCTTCTACAAATCAGAAAATCTGGCAACATCAGACCTACATTCTGGCATGGCAATAAGTGCAGCCAAGGCTCAGCTGTCCCACTTAGATGTTGGCCAGAATCTCCACCACTCCCTATGGTCTCCCCAACACTGTAGCTGAGGCAGAGTGTCAGTTGCCATTTGTCATCTTCCATTTGGTCTGCTTCACTCGTTCACATTCCCAGCGTGACCCCACAGGCATCTGAATATGCAACCCTTTTAAGAGGCTCTAAGGAGCATCATATCACTGATATCAAAACATTCAGCCTATCTGAATTTATTCTTTCATATGTGTAATTCAGGAAAAGGAGCTACTGTTTGTGTTACCCTCAGTTTGATCATAGACCTTGTGAGCTGGAATCAATCCACTGAATTACACACTACCTCACTTTAAATATATTTATGCTATTTATCTACACAGCTCATTCCAACTTGGACATTTTAACAATTTCTTTTCAGAACCGTACTTCACAGTTATAAACAAGAATTAGTAGCAACTGCAGGCACAGCACAAAACATTCTTAAACCACTCCTCCAGATTCATTTCAAAACTTCAAGTAATATACTAAAATGGTAAATTCTATGAGGACAGGTGTCTTTGTCTTTTTTATTTGCTGGGAGATTCCCAAACAGTCAGGAATTGTTTAATAAATACTTATTAAATAAATGAATGAACTTTTGCCAGAAATTATAAATTCTCAAAAATTCATACACAGATTTTGAATGAATGTGTTTAATTATCAACAGGTATATGAAGATGATCCATTTGCTAGTCTAGTTCTATTTTGGTTGTTCATTTTATTTCAGTGACTATGAAAAGATATGTAACCCTTAAAAGCCTAATACTTGTGGCCTATCACAACTTGTTTTGCAACAAAACAGCATGATACAAACTAGACAAAAATGACTAAACTGAATTACAAAATTTAGTCTGATTCAATTTTATGTCCCCATGTCTATAGTCTTTAGTCATCATTATCATCATCATCCCAACCTTATAAAGCTGAATACCTTTTACAAATCACTTATTAAAAAGCATTTATGAAAAGTTTACTGATGTGCTAGATGCCCTCTAAATTCTTAAATTAAAGGTACCCCTTATAGTACTGTAACTGTACCTCTCATGCCACAATGCTTACTTAGTAGGTCTGAACACATGGGAGAAATTTTTTAATTCTTAATTGTCTTGAAAATTTGACTGAAAAAAATATATTGTTGAGAAACTGAGGCACAGAGAAATAAAGTCATTTTTCTTAGGGTTACATGGTTACATATTGGTAGAACTACAAAGACATCTCCAGAGCTCTCACCACTGTATCACATTGGTGTCATCATAGTCATTTTCAAAATTTATCTGCTAACCAAAATGCAAGCTAATGAATTGTAACCACTCAAACAAATGATATGATAAACAAATAGAGAATCAAACAGCAAAATCTAAACATTGCCCCAATTCTGGTATATTTATAAACACACCAACAATCAATGTAAAGGGTGTTTTCAATAACACTAAATATGTATCTTGGCAGGAAATTACTCTGATATAACATTTCAAGAACCAAAGCTGAAAAAAAAAATTGATTAGAAACTTTTCTTGAATTTAAAACTATCCGATAAGGTTTTATGAAGTCTGAGATTGCAATGCCCTTTCACTCTGCCATTGGCCTTTGGATTGCCTGACTGAAAGGTAGACCACCTACCTCCTTTCTCCTTATACATGAAAAAGAGAACTAAAGTTAGAGCTCATTTGCTCAATTCAACTCAACTTTCTGAAGAAAATATGAGGTCTGTCCAGAAAGTATCCAGCCATGTAATATGCAAAATAAGAGATTTGTTGAAGAAGATATAAAATACAAGAAACATTGTACACAGAACAATGATGCCTCAGTCCCTTTCAAAGTAGGCACCTTGGGACCTTTCACAGTTCTCTCAATCACAATAAGCTGCCTGTATCTCATCAACTGTCAGAAATCCCTTCCCTCTCAAAGGTGATTTTAGTTTGGGGAAAAACCAGAAGTCACAGGGCACCAAGTCTGGGCTGTAGAGGGGCTGAGTCACTAGGGTGATTTGCTGTTTCACCAAAAAACTCTGCACAAGATGTGATGCATGAGTACTCCTGTTGTCATGATGAAGCAGCCAGTCACCAGTTACCCATAGCTGTGGCCTTCTGAATCATCCAAATAGTTTCCACAGAAGAATGTTCAAGCTTAACGCAAAATCTGATACAGATTTGTTGCTCCACTCACTCAGTCATTTTGAATGCAACAGCCACACAGTACACATGCTCGCTCAATGACATCTACCTCCCCCACGGACTAGTACAGTGAAGTCACCATTGTTCACACATGCACATTCCAGTTCACGCTCCTTGGCTGCCAGGTTACACTGATGTCACACAAACCATTCTTGTTAAATTAACAATGGCTGGACTTTTTCTGAACAGACCTCATACAAACAAAAGCAGGACCAGGTCACTGATACTAATACATCTGACAGCCATTTTAAGAAGAAATTTACTGAACTCTCCATCACCAACAAATTTAAGCATGCATTCACTATACACCTATAACAAGGTAAAACTAAACTAAAAAAAAAGAGTAACAATAACCAGGTTTGTCTACCTTAAATAAGTTTGGAACTGTCCATTAACTAATACAAATAAAAATGTAAGTGTTTATGCTGTTTTCCTCAAATGATCTTTACTGGCTCTTTCTGAATTCTTGACTGATCTGAGCAGTCACAAATTCACTGCATCAGTCATAGAGCTCTATTGTTTGAGTAAACCAAGTTACAGAGCTGTAGAAAAACTGCCCTCTCAAACAATAAATATATTCTAACAAAGTCTCTGTGTCCAATTACTACTAGCTTGAGGTTTTATTAAGATTCCTGTGCCCTGACCAGTGTGGCTTAGTCGGCTGGGCATTCTCTCGAAAACGAAAAGGTCATAGGTTTGGTTCTAGGTCAGGGCACAAGCCAGAGTTGTGAGCCAGGTCCCCAGTTGGGAGTGCGCAAGAGGCCACCAATTGATGTTTCTCTCTCCCATTAATATTTCCCTTTCTTTCTCCCTCCATTCCCTCTCTCTGAAAATAAATGAGTAAATAGAATCTTTAAAAAAAAAAAAGATTCCTATGACCATGTAACCCTTTTTTACTTCCCTGCTTTTGCTTACTTTACAACCCATAACAACAAAGAATATGAAGCCAGGAAAAAGCAGTCTGGAACAAACAACACACCTTGCTTTTCGCACAGTCTTTTCCATAATAGAGCAGGAAAGAGCAAGCATATTTCCTTCCTCCAATATTTAAGTACAATTCTCATTGGAATTTCCAAGAAGGACATTAAAGAAGAAAAACTCAGCCAGAATCAAATAAAACTATGCATAGTTTTTACATATAGATAATAATTTTGAATGATGGATCTTTTGTCCTAGAAAAAATCTGTCCATCCCCTCATAGTCCAGGCCATTCTAGCTTGAAAACTTTAATTCCAAAGCACAAATACACTTTTCCAAAAATATCCTGTCATAGTGTCTACTATGAATACCTTCATAAATGTGCTTATAAAGAGCTACATAATCCACCACAGAAAGCCAAAGTATTATTCTGTGTTATTAAACTCAACAGAGAGCTCCATATGCAGCAACAGGAGGCCATAGGCAATTAACACTGTAAATTGAAAGGTTTAGAATTTTTGCATGACCTTTAAAGGTCAACACAGTTGCCCATGCACATGCATGCAATTATACAGTGACTAGTTCATAGCAGGAGAAAACCATAAAAATATTTAGTAAAATAAACCTTGCATTCATCAAAAGCTACTTTGCACTCTCCAGGCTTTACATGAAGAATTAGCTTTAGAAAGCATAAGGAGATAAAAGAGCAAAGGAGACTTGTTTGGCTGCTTGTCCCCATTTTGTCGAAGTACTAGATTTAGCCTAACACCATAATTGCTAAGAATGCAACATTATCACAATATCAATCTCTCGGTAAAAAGTTTCAAAAATAAAGATAAATTTAATTGAATGACTATGTTCGTGCTATTGCTAGAGGAAAGGAAGACAGACTTACCTTCACTAACTGGCCATTCAGAGGAAATCATAAAACAATTACAGCTACTATGGAGTCATTCAGGAGATTGAAGGAAGTGATTTCAAGGACTTTATCTAATAAAAGTGTACTATAAGCTCTAATTCCTTAGTTATTTCTCATACCCCATATGGATCTCTGTTAACAAAATGGAATGTTCTCCTTACAGCTAATATATTCAATTTTCATCTGAATCCCAAGTAACCTGAACATATTATAATGTTTTCCAATGGCCATAACAATTATTTGCCTAAGTAGGCCACATTTTCACTGACTCCAGGAACTAGATTGCCTATCATTACAGCACAGGATAAAATCCAACATACACACGTGGTATACATATTGGAAGAGGGTGGTTTTGGAAATCTAACATGAATTTGAAGTATGATATCAATATGTTTCTGGAAAATGTGTAGATGTCATTTGTAAACCAGAATAGTATGCTCTAATGTAATACATGGCTTATGTTTTGACTGTAAAGGCACATATTTAATAAAGACAGCATACAGATATATTCAGTGTTTTAAATGTGTTGAAATTCCTAGTCATAGTGTCAATAAACACATCCCGAAGCATCCCTACATAGAGGACAAAACTGATTTATTTTTGCAGTTGTAGCCTAACAAATAAAAATGCAGTATGCAGTTAAGACAGGCGTGAGCAGAGCAAGGACAGTGGGCTCCAGGACAGAAAGCCCCATGTGCCTAGGCATGGACAATTGTAGGGTGGGACCTTGTGCCCAGGATGACCTTTCCTCCCCTAGTATATTGCTGGACATTCGGTTTAGACCCCTTGACCTTTCATATCGCTGGTCATGTGGTTGGGACCCTGCCCAGACCTCTTCTCCCCTGGCACATAGCTAGTCATGTGGCAGACCCCTTAGAGGAGGAACATGGGAGCCAGACAATAGCCTCATATGACTCCCATACAAGTCCTTGCACAATGGCTCCTTTAAGTCTTAAGCCCTCAAGGCAATGCGGTTCTGACCTGAATCAAATAATCTTAGGAACAAAGCCTCAGGTCTATTGACCACAAACTAGAGATAACATCTAGGCCTCAGTTGTGTCTCAGCTCCAGCCTAGAAGAGCACACCTGGACTTTTCACCCTCTTCTTCCTCCGGGCATGCATATCCTTGCTTTCTTTATCCTAAGCTCCAAGGGTCTGTTTTTTTGCCTCTGTAACTCATTTCCTGTGCCCAGGAAGCCCAGGTGGCTCACTTCTTACTTCTTTCACACTCATTCCTCTACCTTTGCGACTTTCTAAGCAAACTTTTGCTTGTATTTGAGCCCAAATTTTTTTCTTAGCCAAAACTCAAGTACTGAGGTTGCTCAACCAAGGTCCAGTAACATTCTAGTGCTGTTTTGCCATTAACAAAAATACCTTCAAAAGAAAAACTAAAAAGGAAAAATGTACTGCATGTACCAGTGGCTCAAACAGTAAACCTCAATTATAAACGACCTTGTTAAACCATGGATATAGCTGTGTTTGTAGGTCAAATCATGTCAAATAGTGACAAACTATGTACCTAAAAATGTAGGCATTTTTTAAAGTTGCTCTCACCCCCTTCGATACAAAATCAGCATTTGCATGGGTGCCATTAAAAACATTTGTATATATACAGTATTCCCTCACTTATTATGGGTATTATGTACTAAACCCCCCTCCCCCCACCCCGCAATAGGTGAAAATCCACGAAGTAGGAATCTTACATTTATTTTAGTATTTATATAGATTTTAAGGCTTTATAAACCCTTCCCACACACTTATAAACCATTCCCAGTCCCTTATTAACCTTTCCCCCTCCCTTATAAACCTTTCCACACTTTTATAAACACTACTTATGTTCTTAAACATATTCTACACTCTTAAACGTACCTAACTTTAACAACATACATACACAGTACCGCAAAATCCCACGATATAATGAAAAATCCGCGATAAATAATTAAATATAATATTTTTTTAAATCCCGCAATACAGTGAGGCCACGTTAAGTGAGCCATGATATAGAGAGGGGCTACTGTATATGCATGTGATTTGTACATATATATGTGCATATATATGTATACATATAGAGATTAGATAGACATTGCAGAGAAATGTATTTAAATAGCTATTTTCTCCATGTTCCAATAAGTCTATTCCTCTTAAAATTTCTGTTAAGAGTAAGTAGAAGAGAAGATTGTTAGTTCTATTTCATAGATATGATTGTTAGTCATATTTCATTGACAAGGGCACTGAATTACTGTGCCAAATGAATAGAATCAGACTTTCTAAAAATTACCCAATAAATCAGTGGTCAATAAGAACTGAAAAACAAAAACTAACTTCTGGGTCTGTTTTCTAGGCCCATCTTTCCATCTTCCCTGTTTTAGCCTGTGCTCCAAACCTAAAGTCAAATGGTTTTCTAAAAAAATTTATGGTAACCCATCATAAAAGTATTTCTCCTCTTCCAGTATTATATGCTCCAAATATTATAGTTCAAAATAAAGTTAACCAAATAATTTTTGAACAAAATGGCAAATTCATCATATCATATCATATGGCATTAAAAACAATCAATGCTTCATAGGCAATATTTATCATGTGAATTACTGTTTAAGTATGTGGACCATATAGTTTCTAAGTGAACTTCCCTGATCTATACAGATAAAGAATAAGAGGTAGGTGAAGAAGCTACTTCAATTTATTGTATTTAATTGTGATTTAACTGGCTGGTTTAGCTCAGTGGATTGAGCGTCGGCCTGCGAGCTAAGTGTCGCTGGTTCGATCTTCCAGTCAGGGTACATCAGAGAAGGAAAACTCTGACTCCAAAAAACCTCCGCTGCCTTGCGGCATACCTCTTCAGGGGAAAGGCTAAGGGAGTAAACCCCGACAGAAAATCCGGAGCCGGAGTCCCTAAAGCGGTTTGACGTTGTAGTCAACACCGGCAACTCCTGCGGCGCACCTGAACCCAAGCTGTATCGACTCCGTCTTTCCCTTGGATCCTTCAGCTGCGAAGAGAGGGGGGGTCTGCTGCATGGGCAACAGCAGACCCTCCATATTACCCTGCCCAGGCTCTGTAGCTTCAGCGTCATCACAAGATGTCGATTCAACACGGGAGGAGACAGATACCATGTCACTCCCGAGTCGGACTGCACAGCCATTCTCGGCGGTGCAGATAGACTCTTGGGAAGCTACACCATCGTCTCTCGAGACGGACGGCTGCCGACGACGATGTGGACCAGATATGAGGTTGATTCAGCTAGTTTGGCCTTGGTATCTAGCAGCATCTGTGTTAATGTGCTTCTTCTCTGTGTTTTGATAGAGCCCTGCTAATAATGGGTTGATGAATTGCATTTGTAAATGTCAGACATAGATCAAAGGGGGACTGTTAGATGCTTTTTTTTTTAACTTCAACTTATGGTTTTTTACTAAAGAAACAAAACTGCATTGCACAGTAAAGTTCTTTATTTTTACTTGAATCTTTAATGAACAAAACAGCTGCAGAATAATGCAACTTAATGATGCATTCCTAATAAAATACCGGAGAAGTAAAAGCATGGGCACTGAACTGTTTGCATTCTGGTTGTTTCATCTTTGGAACATTTCTAGTTTAAGACATGCATTAGAGAGGCAAATGTTCATCAGTTTGCAGCCACAGCTGAACTTAGGCAGAATCTGACAGTATCTTCTATTAGGGCCCATGATAAGAAATGTCTGGAAAATGCTGGAGAGACATATCTTACCCTACCCATACAAGGTAATACATAACATACAATTAGTGATAAATCAACCCTAAAATATACTTTCAATGTGTTCAAAACCACATTGTAAAAGTATCATTTATTAAAATACTACATTGAAGATACTGATTCAGGACCCCTAAACTTTTCTAATAATATACTAAATAATTTTAATAAAATCTTATATTACCGTCAAAGTTTCATTACTTTAGAAATTTTTTAAAAGGAAAAGTAACCATATCTAAAAACAAAACTTTTTACAACTGTGTCATTGCATTTTATAACTTGGTGGTTAGTAAATACTTTAATGCTGTCTCTATGCAATATATATCACTTTTGACATAGATCTGAGGGCATCTCAATAAACCTTCATTCCCCAATTTGTCATTGTTAAAATAGCTAACATTTTTCAGATTCAAAATCACATAAAGTCAGAAACCTTCAATTCCCCTTTAGCACAACTTGTAGCATTAATGTCAAGGTTTTGGGTTCTTCCTTAAGAGATATATATCATAGCACTATATATTAATATGTAAATTTAAGCACCCTAAACCACAAAATTTTATTAAAGGTGCAAAAAGAATCTAGATTTTAATCTCAAAAAAATGTCTAATAAAAAGCAATATGCTAAAACTGTGCTCTGCCTCTTAAAAGAGTCAGGGTGCCTCAGCATTCAGCTGGTGCGACACTGCTGTCACGGTATTACATCTATAAATAATACAGTCTCATTTTTATTAAAAAATTAAGAAAACCAAAGCAAAATAAGCTCCAGTGTAGTGACTGATGGACTTTATAGCTTTGAAAATTAGTACTCTAAAGAGGTCAATATGCAAACAATTGAGCCAGGATGGGAGCCAGAACAGAGTAGGGGGAAAAAAATTAATTACATGTGTCTTATCATTTTTTAAGGCTCTTAGGTGCCAAATTTGAAATTGTACATGTGGAAAAAAGAAAGACTGGAGTAAATACAAATAACCCTAAGGCTCTGGTTTTGAAAGGCTTTAGAAGTGTTTTCAATCTCTGCTAGTTATTGCCATTTAGCACTTAACACAGAAATCTTAAATTAATTACACAATTGTCTTAACTTACATTGCCAAATAGAGCAGTTGTAACGTGTTAATTGATAAGTCTTAACATTAAGGTCTCCAACAATCTAGTTGGGAAGACAGGAACCAGTTAATTATCATTCAGTCAATAGTCGTTGAAATGCATTCGGTCCTAAGTGAAGGACTCTTATCCTGGTTGCTCTGGGGGTACTTTTCAGATTCAAGGTTGTATATAGGTTTGTTTTTGCTTTTGTTTTAAAAAAAGGATTTCTGCAAAATGCAAGATGGGATTAAACACCCACAAAAGGAAGCTATTTCCTTGTCTGTCTCATTGCCACAAGCCAAACTCACTCTCCACAAGGTGAAGAGAGACTGGCTAGCCAGTCACTGTAGTAACTACCCATGAGATTCTAAATGCTCCAGGCAATTGTTTAACACTCGGTCAGGAAGGCGAATACTGAACAGGAAAGCGTCGCGTCTACCCGCGGGCTTTGCTAGAGCCCACAGTTCCCTCTTTTCAAGTGGAAACTAGACAGCTCAGCCTGCAGTCCTAGGAGGAAAGAGAAAACGGGCGGTGGATCTCAAACTTTCCTTTGCAAAGGCAGTTTCTGGAAACAACGCGTTCCCCACAGGCAAGTGAGGATCCGTAACCTAAAGAAAACACCTCTAGATAGGAACCCGGCCTTCCGGAACATCAGAGGCGAAGGGACAGCAAAGCAATGGGACAGAAAAAAACGCGCACTATTAGCAAGATCTGGCAGGCTTCTATTAGGAAAGAAATGAAAAACCATTAGTTTCTCGAAGCTGTTTATTTCTTTTTTTCTTTTTTGGATGCTGTTCATAAAATGATCCTTTTCCTAAAGCTCTCTTAGTAACCTTTATTAAACCGTTTGTTCCCAACTCGAAATAAACCTTTAAATAGATGGGGCTCCGGAACTTACCAAAATGATTCTTTATTAAAATAGTTAGAGGTGGAGAAATCAAGAGCGTCATTGAAACGCCCACTGTCTGCAGACAGGCCGGAGAATTGGCTAATCAGAAGTGGACAGAAAGTAGGGATTTCAGAAAGGCGACCTGACATAGCTCATTGATCCTGCCTCGAACGCGACCCCCAACTCCTTGTTAGGAGTCCAGAATGGTTACCAGCCCCGACCGGTTTGGTTAAGGGATTGAGTTAAAACCCACTTTAATCCCCGGCCGGGTCGCTCGAAGAGAGAGAAGAAATGGGGCAGTAAAGGAGGGAGGGCACCGCTCTCGGAACCGCTTTCTTGAGCTCTGATCCCCTCTTGGCGTCCTTCTACCCCCACCCGACCCCGACGGCCCACGAGGGAGACGCTGGCCGCCCAGCCAGCATCTGCTCTCACCTCTCTCCTTCTCCCCGCGAGCCCCCGACAGCCCCGGACCCCCGGGGAGAGGAGGTTTCTGGGCAGGCACCCGGTGCTCCAGCTGCTGCCCGAGTCCCCAGAACCCGCGGGAGGCTGGGCTGGCACCTACCTGCAGCCCGGCTTCCTGGTGGCGGCAACACCTAGCGATGTTCCTGCAGCTTCCGCGGGCCAGCGCCAGCCTTATAGCTCTCGCATCGCTTCCGAGATGCCAATCCGCCGTCCCCGTTCAGGCGCATAGGGAACCGAAGTCCGGAGGTGTGTGCTCCTGGAGGGCTTGGGAGTGAGGTCTGGAGCTTGCGCGTGTGCGCGCGCGTGGATTCCCTCCTCCGATGGCAAAGAGAGCTCAGGAATCTCCTGACATTTACACTGGAATCCCCCTTAAAGCAGGTGGAAGGTGGAGCGCGTGCGCCTCGTCTCTTTTTCCCCCTCTTTATTCCAGAGTGTCAAAGTAATCAAAAGATTTGTTTACTGGGGACAAAACAAAGTCCCGCAGCCCTTGCCAGCGCCCGCGGTCGCCCGCTGTCCTCGCCGGAGGCGCGCGGTGCGCTCAGCTCCCCCCACTTGGAGAATCGAGGCGGTGTTGCAGCAATTACCGCCCTTATTCCATGTCTGATTTGTTTGCGTTTAACGCGGGGCACAGACTTTTCCTCCCGCCTCGCGTCGTCTCTCCCTCTCACACGCACTCACACATCCTCCGTTCCTTCTCTCCAGCCCTCCCTTTCGCTCTCTGGGGAAAGGCAATTGGTCAGAACGATTCACCTTCAGGAAAGCAGCCTCTGCCACGTACTTCTGTTCCCGGGCTCTCGCAGGTCCCGGGTCTCCAACGTGGAGGAGGAGTTGCTGGGGAGCTTAGGCGCAGCAACGAGCAGAGGCTCTGAACTCAGCAGCTGTCCACCTGCAAGCGCCCGAGTCCCTTGGTTCAGGCGCCGGTGTTCCGGCTTTTAGCAGATAGGTCCGAGCTGGCGCCCTCTCGGAGACTTTGCGCCGAGTCCAATTAGCAGCAACCCCTCGCCCGCTGCAGACCCTCAATCCCTCCTAGAAGTGATGCTGACAAGAGTCCTTCTTAGCCCAACCGCTGCCCCTGTAGGCATCGTGGGCTGGAGGAAAGGGCAATTGCCGCTGTCCCCCCGTTCCCCAACACCTGCCAACGTCACCGCCGAGAAGGTGTGGATTCCCACATCCAACACGAGCGAGCAAGTGTTACCCGTGTCACTTCGCTAAAGGCAGGAGGGGAGAAAGAGGGGCGAGGGAGGGGCTAAGGAAACAAATCCAAATTACCGAAGGAAAAAATTAAAAGTTTGCGGTTTGGTAATCAAAGTCTCCTCTCCTAAGCTCTATACTGTCAAAAGACAACGGGGGTATCTTTTTAAAAGCCACAGTAAAGGGCAGAACCCCCTCTTCCACCCACACCCCTTATTCCACCCAGCCTGGCTGTCTAAGAGAGTACAGAGTGACTGGCCTCCCCTTACAGTGGAAGAACACGGGGGGAGAACAGGTCCCAACACTCCGAGTTGAGTTAAGCAATAAAATGGGATGGCAGACCAGGGGGCGTTGCCTCCCTCCGCCTCCCTTTTAACAGCCAGTTTTGTTCGCCACCGCAGCTGCTGATGAGAGCAAACTGCGGCCCTGCAGAAGACACAATAAAAGATGAGAGGGTGGCAATTGGTATAAAAGCTGGACTATGTCTCCCTCTAGAGGAAGAACAGGGTTAGAAAGCTTTACTGGCTGTAACCAGGAGACAATTTCTCCACAGAGAAAAAGAAATCAGTATCTGGTTTCAGAGAATTTTGCATTTTTACCAATTCCAACCTCTCATGGCTTTACAGAGACGATTTGCATTGCAGCCCTATGTAACCACAGTCCATGGTAAAAGAGCCTTGTACAGAAATTCAATACCAAGACCCTGGAAGGCCATGTCCTTACAGGTTAGATCAAATTGGATACATATTGGTTTAAGCTGTATGCATACGAGCTCAAAAGAAGAGCTTTCTTTTGGCTCACTTTCATCAGCTTTGGTGATGAGAAAAACCTTAATCTGGTGATTAGAAAATTATGCAAAATAGATAAGTACAAACAATGGATTTAGAAAAAGAAAAAATATCTGAAAGCCAAGAAATAGGATGCTGATCCAGGAAATCTTACTAGTCCCTTACAACTAAGGATATCTCAGAGATCTTGCTTTGGAGCTAATATTCATACCACTTTTCAACTAGCCTCGTAATTGTCAAGGTAACTACATTTTTCCAGCTCTAAAATTTTATGGTTTTATAGCTCTGATTCACTGAAATCATTGACAAAATAGGTATCACATGTTCCCTCCAGTGGCTGTAAAATAAAAGTAATACTAAGTATCATATTTGCAAAGAAATATGGAATATATGTTTCCCCTGTTAGAGATTCTATCTTAATATGCTTTGTAATTCAACTGTATTTTGTATCTAAAAGACATCAAGTATTATACCATGTGATATCACCTATACAGGAGACTAATGAACAACACAAACAAATGAACAAAACTGAACCAGAGACGTGTAAACAAGGAACAGAGTAACAGTTATCAGGGGAGTTGGGGGGAGAGAGAGAAGGGGGGTAAAAAGGAGAAGGGTTTAGTAAAGGAACTAGTGTAAATGACCCATGGACATGGACTACAGGGTGGGGATTGACTGTGGGAGAAGGGATGGGCTGGGTGGGGCAGAGCAATGGGGAAAAAAGTGGGACAACTGTAATTTTTAAAAATGATAAAAATAAATTAAAAATTAAAAATAAAGACATCAAGTATTTTACCTAGATTGAATGATTGTTTTAA
Organism: Furipterus horrens; assembly: GCF_987537825.1. NCBI lineage: Eukaryota > Metazoa > Chordata > Mammalia > Chiroptera > Furipteridae > Furipterus > Furipterus horrens. The sequence goes on from NW_028327174.1 coordinate 60,513,940, forward strand.
TAAAATGTATTGCCACAGATTTTATAATGTTGTATTACTTTAGTCAAGTTCAAGCCAGGTCCCATCTATAACTGTAATATCTAGACTTTGTGAACTTACTATTTAAAGGTTTGCTTTGAAGATGTTTCTGTATGTTAATAAATTATAAAATATGTATTAAGTTATTATTAAACTCCTTTCCATTCACTCTGAATTTTTGAGGTTGTTCTATTTTAGCTTGAATTTATAAGGAAATAACTGAGACTGATTGAAATGATTTAAATCAAGTAGTCAAATGTATTCATGTAAGTTGTACTATTTTAGTTAATTGTACTATAGTAGATTTAAATCAGGTTAGCACATGACAATTGTTTGAGGTACCTTCAAATGATCTCTCTCAAAATATTCGTGTCATGTGATCAAAGATTTTTTTTCTTCTTTTTTTTTTTCCCCCTCTTAACTAGCACTTATTTCCCCAGGGAGCAAAGTTTACATTTTAAAATGCTTGGTACTAATCTTACACTAATTCTCTGTCTGCTATGTTAAGTAGTGGATGAAATCCAAACAGGAATGACATTGGAAACCTGGGCCCTGTACAAGGAAGAATAACCATCTTCAAAATCACTTTAGAACATTGGCCTTCCTTTCTCATAAGAAATATAAAGCATACCTTATAACTCTCCTAGCTTCTAATTCATTGGCTTTCTGTGGTTGTGGAAAAACTATAATTTTATCATATTGTTAAAAGGTTATTTCTGGTCCTGGCTGGTGTGGGTCCGTTGGTTGGAGCATTGTCCCATAACCAAGAGGTTGCAAGTTTAATTCCCAGCCAAGGCATATACCTAGATTGCAGGTTCATTCTCCAGTTCATGTGCAGGCACATGCAACCTCTGGTCCGGACGAAAACATTCCCTGGTCCCTGCACCATCCGGAGGCAACCAATCCATGCTTCTCTCTTGCATAGATGTTTCTCTCTGTTCCTCTCTCTCTAAAAGAAGTGAGAAAAATATCTTTGGGTGAGAATATTTTTTAAAATCTAAAATAAAATAAAAGTTTATTTCTGTTTTTAAAATGTGTAACATTTTCCTTCTTATTTCCCTAATTACACCCACTCTGTGTTTATAAAAACATGATAAAAAGTCAATAAAGGTAACAAATGTATAAATTAATTGCAAAATATAATAGAATTTATTATTCAAAGTCTTATGATACTAAAATTCTGTGATAACCTTTGTATTTTTTAGAAATATTCAGATAAGTAATTCCCAATGATTTTTAGATCAAGGTATTCCTATTCCTGGCACCTCCTACACTTTAAAACAAAACCTTTTCTTCCCCACCAAAGGAAAAAAAAATAGCAAATGCCTCCCTAGTTTAACAGAAATCTTGAGATAATATTTCTCTGCCTCCTCCTGTCTAAGCAGTAAAAAATAATTGCATCGAATGCTGAACTTCACTGGATTTTAACTCCATGTTCCGAGGGCTTACTAAAAATGTCACTTTGGGGCGTTTCAAGCTTCCTGCTAGAGGCTTTATATGTGACCTCAAATCCTTACCCCAATTCCTCACATCACATAAGGCAGATGACATGACTGTATTTTACATATGAAAAAAAAAAATTGAGACAATTTCACTGTCATGAAGTGGCAGCAGTGGGACTCAAACCAAATGTACCTAAATCTAAAACCAGTTTGATTTATTTGGCTTGGTTTTGGCTTGGGGTGTTTTTTCTTTTTTCTCCCTTCCCCAGCACCACCACTAAAACATGCTATCTTCCATACTACAGGGACTTGAAAATGATATACACCTGGATATGAAAAAGCCTTAGCCAGAGGACTTGTGTCCATTTGTAATAGAAAAATGTGATTAGTGGAGAAAAATATTAATGGAAGCTGCCCTCAGCATTCTGCCGAAGTAGAGTATTAAAACAAATGAACACAAATTCTGATTTCTAGTGCATAAGGGAAGAAGAGTGCTACACATAAGCTCCTCAGTCCCACTTGTCTCCTCTTGTTTTGTTTCTTTGAAATAAACCACCTTATTTCTATCTTTTTCAATAACGCTTCTCCCACTCATCTTTTAAGTGTTTTCCAAGTAATTTGGTGAACAGAAGGAAGCATAGAATTCATTCCATATGATCCAGGGTGGCATGTTATTAACTTTTAGAATCCCCATCACATAACATAGTACCTAACATACCGTAAATACTCTATAAATACTTTATGATAAGTAATCAGGAAACCAAACAAGTCAAGTGAGTAGACATACATCATGGAAATAAATCAAGAGAACTACTGAAGAGAGCGATGTGAGAAAGAACAGAGGCAAGAAAACTGTCCTATAAGTAGCAGGTAGACAATGGCAAAAACCACTCCTAAATTTAGTGGCTTAAAGAACAAACATTTATTTAGTTCACATTTCTATGGATAGGCAATTTGGGTTGAGCTCAGCTAGGCTCAGCTGAGCAGTTCCTCTGGACTCAGCTGAGCTTATTCATGTATCTGTGCTCGAGTGGCTGTACAGTGCCTCACGTATTGGCTGACTGTATGCTGGAGTATTGGGGGATAACCAGATCACATGTCTCTTATTGTTTAACAGGCTTGCCTAGCTTTTTAACATGGTGGCAGTCACAAGCTTGCATGACTAGTAATAAGAGAAGCCTCAATACCCAAGCACTTTCCAAGTCTCTGCTTCATGGTGCTTGCTACAGCCCCCTTGGCTACACCATTCATCAGTCCAGCCCATACTCAAGCAGGGAAGAAAGACTCCATGTCTTAATGAGAAGAGCTACAAAAACACGTCCAATAATCTGGTAAACAAAAAGAATTTGTTTTCATTTCTGCAATTTAGTACAATATTTTGCACAATAGCTTAACTCATCGGTTAGCTTATAAAATGACCTGTGGGGAGCAGAATATTCCCATTACAGATTAAAGGACACTTATCTTGGGAAAGAACATGAAGTTTGTCCAGATTATCAAGGCTCTGGACTCCCTCCCTTTGTCAGTTTAAAAGATAAAGTCCATTCAACAGCTTTCGCCAACACAATGGAACATGTCTTTGTAATTTTTTTCTCTCACTAGACAGCACAAATTTCATATACTTTCCACAGTAGCCATTGAATTAATCCAAGTCTTTAATTTACAATTCAGATTTACTGGTATTATAAAATCTGACTAGCAAATTTTACATGGCAGTGATCGTGTTATCTTTGGTGCACAGACCTGACATCATCTATTTCAGTTATTCAGCGACTTTATTTGCTTACTCCCTGATTTTTTTACCATGTTCCAAAGAGTTGAGCTAAATAACACCTCTTATAAATGGCTTCCCAAATGGACTTGGTTGAAACCCTTGGCACAACCACACTGTCTGTAAGCAATTTTTATCCAGTTAATTCCAACTCATTCATTAAGGCTCTCTTCAGTTATCTTTTCTAAGACAATCATCAAGAGTTATCTCCTCTAAGAAATCATCACAATTTTCTTAATTCACCAAACTAGCTGTTTCTCCTGTGCTCCCAAACACCTAATGTTCCCCTCCATCTTAATACTTATCACATTGTGTTGCAATTGATTCATTTTCTTATAGATTATCCCACATTAGACTATATACCTCTTGAACATATACAGTTGTGTATATTTTTGTTTTCATCTAGTAAAGCTGCAGACATGAATGGATGGATAGATGAGTAATCAATCTCATTCACAAGATTGTGGAATAACATATGTTCACATTTATTTAAATATCCAACAATAATGACTTGAAACCTCCATCCTGCTGACCACAAGAATTATATTTATCTAAATATTAAATTCTCAAGTGACTCTGGCAATCCTGAAAAATGCTGACATGGTCTATGAAATTAGCCTTCTTCACTGCGATGTGCCATACACAGATACACACACACCATAGACAAGAAGCTCAAATGCACTCCTTAAGGTCTATCTTGACCTGTTGATCTCCAGAGCTCACCCCCCACCACACTTGTTTCTATTTCCTACATTTAGCTGCTTCCACATTTTAGCTCTAAGCCCCATTTTAGAATAGTAACTGAAGTCCAATTTGCTCCAAGAGTTGAACCACAGTGGTTCCTAAGATGCAAGGAAGTTCCACTTCTCCACAATGTTTTACTCAGTCCACGATCAAAGAAAAAGTAGCCCTAGATTCCAGAAGCCTCAGCTTTTCATGATCAACTCATTTAAGTTGCAAGCACAAAGACCTTTTTGCCAAGGTGTGCTCACATCCTAGCCAGGGTAGCTAAGTATCTAAGTAAGGAAGAGACCCGATATCAGCTTCATGCTGAACCCAATACAAGCCCTTCACTGTGACAATTTATCTATGGTGTGGAGCCCAGGTCTCTAGGGTCTGGACACCCTCATCCCTTGTGAACACAAAGGTTGGCCACAGGAAGTGATGGGGTGAGAAGGGAAATCTCGGTCTCAAAACCTGACTGGATGCTTACAGAGACCAGAGAGAAAAAGAGCCCTTCAGAGAATCTAACATGTGTTTCCCAGTAGTTTGGGGGCAAATGTGAAATTAGAGAGAAGTGCCTCTTTTTGTCTGAAAAATTCTAAAAGTGGGAGGCTAGCTGAAGTGACCAAGAACAGTAGTCTAAAAAGGATGGGCTATCTGATACAAAAGACGAATCTATCATTTCATGGGCCTAAGTCATATTGGTTCCATGGACCAAGTGGCCTTTACAGAAGATAGTAGCCTGACACATCAAGGCAATAAGAGAAAAATAAAACTATTTCCTGATTGCACTTAATGGTTTGTACCCATTTATTAATGGAATGAACATTAGGTTCTATGAATATTGGCCTTTGAGACATTTCAGTGCTGTAGTATAAAGCAGCAGAAAAACTATTTACAGACACCAATGTAGAGTCATTATAAACAGTTAGCACCTGGCTAGAACTGGCCAAAAACTGACAGACTCCAGATCTATGAAAAATTAATGGTCCATATAATGAATGTACCAGTCTCAGCAGTATAGATTAGAGGGCATGATCATCAGGACCGAGGGTGTTTCTTAATAACCATTCCCTTCCTCTATCAGAAATAAAAATTTCCATTGGTTTGAGGTAGGAAGTCCAGGGTCTTTAACAACTTTTCCTCATTTAATTCATTGACTATCTTTGTTCATCAGATTTTCATAACAGTTACCCAGAGTTGATCCCCTTTCAGCCTCCACTGCCAATACTACCAGTACCGGATGATCTATCTCTTGACTGTCATGGTTGTAATAATCATGTACAGTTGACATTTCTTCTAATCCTCATTTTTCCTGCCTAGTTTATCAGGTTAATTAGGTTGCTTTTGGTCTATCAGTCTCTTGCCCTCTTTCCCTCTCCCACTTCCCCAATACATGGTTATAGAATCAGATTGTCTCTTTAGCAGGGAACCAATGATTTCACATAGCAAGATACATTCTGAAGGTACAGACCAAGGTGAATGTGAATTTTTAATACCATACTTAAGAGGCAAGTTCCTCCAAGCCTTATACTCAAAATGCCATTTCCCTGTTTTATTTGCTAACTAAATAGATAATAATCTATAGTTTTGTTCATCCACAGAATATGGCTAAAAATGAAAGAAGTGAGATCTACTAACTAATTGACCACACGTCAAAAACTATTTTTAACTAAAGCTAAGTAGAGGGCAATCTTTATAACTTTTTAATTAAAATTAAGATATAAAATATGATTAAAAACTAACACTTATTTCTTTCTTCTCAGAGCAATTGTATAAGATATTAGTTAAGACTATAGATAGTATGTGTAAGGTAGATGTTATCTCATTTTATGAGTCATAAACTGAAGTCTGGAGATTAACTAACTTGTCCAAGTAATTTGTTTATAAAAGTAATGGAAGCCAGAGTTATAATTAGATTTTTCTTTTTACTCAAGAGCATAAACAAGAATGCATGTCTCCTACTTCCCAAACCAGTGTCCTTTTCACTCTACATATTCTTCTGATTTAATTAGTTCTAGAAAACTCAGACTTCAAAATTCCTCCATTAAAACTCTCTTTGGAGTCCTGTACAAAATTTCTTCCTACTTTTAATATAATATAGGATGATTTCTGACATCCAATGTTATCAAAATAGTGCCTACAGAAGTTTAACCCAGTTTCAACTTCTCTATGTATTTCAGCCACCCAGCGTCCAAACAGGGCAACTGCAGGCAGATGCTAAACACTTCTACAGATAAGCAAGACACTGCCTGTTTTACAGCACCAAAAATAAATCATGACAGAGGTTCTGGAGTCTCTGAATGGTAAAACTTGTACATGTTGAAGTTACTCCCACAATAGGAAGGAGCATATAAAAATAAGGAATCAGATTTTTTAATGAAAAATTTAAATAGTATAAGTGAAGATGTACCTGTCCCAAAATGCTAAAAAATAAAAATAAAAAAGTAAAAGGAAATGAGATAATAAAATTTAAGACTATATAAGACAGAATTAAAAAATAAGACGAGTTCTTCAGTTTTTTCACACATTTTTTAATGTAGAGGTTAATTAGACAGTATAAGCCACAGAAAGAATTAGTGAAATTGCCAATATTTAAGGTAGGTATTCAGAAAAATCTCTAGCTAGACAATGGATGGAAAACCTATATAAATCAAGTTCCATCAAGTTGTGATGACTAACAAAAGTGAACAACATTCAGAAAGAGACCCACAAGGACTAAAATCAGAACAAGATCACCATTTATGCTGGGATTATACACAAAGAACCCTGAAACACGAATTCAAAAGAACCTATGCACCCCTATGTTCATAGCAGTGCTATTTACAATAGCCAAGTGCTGGAAACAGCCTTAGTGCCCATCAGTGGAGGAGTGGATGAAAAAATTGTGGTATATCTACACAATGGAATATGACACAGCAGAAAGAAAGAAGGAACTCCTACCTTTTGCAATAGCATGGATGGAACTGGAAAGTATTGTGCTTAGTGAAATAAGTCAGGCAGCAAAAGACGAATACCATATGATCTCACCTAATATAGGAACCTAATGAATAAAACAATCAAGCAGAGTAGAACCAGAGGCATGGAAGCAAAAAACAGGCTAACAGTTACCAGGGGGGAGGGAGGAGGGGATAAAGGAGGGAAAGAAGGGGAAAGGTCTCATTGAGGAACTAGTATAAATGACCCATGGACATGGACAACAGGGTGGGGATTGACTATGGGAAAAGGGCAAGGGTGGGTGGGGCAGGGAAAAGCAATGGGGAAAAATGGGAGACAACTATAATAGGACAATTTTTAAAAAATAAATTTTAAAAAATCATCACTTACATGGATTTACTACACACTTAATTATACATAAATAGCACCTACCTTTTAGAAAGCACCATCTCATAGAGCAAAAATGAAGACATCACCATAAAATAAAGCTATTAGTTCATTAATCCAATTACATGAATGGCAAAGAGTAGTATTTTTTAGAGATGGGATATATGTATAGAGTATTTGTTTATTTTAAATTTAAGAAGTAAAAAAAAAATTATAGAATTCTGAACATAAGGAAAGACTTTTTAATGGTAATATGCCTTTTTTCATAATTATTCAGCATTTGTGCTTGGGCTCTCCAGGTTAATTTCTATTGTTGCAACAGAGAGATCCGATCAGATCACGGGGGAGAAGTAGGGAGGGGCCATAGGAGGAGTTTTCTGAGGCAATCAAGCATTCTAGGACAGGACTGGCTGAGAAGCTGAATGCCTCCAGAGCACATGGAACTATGGGCTAGAAGATTTTGAATAAAAGATGGGCTCTCTTCCTTGAGAATGCTGGGATGACCATGCTGCAGCTGTCTGCATTTTCCAATGGACAGTATTTTGGGTGGGAAGGAACTCTGGGCACAGTTTAGGATCAGGCTGGCCTGGAAGAGGGGTGGCAGGATTATCCTTCTTTGGGTGTTCTAGAGGGAACAAGCTCTGAGGCAGAAGCCTATCATTCTTCCAAAATTGTGTAGCTTCTGTATCTTATATTGTTTTATTTTGTAAAGTAAACCTATAGAAATAAGGTAAGTAAAACCAACAGGTGGAAACATGATAGGAGAACTCAGGTGTTAAAGAGGTTAGCCTTAATTGATAGGCCTAAGTGACTAATGCATGTGAAAAGCTGTTATTCCAAAATTGTGAAGGTTTTGGTAAAGCCTCCTTTCCTTTGTTACCAAAACTTTGCTTCTGGAATTTTGGTGGTGGCAGGCAGCAGGACCTCAATTGTTTTTGGGTAACATTGTGAAATCCTATTTCTATGATGGTACCAGCCCCAACACAGTGTACAAGGCTGTAGATAAGATCAGTAGCCCTCAACGTTTTGATGAGTTTCCATAAGCACAACAAAAAGCATTCTCATAAATATATCAGGGTTATTCAAAATTTTTGGCTTCTTCCTCCTTCCATGTAAATGATGAAAGGACTTCCTTTCTGTCCCATTGACAAAAGCATAATTAATACAAGTGATTGAAAAAGGCAATTATAAAGGACAGTTATAGGGATAACTTCCAGTTTACATTTCAAAATAAGTACTTCCCAAAGTTCAGTGCTTTAGTAGTAACTTTGTTATTAATGACCTAATTCACAATAAATCATCCAATTGTATGAACTCAATAGTCAAACAATAAATATTGTTAAAGATCATAATTTAAGTATCTTCTGTGGTTCAAGGCATATAACAGGAAAAAAAAGTGGGTAGAAATTAGAAAGGAAGTTTTCAGAAGTATTCAGTTTTTATTTCATTCTAAAAGCTTTCCTTCAAACTGCTCAGTAATGGAAATTCAACAGTCTCTCTGAGAAGCCACTGGAAGGTGCTTGTTTGAGCCTTTATTTCACAATAAATTTATGTCTTTCAGTTTTTTCTTCTGTGGGTTTTGAATAAGATAGTCTCCATCTCTTATGATCAAGTTTCATATTGTCCCAGCATATCTTCTAGGAAACTCTTCTCTGCCACCATTAAATGCTTTAAAGGTTGACAAGATATTCAACCTGAGCCTACCCAAGTCCTCTGACATCTGTGGAGGAAGTCACTTTACTCCTCTCTGCTTAATAGCCCTTTTCTAAACATCAGTTCTTCTTTCCTTGGCAGATATAATTGCTTTCCTTTAAAAGCCTGTCAGGGAAGTTGAGATATGCTGTACCCTCAGAAAATACCTACTAATAAAAATGAGATATTTGAATATGTTTTCTTGTTTATTCATTTGACACTCTAAAATATCAAAGGTGTAATCCAACTCTCAATAGAAAAAAATAAATTGCAACTGTGAGGATGCAATAGGTTTCTTAACTATTGAGCTACATCAAGGAGAATAAAAAATATACCTACCTGCTTGAGTCCAAGAGATGTAAATTCCAAGGTAAAAATTATTTACAATTAAAACTTTTAATATTAGAGTGCCTGAAGATGTGTGAAAATTTAAAAATCTAGAAAAAAAATGTAACTGTGGGGTTATATAGGACAAAGACCACAGATAATGTATTTTGTTCTCTTTGAAGGAAATAATGATATTAAAAGTTGTTAAATAATTGTATTAGTAGAACTTATTATACCAGCAACCCAGGAAGTTTGGTGGCCATAAATTTGGCCCCTGTCTCAGAGTCAATTCACATATTCAGGAGCCACTGTAAATGTCTGGCTACTCTTCTACATTTAGACCAGGCAGCTGCTTGTCACCACACATCCTTCAGCCCCTCTTCACATGGGTAAGGGACATAATCATAGAAATGGTAGAAAGGAGGAGGTGCTTTAGAATTCAGAGGAGAAGTCCCTAGTTGTACTGTGTATGTGGGCAATCTGTCTAATTTTCTGGATATTTACTTGAACAATTTGAGTAAGATCAATTTGTTTAATTATTAAAAATACAAGTTGTGATTAGGTACTCCCATGTGTGGTATTGCACCTTCTAAAAACACACATGATCTGATCTTTTAGAATTTATAATTTAATCTAAAGAATAAAAAATGTTTATCAGACAATGAAATCCTTTAAACTCAGTTATCCTAACTGTAGGCAGCTTCAGTATATGAATGGGATGTCTTTCAAGATTTTATATGTTATCCAGAACTCAGAATGTTCCCATCCCATGGAAAGAATGAGAAAAATGGAGACTAGGTGCCCTGATCTGTATATCCAAATTAAATAGGAAAAAAATATTAAACTCAGATATACTGAATCAAGTTCCCAGTTGACATCACTACTAGCATATAAACATTATTTGTACTCTTAACATTTGAGAGAAGCATTGAGAACCTGATGAAAGCTCATACTTCTAAATTCCGAAAACTGTTTCAAGGAGTCCAGTGATCCCCTGAACCATCAGGCATATCGGGCAAAGAAGGGCTAATCTAATTTGAATGACATCAGCAAGATGGTAGAATAGGAAGTCCAAGTTCTTGTCCCCCTATAGAAACACTGATGAAACAGTACTTGGGCCAAATTATCTTTATGAAATGCCCAGAATCTACCCCAGTGGAGCACAAACCCAAGCAAATCTTTGAAATGAATAAGAGACTGATTGGATCCATGTCAACTCTTCCCTCAAACCACCTAGTTCAGGACTGAAAGACATTCACTCAGCCAGCAATTTCTCCCTCAGGGGAAAGAATGATCGCAGTGTCCCTCCAGCATCCCCTAAATACCGATTCTCTCTCACCTCATTCAGAGCACTGAGGAAACCAGCATAGTTAGAGCACTTAGGGGAAGCTAAGAACAAAGAAATGACAGCTTCCCTAGTGAATACTACCCCAACATTAAAGAATTAATACCAATCCTTTCCAAACTCTTCCCAAAAAAATGAAAAGGAGCTAACCCTTCAAACTCATTTTATGAAACTAGCATCACCCAATACCAAAGCCAAACAGGGACTCTACAAGAAAAGAAAATCACAGGTCAATGTCCCTGATAAATATAGATGCAAAAAATCCCCAACAACAGGGGTCCCCAACCTCCTCCTCCTGGTAGGGTCTGTGGTCATGCTGGCACTACCACCTGAGCTCCACCTCCTGTCTCCCACCCACCCCCCACCCTGGTCCATGGAAAAATTGTCTTCCATAAAACTGGTCCCTGGTGCCAAAAAGGTTGGGGACCGCTGCTCAACAAAATACAAGCAAGCCGAATTTATCAGCACATTAAAAGGATCACACACCATAATCAAGGTAGATTTATCCCTAGGATGCCACATAAGCAAATCAATAAACATAATATACCACGTTAACAGAATGAAGGATAAACATCATATGATCATCTCAATAGAAGGAGAAAAAGCTTTTGACAAAATTCGGTATCCTTTCATAATAAGAACTCTCAACAAATTAGGAATAGAAGGAATGTTCTTCAATGTAATAAAGGCCATCTACAAGCCAACAGCTAATGACATACTCAACGGTGAAAAGTTAAAACCCTTTATTCTAAGATCAGGAACAAGACAAGGATGCCCATTCACACCACTGCACCAGCATGGAGACCCACTCTCCTGATTCAAGACAAAAAATAGACATATCTAGAAAGGGAAGGAAGTTGTGGAACTCTAACCTGAGACAGATTACTAAAAAACTAAATCATTATTTTTGCATGAATATCTTATATTCACAGAAGAGAGTGAAAATATCCAAGACAATCATACCCATGAGTTTCTGAATTGGGGAATAAAAGGTAGTTTCCACCTACTCACATTTGGAGTTATTGAAAGTCAGTTTTTCATGAAGTACTGTATTTATTAATTGTGTGCAGATTAACAGTCACCAAAAGAATCCCTGTGTGTTCTCTGGTTAGATCATTCAGGAATTCCTGTCTCAGTCGTTGCCTTAACCATAGGAATATCCTGTAATGGAAAAAGACCGGGTTATAGGATACAAGAATCACAAAATGACCAGCACATCTCATGGCCTAGGGGTGTAGTGACATTTTCACCTCTCCTTTTGCCTTTAGGTTTTGCTTTCAAACACAAAGAATTATCTGAACACAAACTTACTCAGGGAAAATTTACACAGACACAGCCTTTCCAGGAGAGTATTTTGCTTAGATAGAGAACATTGTTTCACAATACAAATACAGGTTTTGCAACTTACTATTTGTGTGACCTCAAGTCCCTGAACCTTGGTTTCTTAAATGTGGAGAGAGGGCACCTATGTAACAACAGCTATCCTAATTACAAGATTGTGGGGAGCACTAAATACAATTATAAAAGAACTGTTATTTGTAAAGACCAGTGAGTTTTAACCATTGAAGTGGGGAGACCCAAGGACTTTTGTCCCCATGCAAGAGAATAAGTTAACAATTTTCTCAGTCCTTCCCCAAAGGGACCTGACCTAACACCTTTACTCAGGTGAGATAATACCCCCACATTTCAAGGGTTTTTAGAAACAGGGTTTGAGTTGACAGCGAAGTGGGTAATGTTCCCCCATTAGAGTACCAGTAATTCATGGTGACCTGGCCAAATTCCTACCAACAGCGGGTCCAGAGAGCCGCCCATCCAGTGGTCACTTACCCTGTCCCTAATGCGTAACTATAATGGACCTACCTGCTAATTAAAAGAACCCAATATTGGTTCCTTGGATTGTGGGATAAGACCTAGGTAGTAGAGAAAGCTGAGTAAAAACTTCTGAAACTTCCCTTCCCCCAAGATGATAAGATTTTTAAACATACTTTAATCTCTGGGCAGGAGTGGGTGGTAGGGGAGTAGCAGAGATTAGTGCCACTCTTAATGATCTTAAAGATACATGGTTGATGATTTTACCATATCCCCATTTAATTAGCCAGCCTGGAACCTAGACAAAACATACATGTTTTGGAGAATGACAGTAAACTAAAGTAAATTCAGTTAGAAAGTAATCCAGTTGCAGCTGCTGGCCACATGTAGCCTCTTTGCTAGAGCAGATTATAATGGCCTCAGGTACTTGGTATACTACCATTGATCTGATGAACATGTCATTTTCCATTTCTATTGGAAAGATCAGAAATTGTTTGAATTTACCTGAAGCAAATGTGTATACAGGGTGGGACAAAAGTAGGTTTACAATTGTATGTATGGAAAATAATACAATAATTAATAAATAATAACACAAGAATAAACTCTTGTGTTTCACATACTCACAGGTATAAACCTATTTTTACCCCACTCTGTGTATTTCTAGTCTTAACTAGAGCTAAAATAATTCTTTTGCCCACTGACATAGTATAGCCCAGAGAAATCTAACCTGATCATATGGCAAAACATCATGTTGGTCCACTTTATTGTCTGTACCATGCTAATTAGACTTTGTGAGTAAGAAATAAAATATTTATAAAAGGCCTTGCTATAACATGTGAATTCAAGAAAGTGAAGGTTAAATCCTATAAAGATTCAGGGAAATGCCATATGAGCAATATGTAGAGGTCCAGTGGTCTGGTAGAAGCCATGACATCCTTTCTACATTAAAGAACAAATTATTATATCTTGTATCTCCCTGCAAAGGAAGAAGACAATGTCTTGTATTCCTATTTGGGTTCTGGAGCAACATGTTGCACACTAGCAGACACTGTTCTCACCAACTCACCTAATAGCATGAAAGTCTGAGTGGGACTCAAAGCAGGTAAGAGACTTGCAGCAAGTTCACGTTTCAGTGCTTGGACCATATGATTTGGAATACTTCAATATTAAAAGTATTCATGGTGGGAAAAGATACTATGTGAAATTCATGGCAAGCCCCCAAAGTAAGCTCACAATGCAAATCCCTAGGGTTCTGAATCAAACTATACCATCTGTGGCAATGAGTTATACACCATTTAAAAAAAAAAACCTCTCAGGGGTGCTACTGGATTTTGGTAGAGACAGAGAGCCTAACCATGGGAGCTCAAGTGATCAGTAGGACAGAACTGATCATTATGACATGGGTTCTGTCAGACCTCACCTAAATCAGCTCCAAAGGGTCATCTGGCCAAGATCAAGCCCTGTTTCAGAAGACCTACCTACCACCAGTGATACAAGGGTATAAAGGCCCCTTCAAAGCGGAACAACTCTGAAGGGCTCTACTAGTCCCAGAGCTCCCCTTGAGGTGGTTGAGGCCACTGTCACAACTGCATTGCAGCTCAACTCCTCCCTCTTGCCATTCTTACTTCCTTTGGTCCCCCATAGATATTGACCCCAAAGGCATTTTTCATTACACTTCTTGCCAACAAATCTGAATTTGAGAATCTTTTCCTGAAGCAAATCCACCTAAAAGGTACATATCAGAACTCTATGGAGTTAGGCAAAAGGGTGGGAGGAGAAAAAAGAAGCTTTATTTCTGGATTTTTCATAATAAATCTAAATTGAATCAATTTCTAGTTTATAAAAAAAAAGTAGTGGAAGAAAGGAAGAGAGGGAAGTACAGGAAAGGTAAAGGAGACTCTGCTTCTCTCTCTTGATGAACACATCTCCTGATTACTTGAAATGTTATGTAGGCAATTCAGAAGGCTTTCACTTCCCAAGTTACTAAAGTGTTTGATAATATTTGTCCAGAGAAACACTACTATTTGCTACTCATCAAAGAAGCTAAATATGTTAACCCAAACTGTACTTGTTTTTAACATTCTGTGAAAATCTGAATTTCATTTATTCACTTATTTACTTAGCACCTAGAGTATGTCAAGCACTGTTCTGTATTCTATAATATAGTACTGTTAGTCTTATGTATATCTGTAAGTCTACGAATCAAATAGATGTTTCAAGTATTCTTGGATATAATGTTGTTCCTACACATTTATTCTCCTCTTTTACATTTTGTTGATTCTTTTTTATAAGTCAAAGTCAGTAAAGCAATGATAATCAGAGTAGATATCAAAAGGACATTTAAATTAGAATAGTTTTCTATTTACCAAAGATATTCTGAAGGACATTTTTCAAGAAGTTTCACATTTACATAGGACATTCAATAATATCATACTTGCAAAGTAGCTAGACATTTTGGCATTTTGGATTTGAGATGATGGAATAAATGGCAACATATGAAAACTGTGATTTGGACTAACTGAGAAAAGATGAGGACAAAATAACATTTTAATTACTGTCAATGAATATGTGAAGGTGAGTATAGTAAAAGAAAAATTTTCAATGGAAAACATTTTTGAAAAATACAATATAAAAGTTTCTCTTGTTAATATATCTATGTAAATTGCTGAATAAAAATATGCTCCAGCTCTGTAAATAAATATGTTGGTTAATGTATAAGAATTCAAATACAGAAATAAAAGAAATTAATTTGGTTATTCAAAATGGGAAAATGGAAAATCAGCTTTAGTAAAAATTATAAGTGACACCGTAGGTCACAATTTTATTTGTATTTTATAGAAAACTTAAAATGAAAAGGTCATTAACACAAGTGCTTTTGAAAAATGCAAAGCACTGGATACAGGAGAAGGTTAGAGAATATTTACACACAGTAACTGCAAAATAAATTAAATCTGCATTTAATCTAAACCAATATAAACCTGAATGTCTATACCAAGGACAAAGAGTTGTTCTAAAATATTACAAGTTAATTTAATAGTAAAATTCCCAAGACTGTTGCTTGAAACATTTGAGATTTACTAACAAAAACTTTTGTTCACTTCAAGTTGTAAGCAATATTTGTCATAGGTTGAATTTATTCACCAAACTTATGATAATTAAATCACTAACTATAACCTCATTGCTCTTATCATAAATGAACCACCCAGTATATCAATACTGTGATTCCTTCTGTTAAGTTAGAACTACATCTGTGAGTCTTCCTCCCTGAAACAGGTTATTAAAGTAAACAAATAATTCTAACATATTAACTTTATTTTTATGTTTTACTTTATTTTTTATTATTTTCAATTACAGTTGAAATTATTGGAAAATAATATGAAAAGATGCATAGACTTTCTCACAAGAAAAACATATATACAAATACACTGAAATATCAATTTTAACCTTTAATTTGGCCAGGTCAAGAAGTGTAATAATACATTCTTGGCAAGAATGTAAAGAAGCAGATATTTTTATATATTACTGGTTGATCTGTAAGTGATTTAAAATCTGTGGAGAACAATATGGCAATATTTATCAAGATTTTCCAGGTTCATGCATTTTGACTCAGCAATCCCACGAGTAGCAACTTGTCCTACAGATAATTTCACACAACTAAGATGTACTCCATTCCCAAATGACTTATTCAGATATTGCTCCCCAGGCTATGCCTATTGCCTTTGAGAAGTTTACTTTGCTGGCCCTTTCTAGGATGTTCATAGTGTTCTCTCTGATTCCTCCTACAAATAACTTTGCTTAATTTCTGAAGCTTTTACCATCATTTTCACCTGTTTTATGGACTGGAGTTTTAGCTCTCTCCTGGTTTGTATTCTTTTATTTTCTCTTTTTCCTTATTGCTTTCAGATAGTTTTTAGAAACAGAAGAGGAAAATGTTGAGTATTTATGCCACCATCTTCAAAACAGAAGACCTCCCGATTCCTTGAAGTCTCTGATGCCTTAGCTTCTGAAACATCTCCTTTTCCTGTATGACCTATCCTTCTCATTTGCCTTCATAAATTCTTCCTACAGCCATCCCTTAAATGCCATTACGTTTTAGAATTCCACATCTTTCTTTTGATGTACTCTTTGGAAGCAATCCCATCCCCTCTCTGGAACTTAACTATCATCAGTATGTAAAAAGCCCCCAAATCTTTAACATTGGCCCCCACCTTCAAACTTTTACATCAATTCACCTGTGTGTTACCTAAACCCTTCAAACAATGAATATCTAAAACTAAATTTATCCCACTTTCCCTCTCAAACATATGAGAATATTCCTCTTCCCATATTTCCAAAATCACCAAGTTATCCAAGGCAAAAAATGTAGGAATCATCTTCAGTAATTCCCTCTTTTTGGTTTTTCACTCACAACCAGTCATCCAATGGTATCAGTCTTTCCTCCTAAACATTTCCCAAATCTGACTTTTTCACTGCACCCTTGTTACTGATGCTTGTTCAAGCCCTTATCTTTTTAAACCTGAATATTGCAACAGCTTCATAACTTCCCTTCCTGTGTCCAGGCTTGCCCCTCATTAAGGTCATCAAAGCCTTGGCAATCTATCTGAAATTCAGAATTGAATGCCAACCCTCTGCTTAAAACCCATCAGTGGATTCCCATTGCCTTCAGGTTAAAGCCTAACTAGTTAGCACAGCATAAGGCTTTCATAATCCATTGCCATCACCTCATTTTTTATTATTCTATACATGGCAGTTTGTGTTCTGGTAGTGCAGAATTTCTGATAGTTTCCTCCTCCTTTCATACTGTTTCTTATCTCCATCCTCTGCTTATCCTTTCACTTTCTTCTTTTTGGCTGAGCCTTATTCATCTTTCAAGACACAAGTCATTCATTATATCTTCCAAGAAGCCTGCTCTGAAATTCTTCACAGAGATAAGTATCCAGCCCTACTGTGTACAGTTGTGCAGTTTATGTACTGCACTAAAGTGCCTGGCTGAGGGCACAAGCTGGGGCAGACAACTACCTGGCAGAATGGGGTACCTTGTTCTAATCCTCACAAAGGTGTCACAGAGGCAGAACAAGCTTCATGGGCATGCAGCCTACGTGGTTGCACAAGACCCCAGGCTGAGGAGGGCCCCATGCTTGGTTTAATGCTCTGAGGTCACCTTCTTTAATTCATAATATTTTTTAACAAGGGCCCACATTTTTATCTTGCACTGGCTCTGAATACGAACTAGCTCAGCCCCGTAAGTGCTGAAGCCTTTGTGTCCTTACGGAATCTTGAGAACATCTTAACTCTTATAATTTTCACCATATTACATAATAGTCATTTATTTTTGTGAGCAATTTTCATGTGCTGAACATTTTGCTAAGTATTTTATCTGCACTATCTCACTTAATCATCCCAACCTCTCCCAGAGGTAGGAAATACTACATTCCCATTTTATACACGATGAACCTGACTGGGGCTTAAGAGAGGTAACTAACTTGCCCAGAGTCAGGTATTTGACTCTAAAATCCAGTTAAACCTTTAATCCCTAAGGATTTTAGTTGAAACTTCCAGTTTATAAATCTTATCATCTGACTAGTTTTAGAACAGGAATTATGTTTTATTCATCTTTATAGCCCTGGCAACTAGCATTGTCTGAACATTCTAAGTACTTTTTAAATGTTTGTTGATATAAATCCATTTATAATGAGCAGTCTTCGGAAGTTTACAGCAGAACTATATACATAGTATTCTTAGAAAAGAACTTCAATTCCTGTGGCATTATATAAAAAGAGATTTTTATGAAACAGAGGAACAAATCTTCACCCAATTCTCTTTGAAAACCTCAGAAATTTTCTCAGACTTTTTCTTTCCACAGCAGCTGAGCTGTCTGTTCTTTTTCTCCCTCTGTACCACTTTCAGTCACCTCTCCCTCCAGAGTCTTCTCCCTGACTATTAAATCTACCTTAGAGAGAAATGTAGTTCTTTAGGCTTCTTTACTTTCCATCCTCACTATGGCAGACTGTGTTTTCCAAATGTTACAGAAACAGGGGAGTCCAAAAATCCCCAGAGTTTGCTGCTGGGGGATGGGGAGAAGTAAGCAGCTTTTCAAATGCTTCCACATGCCTGAGGCTGGTGGCTACTGTCTTTCTTATGCAAATGGCTTTAATGCATCCAAAGCCTCAGGCAGATGGGAGGAGTCTTGAACCAGGGGACAGTATGGAAAGCACACAGAGCCTACGTAAGGTTCTGTGAATGGTCAGAACTATTTGCAACGCCCACTGCGTCAGATGACGCAGTCAGGGATATATAAGCAGCTGCAGACATTTTAGCTCGGACTCTATCAGACTCTCTCAGATGCTCGCTCTCAGACTCTCTCTGGCTCTCGCTCGTGCTCTCACTCTGAGACTCTCGCTCTCTGACTCGGGCTCTCACTCGCGCTCTGACTCTGGCGCTCTGATTCTCTCTCTGGCACGCTCGTGCGCTCGCTCTCGCTCTCTCGCTCTCTCGTGTGCTCCCTCCACGTGGCTTGGTGAAGGGGCCTTCTCCATGTGGCTTGGAGAAGGGGTCTCCAGGCTGCTTTAAGAGGCTCTCGCCGTGCGGTTTTGAGAAGGAGAAGAGATCCACGTGGTTTGCAGGAAGAAGGCAGTTTGCAAGGAGGCTGAGAATCCAGGTGGTTCTGCATTGAGAGCTGGAGGGCACCACAGCACAGAAAGGACCTCCCCAATCAGGATTGAATGATTGGCAGCTGCTGGTAAAGCTGAACTGTGTTTGGAAAGTAGGGAAACGGTTTCTGTTACTTTCCTAAAACTAGCCTGGTTTGGAAGGGGGGGAGGCAAGGATATGTGTTTATGGGTGTTTTAAAGAGCATAAGACTTAATAACAGAAATACGCAAATAACTAAATCTATATAACTGTTAAATAAACAATTCTTTTTCTTTTCACCAAACTCTGGTATTGAGAGTTATAATTTTGGCGGCGGGCAATCGGGCCCCTAACTAAAGAGCCCGTGGGTTTGTTTTCAATTGGAGCAGCCCAGGGGTTCTGTAACACAAAGACTGCTACCACAATACAGGAGCTGGCAAAAGTAGGTCTACAGTTATGAGTACACAAAAGTTTATTCTTGTATATTACTTATTAGTTAATTATTGTATTAGTTATTATTATGAACCTACTTTTGCCTACCCCTGAATATTATATCCCAGAAGTCCACCCCCTAAGTAGCATTGTGCTTTAGGGCTCATCGTTGGTTCACATCTTTTTCTTGATATAGTCTTCTTAAGTAATCCCATCCATTCTCTGAGCCTCATCTCTATTCTAGTCACCCCCAGTCCTCAGCACTGATTCTCATCTTCAAACTTTTACACACTTTTAAACAAATCCTATTATGGAATGACACTGATTACTCCCATCAAGGAATAGCCCTTTGCTTGATTCTTGAGTGGACTATTGTAACTATTTCAACCAATAGAATATAGCAGGAGTGATGCTGTGTGACTTTCAGGGCTAGGTCATAAAAATGGTATGCATCCCCACTTTACCAACTTGAAATCCTCTCTCTTTGAATCCAGCCACCATGCTATAAGGAGGTTAAACAGTCTTGACATAGAGTGATCTGATCAGATCACTGAGAAGAATAGGAAGGGACCTTGGGAGGAGGTTGCCTGAGGCAATGGTAAGCAGTCTAGGATGGGATTCATTGAGAAGCTGAAGGCCTCCAGAGTGCATGGAATTATGGAACAGAAGACCTAAAATAAAAGAAGGGCAGAAACTGGTTCTTAGGCTCTCTTCCTCTACGGCTGCCTGGGTGATTGTGCTGTAGCTGCCTGCATTTCCCAAAGGATGGTATTTTGGAGGGATTTTGAATGGATTTTGGATGGGAAAAGAAACTCCAGGCACAGCCTAGGATGAGTCTGGCCTGGCAGAAGGTGTCAGGGTTGTTCTCCTTTGGGTATTCTAGAGGTAACAGGCTCTGAGGCAGAAGCTTACTATTCTTCTAAAATTATGGAGCTTTTCTATCTTATGTTGTTTTAGTTTGTAAACAAATCCTATAGAAATAAGATAATTAAGACTAACGGGGAAATAAAAGAACTCAGATATTGAAGACTTTAGGCTTAATTGATTAAAGCTATAACTAAAGACTTAAAGATTTTAGCTTTAATTGAGAGGCTTAAGTGACTAGTGCATTTGGAAAGCTATTATTCTAAAAATTGTGTAAGTTTGAATGAAGACTCCCTTCCTTTATCACCAAATCTTGGCCTCTGAATTTTGCCTAGAGGGTGATGGCAGACAGCAAGACCCAACTTGCTGTTTGGTAACAATTACATGGAGAGACCATATGTAAATGATGATCCATCTAACCAAGAGCCCTAACTGAAGTCCCAGACAATAACCAATATCAGTTGTCAGATACATGAGCAAGTGCATCTTCAGATGATTCTAATCCCCTGCCATTGAATTAATCAAGCCACCCCAGATGATACCTCATGAAGCAGATATCCCCACTGTGTCCTGCCCAAATTGCTGATTCGTGAATAAAATAAATGGTGGTTCTTGTTTGAAGCCACTAAATTTGGGGTGCTTTGTTACACAGAAAATAATAATAATAATAATAATTATCTAATGCTTGTCTCAGCAACACTAAAGATCTACTCTCCTTAAAAAAACAGAGGATTGAGGATGTTACAGAACCCCTGGGCTGCTCCAATTAAAAACAAACCCATGGGCTCTTTAGTTAGGGGCCCAACTGCCTGCCACCAGAATTATAACTCTAAATACCAGAGTTTAGTGAAAAGAAAAAGAATTGTTTATTTAACAGTTATATATTTAGATTATTTGCGGATTTCTGCTGTTAAGTCTTATGTTCTTTAAAACACCCATAAACACATATCCTTGCCTCCCCCCTACCAAACCTGGCCAGTCTTAGGAAGGTCAGAAACACCGTTTCCCTACTTTCCAAACACAGTTCAGCTTTACCAGCAGCTGCCAATCACTCAATTCTGATTGGGGAGGTCCTTTCTGTGCTGTGGTGCCCTCCAGTTCTCAATGCAGAACCGCCTAGATTCTCAGCCTCCTTGTAAACTGCCTTCTTCCTGCAAACCGCATGGATCTCCTCTCCTTCTCAGAACTGCATGGTGAGAGCCTCTTAAAGCAGCCTGGAGACCCCTTCTCCAAGCCACATGGAGGGAGCACACGAGAGCGAGAGAAAGCTAAAATGTCTGCAGCTGCTTATATATCACTGACCGCGTCCTCTGATGCAGTGGGTGTTGCAAACAGTTCTGACCATTCGCAGAACCTTACTTAGGCTCTGTCTGCTTTTTCCATACCATCCCCTGGTTCAAGACCCCTCCCATCTACCTGAGGCATTGGAAGCATCCAAGCAATTTTGCATAAGAAAGACACTAGCCACCAGCCTCAGGCATGTGGAGGCATTCTGAAAGTTGCTTCCTTCTCCCCATCCCCCAGTCGCAAACTCTGGAAATTTTTGGACTCCCCTGTTTCTGTAACAAGGAGACTTCCAGCCACGATGGAGGACTAGACTGACACGCTCCGTCTCCCTCCACAACTAAGAAGAAATACAACTACCACAAAACCAGAAATAACCAGAAGTTCCAGAAAATAAATGAAAGTCCAAACTATGAAGTTATAAAGAAGTGGTGCTCATCCAGAAGGGTAGGAGGGATGAAGCCAGGGTGGAGAGGTCAAGCTGTGCTGGCCGTGGCAGCTGCGGAGACAGCGGCGGGACAGCTGTAAGCACAGACATTCATATTTAAGAGGAGGCATAAAGTGCCTGGGGAGCACCCCCAGCTGTAGACCAGACCCAACAGCTTGTGATTCCAATGCCAGAAAAGGCAGACCCCCATTACCTTGAACTATGAGGCCCAGTGGGGGTGGGGATGGAGGAGGAGGCTCCCGGTCTCCTAGCGGAGAGTGAATGGCAAGAATCCATCTTGGACCCCTGCCCCAACATAAAATGCCACAGCGTGGTGAGAAGGGTCGCCCAGTTGTGACAAGTGCATGGGGCTCCACCCTCTATAGCATAGGAGGTATAACAGCCCTCCCCAGGAAGCAAAGGTTAACACAAACAGTCAGGATGGCACAGATCATGATAGAGATCCCAATCATGCAGCTGACCAGGCAGCAAATATCTAATCTAACGAAATAGCAGATAGAAAATCTTTCTGAGGCACAGTTCAGAGCTTTGGTTATAAAAAATGCTTACAGACCTAACAGCACATCTTTAACAAAACAGGGAAGGAATGAAAGCTAGTCCTGCTGAAATGAATGAAAACACATACAAAACTAGTGGTGAGGGAAAGAAAACCAGGGATCAAATAAAAAAATCGGAACAGAGGGAAGGAACAAACAGTCAACCAGTACAGAAAGAGGAAACAAAAAGTGAGGAAAATAAGGAGAGGCTCAGAAACCTATGGGACAGCTATAAGCAGACCAACATCCAAATCATAGGTTTGCCAGAAGGTGAAGAAGAAAAACTAGAAATTAAAAAATTATGTTAAAAAATAATGAAGCAGAACTTCCCAAACTTGGGGAAGGAAATAGACTTACAGGTTCAAGAAGCACAGAGAGTTCCAAAAAACTGGACCCAGGGAGAACCACATCAAGACACATTATAATCAAAATGTCAAAAATTAAGGATAAAGAACCTTAAAAGCAGCAAAAGAGAAGACGAGAATTATGTACAAAGGAGTCCCAATAAGACTATCAGCTGATTTCTCAAAAGAAACTCTGCAGGCAAGTAGGGACTGGTAAGAAATATTCAAAGAATGAAAAGCAAAAACCTACAACCACAATTACTCTATCCAGCGAAGCTGTCATTCAGAATAGAAGGGCAGAGAAAGTGCTTCCATGACAAAGTAAAACTGAAGGAGTTCATTAGATCCAAACCACTGTTATATGAAATGTTAAAGGGACTTGTTTAGGAGAAAGAGGATCAAAACTGTGAACATTAAAATGAAAACTGTATCACAACAACCAACAACAGAAGTTAGGGAGTCAAAACAAAGACAAGCTAAGTAGGCAGCAAGAGTGGGAAAAGAATTATAGGTATAGGGAACATACTGGGGGTAGGTCAGCAGGGAGGGGAACGGAGGAAAGGGAGGAAAATGATACAGGAATTAAGAAGCATAGTAGGAGGGAGTGGAGTAGACAGGAAGATGTTGAGGAAAACTATATGCACAACCAATGAGCATGGACTAAGGGTGGGAACAACAGGAGGGAAGGGGGTCACTGGGTGGAGGGCAACAAAGGGAAAAGAAATTGGGACAACTGTAACAGCATAATCAATAAAGCATATTTTAAAAAATAAAATAAAATAATCCATTAAAAAACAAAAAATATAACAGGATTATAAAAACGTTTGCAGTTACATATGTATAAATGTACTGCATAGTAAACTTAATGTAGCTTATTTCATAGTTTAGAATGATAATGCTCTCACATAAGCTTTTAATTTACTACAATGTATTATTACTGTTAGTACCATTTTTATTATTATCATTAAATCCTGAGATAAAGTAAAGCCCTTAGTAATCATGGTAAATAGACATATGAATTGGGTAGATCTCATTTGATCATTTTATTCAAATTTTGGCCTTTGGAGTGGGTGGGCCAGAGGAGTGGTATCCATTACAAAATGTATCTTATAAAGATGTATTCTGTCTACCTATGTCACATGCTAGATAAACTCCTTGAGGAAGAATATCTGATTTTGGTTTTGGTCTCCATCAGCTCCAAGCAGTCAGGTGAAACTGCTTCATCTCTGGGCTCAGGTGCTTTCTTTGTAGCACATTGATAATGATGAAGATCTAAGGAGCCTGGAACCAAAGGAGGTTGAAGAAGCAGTAAAAATGAAGAATGCTGGTCATTGTGATTTGACTGTTACTGTCACTATTTTTATTTTGATGTTATAAGACTAATTTTTCTTGAATGCTGATCAAAGAAAAGTATGACCACAATAGCACCCAGTATACCTCCAGCAGAGGGCAGACATAATTCTCAGATTCAGGAATCTTTTAGCTTTTCCTCAGCCTGAGTGGACTCAACAGGCAAAGGCTGACTGGCTCAAGAAGTGTGAATAGTAAGACTATTGTTTGGACATATTGCACCATTATTTCCTGTTTCCAATGGTGTGTAAACTTTTAATCAGCAAATACTACTTAATGGGTTCTCTAATTATTGGCTGTGGAGATCTACCATAATGAAAGGTGTTCTCATTTGAGAGTTTTTTTCCAACATAGGAAATTAGAAGTTATAGACTTGGGTAAACTCTTCAAGATTTGTACATTACTTATCTTTGTGTTAGAAACAGTACAGCTAGCCAGACTTTTAATATTTTAAACTGTACACTCAAACATGAAACAATCATGCATCTTACCTGCCACTGATTGAACCCTTCTTATCACATCCCATAGACTTCAAATCTCAGTTTTCTCCGTTAAAAACAAGCACCTCAGCCCTGGCTGTTGTGGCTCAGTGGATTGAGCACCAGCCTGTGAACTGAGGGGTTGCTGGTTCAACTCCCAGTCAGGGCACATGCCTGGGTTGCGGGCCAGGTCCCCAGTTAGGGTGTGCAAGAAGCAACCGATCCATGTATCTCTGGCACATTGCTGTTTCTCTCCCTCTCTTTCTCCCTCCTTTCCCTTATCTCTAAAAGTAAGTAAATAAAATCTTTTTTTTAAAGCACCTCATCAAAAGGTTTTCGATTATACAATGTAACAAATGTTTATTGAGTACCCATTTATATGCAAGTCCCTGGGCTAGACACTTTGAGAAATGTAAAAATGAGTAAATAAAGGCTCAGTCCATAAAGGCATTTGTAATCTGGGGATGACAGTAATGAATACATATAATTCTGCCATGTGGAAGAATATACTGTGTGCCATAAGAAATGTACAAATGAAGAGCTACAGAGGATCACTGGAGGAAGAAATAATACCTGAATAGGGCAATGGAGGGTGAAGAGGGGCAAGAAGAGTTTGAGGTTGTCCTTGAGATGACTAGAAACAATGAGTAGAATTTGGCTACAGAGAAGCCTGTGCACAAAAGAGAAGAGGAGTGGTGAGGACATTTCAGACCAATGGTTTTTAGTCCTCAGTCCCTAATAGATCACTAGGAGAATATTTAATTCTTAAGATTTCCATCCGACACACACAAGCCAAGATTGAAAATCATTGTTCTAGGCAGCAAGAATAGCATTTGTTTTTTCATAGCAAGAAGATAGCAAATACAGCTATATTCTGGGAAACTCAAGGGTCCATTTTGGATTAAACAGGAAGGACATGTAAGAAAGTAATGAAACATAAACTTGTAAAATTAAACTGGGATCTTCATCCAGCAAACGTGCCTCACGTTGGTATTTCCGTTGTAGGCACTTAGATTTGACCTACTTCCTGTCTTCATTTACTGTGGTTTGGAAATACAAATGTTTCTTAGTTGCGTCAAAGATGAAAATTGGGTTTTATTATTTTTCTTCTCTTTATTGTTTTGAGGTGATTTTTCAAAAGGAGAAGCCAGAAATATCTTTCCCATCTTGGAAAAGGACTGTCCTTTTATTTTTTACGTTCATTTAATTTTTCAACATTAAGTCTTTATCCTGTCTGATACAGAAATTTTCTTTAGGTTTGGTGGTGGTGGTGGTGATGGTGTTCAGGTAATTTCAGGTCTAATTTAATGATATCTCGGTCGAGTTCCTAATTTGGTTCCACCAACTGCTGCCACAGTAGTTATTTCGAATGTGGAAGTGTAACTTCTGGGTCCTTGGAAGAACCAATACATAATGGCAGAAAGAAGGGAAGATGTTTCTGCTTCCCCCATTTGAAAATTACCTACAGCAACAAGGAGAACAAGAAACAGAAACACAGAGTACCTCTTTGTCTATACTGGTAGAAGCAGAGAAGCAAGCTGCCTTACCCTCCCAGCCCCAGAAATGCTCAAGAATTGAAGGCAGTGATGCAGAGAAGGGGCTAAAAACACAGGACTGTTTCTAAAACTGGACAGCTAGTAATTTGACCTCCAATTCCTCTTCCTCAAGGAAGCCAGGCAGCTGCCCTTCCCCAGTCCCTAGAGGGAAATCTGTTTGTTTTCTGGAAATACAGAGAGATATCAATTTGAAGGTAATCAGGCATAGGTGAAGGTGGTGAAAAGAGTTTATACTGAGCAATGGTATCCTTTTCCTCCTCTTTCCTCTGTCCAGCTCCAGAAAGAAGATGAAAGGAAAGCAAAGAGAATTTCCAAAGATGCTAACAAAGGGAAGTTTCAAGTGAACATCAAACCAGAGAATGGAACCAATTCAGATTAGCAGGGCTCCAGATGTGTTCACTAAAAGTACAATGAATAAATTGTCTTAAAGTTTAGGCCTAATAGAAGTGATATTGGGATATATTTTATGGAGATTTTGGAACTATGGGAAACATTTAGCTAAATTTTCAGGGAAAACTAATGAATAAAAATGAGAAATCAAACAATTATTAACTTCAGAAGAAAAAAAATACAAGATAGGAAGTAAAATTCTAGTTTACCTCTTGGCTCAGTACTGATTAGTATTTACATAGTCAAAAGATGCAGACACATATAGAAATTTAATAACCAAAGCTGAGAAGCAAAATTGTATAGAAGAGTAGAAGGAAGAAATGAGAAGCTATAAATGAGCTAAAGTTTTTATGTTCCAAAGCAGGAAGACAGTAGATCTATAGAAATAATAATCAAGAAATGCCAGTATGTATATACTTTTATTGAGTTGGCCGTAAGGTCTGTTTAGTTTTGTCATAAAATAAAAGACACATTTTTAAATATGCTTTCTTGATTTTGCTGTTACAGTTGTCCCAATTTCTTTTCCCTTTGTTGCCCTCCACCCAGTGACCCCCTTCCCTCCAGTTGTCCGCCCCCCCCTTAATCCATTGGTTGTGCATATAGTTCTTCTCAACATCTTCCTGTCTACTCCACTCCCTCCTACTATGCTTCTTAATTCCTGTACCATTTCCCTCCCTTTCCTCCATTCCCCTCCCTGCTGACCTCCCCCCAGTATGTTCCCTATACCTATAATTTTTTTCCCACTCTCGCTGCCTACTTAGCTTGCCTTTGTTTCAATTCCCTAACTTCTGTTGTTGGTTGTTGTGATACAGTTTTCATTTTAATGTTCATAGTTTTGATCCTCTTTCTCCTAAACAAGTCCCTTTAACATTTCATATAACAGTGGTTTGGATCTAATAAACTCCTTCAGTTTTACTTTGTCATGGAAACACTTTCTCTGCCCTTCTATTCTGAATGACAGCTTCGCTGGATAGAATAATCGTGGTTGTAGGTTTTTGCTTTTCATTCTTTGAATATTTCTTACCAGTCCCTACTTGCCTGCAGAGTTTCTTTTGAGAAATCAGCTGATAGTCTTATTGGGACTCCTTTGTACATAATTCTCGTCTTCTCTTTTGCTGCTTTTAAGGTTCTTTATCCTTAATTTTTGACATTTTGATTATAATGTGTCTTGATGTGGTTCTCCCTGGGTCCAGTTTTTTTGGAACTCTCTGTGCTTCTTGAACCTGTAAGTCTATTTCCTTCCCCAAGTTCGGGAAGTTTTGCTTCATTATTTTTTTTCACATAATTTTTCAATTTCTAGTTCTTCTTTTTCACCTTCTGACAACCATATGATTTGGATGTCGGCCCGCTTATAGCTGTCCCATAGGTTCTGAGCCTCTCCTTATTTTCCTCACTTTTTGTTAACTCTTTCTGTACTGGTTGACTGTTTGTTCCTTCCCTCTGTTCCAATTTTTTTTATTTGATCCCTGGTTTTCTTTCCCTCACCACTAGTTTCGTATGTGTTTTCATTCATTTCAGCAGAACTAGCCTTCATTCCCTCCCTGTCTTAAGATCTGCTATTAAGTCTGTAAGCATTTGTATAACCAAAGCTCTGAACTGTGCCTCAGAAAGATTTCCTATCTGCTGCTTTGTTAGATTAGATATTTGCTGCCTGGTCAGCTGCGTGATTGGGATCTCTATCATGATCTGTGCCATCCTGACAGGTTTTTGTTTACCATTGCTTCCTGGGGAGGGCTGTCACACCTCCTATGCTATAGAGGGCGGAGCCCGGTGCACTCGTCAGAACTGGGCGACCTCTCTCACCACACTGTGGCATTTTGAGTGGGGGCAGGGGTCCAAGATGGATTCCTGCTGTTCACTCTCCACTGAGAGACCAGGAGCCACCGCCTCCATCCCACGCCCTCTGGTCCTCACAGTCCAAGGCAATGGGGGTCTGCCTTCCCTGGCATTGGAATCGCGAGTTGATGGGTTTGGTCTGCAGCCAGGGGTGCTCCCTACGCCCTTCTCACCTCCCCTTAAATACAGGTGTCTGTGCTTACCACCATCCCGCCACTGTCCCCGCAGCTGCTGCTGCCAGCACAGCTTGACCTCTCTGCCCTGGCTTCGTTCTCCTACCCATCCAAATGAGCACCACTTCTTTATAACTTCATATGGTGGACTCCTATGTAGTTTTACTTTCTGGAACTTCTGGTTATTTCTGGTTTTTCGGTAGTTGTATTCCTTCTTAGTTGTGGAGGGAGACAGAGTGTGTCAGTCTAGGTCTTCATCTTGGCCAGAAGTTTTCTCCTCATCTTCAAAAGACACGTTTTTAATTTTTACCAATAACTTTATTGATTTGGGTATTTTGAGTATGTCGACTGTTTCCCTCTATTGGCTTCTAGCGCGTAGAGGCCAGGGATGCTGTTAAACATCTTCCAAATGCATGAGAAAGCCCACAGCAAAGAATTGTGGGCCAAAATGTCAATAGTACCAAGAAACTTCGTAAACCACTTTCACACATTCAATCAGCCACAGCACCTTCTCCATACACTGCACAAATCTTTTTTTTTTCTTGCCTTTCAGTTGTGTTTTTACCTTTCCTGAAATAATAAAGCATCATACACCAAAATGTTGTGCAATTCCTTCCATCTTCAATATTAAAATGGCTGCACAAAAATTCATCAATTTTGATGCTTTTTTAATTGCACATTGATATGACAGTTGTCACACTACAAGCTAACAAAATTGTTTTGAATGAAGTTAAAGACAACTAAGCACTGCTAGAGCCATCATACAGAAAAAACTAAAAGAACTGTTTGGCCAACCCAATATTTAATGGAAATAAATAACAGAATCAATTTTGAAAACAGTCCAAAGTGGTGGCTTTCAGGGAGAAGCAGAAGAAAATAGAAAAATAGAATACAATTTTTATAATATATTCTTAACAATGTCCATTTTTAACTATACTATTTGAGTTTAATACTTTTGCAATAACTAAATAAAGGACAGGGGGGTTAACATGAACATTTCTACTTTTAGATGAATACTCTAGAGAAACTCTCACTTATGTTTACAAGCGGATATATGTAAGGATGTTTATTTCAGGATTGTTTGTAAAAGCGAAATATTGGCCAAAACTGAACTATCCAGCATGAAGAGAATAAAAAAAAAAAAACATGGTATGTTTAAATGACAGAATATTATATCATATCATATCATATTATATCACAAAACAATGCTGCTTAATATAAGCAAAGGCAAATGACTTATACATAATAACTTCATTTATGTAAAGTTTCAAACATAAAACAATATTATATATTTTGTCTGAATATATTTTTATATGTGTAAAATTAAAACCATAAAATTTGAATGGAAGAACATACATTAAATTTATGGGAAATCAGGAAGAAAATGGGACTGGATTGGGAGGCAAGGACTCTAACTCATCCTCAGTGTTTTAGTTACTGTATCATAAAAAGATAAAGCAAATATGACAAAATGTTAATTATTGAGGATTCTTTGTAGTCATTTCATAGCTGTATGTTTTATTATTTTGTATAATTCCCTATATTTTAAAAACATTTTAAAGTTTAAAGTTTAATTTCATACACACCTAGTCAGTGACTGCAAATCCACAAAGCAAAGTCTTCTTAGTCTGAGAGAATATAGTGCTTTGATTGCAGTAAAGTTCACATAAATTGAAATTTACATATCCTATGTGAACATAATCTATAAGTAATAAGAACTAGCCAACTTGTAAAACTCTCATCAAAAACTATTTGTTTAAAAATAAGTAACTTTCTTCTCAAGAACCATTTTCATTTGAAAGTCCTTTTAAATGAATCACTGACCTGAAAAGTAGATAACAAATATGTGCTTTACATAAAATTGTTTTGGAAACTATAAGCTAAATTATTCAGATTTTAAATACTAATATATTATGAAAATAAAACATCCAAAGTTATGAAAAATTTGCATAATAAGAAAGACTATCAGGATATCAGTTTTTCATTACATATTTTCATATAGAGACTATTACATTTGAATGTCAAGCTGCTCTGCTTTGTAGTGTCACTGATAGAAGAAGCATGGCAAGAATATGCTTTTGTACTTAGGATGCTAGACCTGCAAGATACCACTAGCAAATCTGGCTTTAAGAACTGCATAATTCCATATTTATAAATGCTCATCATGTAGCTGTAGTCCAGAATGAAGCCCCATAGCTATTTTAGTTTATCAAGTAAATGAAGTAATTTTTTAAACATTATTCAGTCTATTAAACCAAGCAACAATATAAACCCTTGTTATTTGTAAAGGTTATCATTTATGGACTGATTATCTGTGTTGTTGTGTGGTTAAATGCTAGGAACTTGAACCCACAAAAACTAACTACACTGTGTAAATCCAGAAAACTGAGATTGTGGCTTGGTAGCAATCATCCCTTAATCATTACAGCTATTATTTAGTATTCATTGCACACTGGAAACATTCCACTCATTTTATAAAATATTCCTGCCTTTTCTTTTTAAAAAATATATTTTATTTATTTTTAGAGAGATGGGAGGGTAAGGAGAAAGCGAGAGAAACACCTATTGGTTGGTTGCCTCTTGTTCCTGCTCTAGGTGCCCTTACCAGGGACTGAAACCACAACAAGGGTGCTCCGACCAAGAATGGAACCTGCAATCTTTCATTTTGCAGGCAACTCCTAAGCAACTGATACACCCCAATCAGAGCTCTCTCCCTTTTCAAAGGACCAGATATTGACTTTTTAAAAATCCTTCCTTTTGTTTCTGTTTTCAATTTTTCTAATTTCTGTAGCTTATTCTTTTGTACTATATCAACATCTTAAAATAAAATTTTATCTCATTCATTTTCATTTTTTTAAATATACGTTTGAGACCTTAAATGTCACTTTTGGTTCCGTTTTAGCACCGAATTATTTTCACTGTTATTCCTTTATAACAATTATATAATTTTCAACTATGATTTATTTTAGCCAAGAACTATTAAGTTTCATTTTCAAACACAGAGTACTTTGGGGCTTTTCTTTTTCTCATAAATTCCTAATTTTGTTCAGAAAGAGAGATTTTTTTTTTTGAATCCAAAATTTCACTTTATTTATTTTGCCCAAACAAAAGAAATCCCAAAAGGACAAAGTGAGATATTAAATCTCATGGCCTGTGGCTTGGGCAGTCCCAGCAAGCAGCCCTCTTCTAGAGGGGACAATCACCCTATTTCCATGACAGATGTACAATTTCTCTTTTTTTTTAATATGTTTTATTGATTATGCTGTTACAGTTGTCCCAGTTTCTTTTCCCTCTGCTCCCCTCCACCCAGTGGCCCCCTCCTTCCAGTTGTCCCCCCCTTTTAGTCCATGTCCATTGGTTGTGCATGTAGTTCTACTCAACATCTTCCTGTCTACTACACTCCTTCCTACTATGCGTCTTAATTCATGTACCATCTCCCTCCCATTCCCCCTTCCCCCTCCCTGCTGACCTCCCCCCAATATGTTCCCCATACCTATAATTCTTTTCCCACTCTCGCTGCCTACTTAGCTTGTCTTTGTTTTGATTCCCTAACTTCTGTTGTTGGTTGTTGTGATACCGTTTTCATTTTAATGTTCATAGTTTGATCCTCCTTCTTCTAGACCAGTCCCTTTAACATCTCATATAACAATGGTTTGGATCTAATGAACTCCTTCAGTTTTACTTTGTCCTGGAAGCACTTTCTCTGCCCTTCTATTCTGAATGACAGTTTTGCTGGATAGAGTATTCGTGGCTGTAGGTTTTTGATTTTCATTACTTTAAATATTTCTTGCCAGTCCCTTCTTGCTTGCAGGGTCTCCCTTGCGAAGTCAGCTGATAGTCTAATTGGGATCCTTTTGTACATGATTCTTTTCTTCTCTCTTGCTGCTTTTAAGATTCTCTCTTTATCTTTAATTTTGACAATTTGATTATAATGTATCTTGGAGCGGTTCTCCCTGGGTCCAGTTTTTTTGGAACTCTCTGTGCTCCCTGGACCTGTAAGTCTGTTTCCTTCCCCAAGTTCAGGAAGTTCTGCTTCATTATCTTTTCACATAATTTTTCAATTTCTAGTTCTTCTTCTTCGCCCTCTGGCAATTCTATTATCTGAATATCCGATCACTTACAGCTGTCCCAGAGGTTTCTGATCTTCTCCTCACTTTCCTTACTTTTTGTTTCCTCTTTCTGCACTGGTTGACAGTTTGTTCCTTCCCTCTGTTCTGGTTTGTTGATTTGATCCTTGGTATTTATTTCCTCACCACTTGTCTCCTATGTGTTTTCGTTCATTTCGGTATGAGTAGCTTTCATTCCTTCCCTGTCTTTTTCCAAATCTTTTGTTAATTCTGTAAGCCACTTTATGACTATAGCTCTGAACTAAGCCTCTGAAAGGCTTTTTATTTGTTCCTCTGTCAGGTCTCTCATCTGCTGCCTGGTGCTGCATCATCGGGATTTCAATCATTGTCTGCTTCATTCTAACAGGTTTGTATTTAGCTTTCTTCCTGGGCAGGCTATAGGGGGCAGAGCCCCGTGCACTCCTCACTGCCCAGTGACCAGCAGCGATCAGCAGCTTGCGGTGATCAGTGACCTTTTTCGCCGCTCTGTGGCGCTTTGTGTGGGGACGGAGGTCCAAGATGGATTCCTGCCATTACTCTCTGCAGAGAGACCGGGAGGCTCCTTCCCCACAGCCTCACCGTTCAAGGCAATAAAGGGTCTGCCTTCCTCAGGGTTGGAATCATGATCTGCTGGGTTTTGACTGCAGCTGGGATTGCTACCCTGGCATTTTTCGCAGTCCCACCACTATTCCTGAGGCTACCGCCGACAGCTCGGTCCGACCCCTCTGTCCCGATTCTGATCTTGCCCCTTCTACCTGTCCAGACGAGCACCACTGGTTTATAACTTTATACATTGGGCTTTCATATAGTTTTATTTTCTGGAATTTCTAGTTATCTTTGTTTTGAGGTAGTTGTATTTCTTCTTAGTTGTAGAGGGAGACCGAGTGTGTCAGTTTATGCCTCCATCTTGGTCACAAGTCAGAGAGATCTTTATGACATGTATTTTTGGTTTGGTTTGGTTTTTTCGTAAGTATACTTTATTGATTATGTTGTTATAAGAGTTCCAATTTTTTCCCCTTTTCACCCAGTACTCCGCTTCCCCCAGCAATCCCATGACCCTTAGTTCATGTCCATGGGTCGTGCATATAAATTCCTTGGCTTCACCCTTTCCTGTATTATTATTTTATTATTAATAATTAATTAATTAATTTCTTATAACAATTCCCCCTCTCAGACTTAAGACCCTATATAATCTTATAAAGGACAATGGGCAAAGGTCTCATGCTCCTCTAGCTGCTTCAAGCTGGGCATGGTCATCGTCCAGAAATCCCTAATAAGAGTGGGGGTGTGGAGGGGAGGGTGGTCTTCCCACATGGGAAAGATCGTGCAGATTCCAGGTCAGTTGGCTCTCCCTGGACAACGGTGTGCTTGGTTTAACAGGCTGGCATCCTTGTTGTATACTGGGAGGAACAGATTTGGCAACAGCGTTAAAAGGCACCATGCAATCCATAACCACTAGATGACAAAAGGTAGGTATTAATTTTTCAATATCCCACATGAGGGGAAAAAAAGGGGCTTCTTTGGAGGAAGGTGTGCCAGGCACATCACACCTGTCCAAAACCCTTTTGCCCACTATACTTAGTTTGGGCTGATGAAAATATTTAAGTTTCCCCCCTCTCAGACCTCTGGACCCTTTCTGTCCAACCCATTAGGATAGAAAAGAGAAACCAGTTTTAAAGTGAAGCCCACAGACCACCCCATACTTCACCAATCCAGCCACTTAGTTCAGCCAAACCATTGAATCTCAGGAGGCAGTGATGCAGACAGGATTAAGTGAAGCCTATACATAAATCACTCAGGTAATGAGACCATAGGATTATGCCCTATGAAAACAGAACACACATGTTAATTTATGCAATATAACCCACAAACCAGTCTCTAAATCTGTAAGACTGTCTTATTGGAAAGATATCCAGTTGCAAGGCATTTGACATTCTTCTTACCTGTAAATTAATTAAGCATCTTTGATGATGTCACAGACATAGTTTAACTTTCAAATGAAAACAAACTTTAAATGAAAAGAAACTTTAAAGACAGTTATCTGCACTACTTGAGCATTGTGATTTTCATTGAATCGCGATTTTTCTCCCTAAGATTACCCTCCTGTCATTAAAGGGACCACATTAAGTCCATTTTAAATTTATCCTGTTTGTTTGCATAAACATAACAAGAGCAGCAAATGATCACATATGATCTTTAAGTCTGCTTTGCCAGAATTTACACAAGGAACCTTTAGGGTGACCTTCAGTCTGCCCTTCAGACCACAGGAGCTGAGCCACATACCTGCCATTCAGCCTTGCCTGTAAACACCTGTCTTTTCCAAGTCCTTCAGGTTTTCCATTGCATCTTAAGTTCCCCTCTAGCCATCTCTGAGGAAAGCAACCTTCATTCCTTCTCTGGAAAGATTGCCATGGACCGCACAACCAACCACGGTGCCAGGCCTTTTTTCTAGTGGGCTTTTATTACCTTCAAAAGTCAATCCCAAGATCCAAGAAGTGCAGATCATTCTAAGAAGCACCAACAAATAATAGGAGTCACAAAAATGGGGAGAAAGAGAAACAACCCCCATCGAAAGGAAAGGTAGAGTCCCCAGAAAGAGTGCTAAATGAAATAGAGGGGAGCAAACTATCAGATATGGAATTGAAAGCATGGATTATGGAGAAGCTCAATGAGCTCAGCAGAAACTACAAAGAACTCCAGAAAAACTACAGTGAACTCCAAAAGAACTATAAGGAACTTATTGAGAATTATACCAGCATCAAAAAGGACATGGAAGCTATCAATAAGAGTCAGGAGGAAATAAAGAATACGATCTCTGAATTGAAGAACACAGTAAAAGGAATTAAAAACAGGCTAGAGGAAGCAGAAGATCGGATCAGCGAGCTGGAGGACAATGTAGACAAAAACTCATAGACAGTGCAACGAAACGAAAAAAGACTGAACAAGACTGAAGAGGCTCTAAGACAACTGCAGGACAACATGAAACGTAATAATATCCGTATCATAGGAATTCCAGAAGGAGAAGAAGAAGAACAAGGAATAGAAAGCCTCTTTGAAAAACTAATGACAGAAAACTTCCCTAACATGAAGAGAGAAAGAATCATGCAAGTCCAAGAAGCACAGAGGGTCCCAATGAAGATGAACCCAAACAGGCCCACTTCAAGACACATCATAATTAAAATGCCAACATTCAAAGAGAAACAGAGAATCCTAAAAGCAGCAAGAGAGAAACAACTAATAACATACAAGGGAGCTCCAATAAGGCTATCATCAGATTTCTCAGCAGAAACACTACAAGCCAGAAGGCAATGGCAAAATATAACCCAAGTAATGAAAAACAAAGGCCTACAACCAAGAATACTCTACCCAGCAAGGCTCTCATTCAAAATGGAAGGTGAAATAAGGAGTTTCCAAGACAAAAGAAGGCTAAAAGAGTACATCTCCACCAAACCAGCATTGCAAGAGATGCTGAAGGGTCTGCTTTAAGAAGATGAAGAAACAGAGAGAGACAGAGAGGAACATGAGTACAAAGGGGGAAAATGACAATGAATAAGTACTGAAAGAAAGAAGGAACTTCCACCATTTGCAACAACATGATTGGAACTAGAGAGAATTATGCTTAGCGAAATAAGCCAGGCAACAAAAGAAAATTACCTTATGCTATCACCTGTTACAGGAAACTAATGAACAACACAAACGAGCAAAATTGAACCAGAGGTATGTAAACAAGGAATAAACTAACAGTAACAAAGGGGGAGATGGGAGGGAGAGAAGTGGTAAGAAGGGGAAGGGTCTAGTCAAAGAACATGTATAAATGACCCATGGACATGGGCAACTGGGTGGAGACTGAATGTGGCAGAAGGGGGGGCAGGGTGCAGGGAGGCAACAGGGGAAAAAAAGTGAGACAACTGTAATGGAAAAACAGAAAAATTTTTAGTGGGGGGAAAAAAATAAAAATAGAAAGAATAGAAATGCAAGTTCAGTGAATATTAGAAGGACAAGGATTTTCCTTCACACTGTATATATTTTCTCCCTATCTGATCCCTCCAGAATTTGGCATTCTAAAGAAGTAAGTAATGACCTAAGTTTCTTTGCATAAAACTAATAAGACCTGTTGTTAATAGAGGTTTTTTTTGTTTTTTTTTTTAACTAAGACTTTGAATGGAATGTCATGCCTAAAGGAGACATGCTTGGGCTTTGGTTGTTACCAAAAAGCCCTGAGCAACTGGGACTGACTTTCAAAGGTAATAAAAGTCCACGAGATAAAACGCCTGGTACCTTGGATGGATGCGCGGTCCATAGCAATCTTTCCAGGGAAGGAATGAAGGTTGTTTCCCTGAAAGATGGCTAGAAGGGACCTTAAGGCACAATGGAAAACCAGGAGGACCTGGAAAAGACAGGTGTTTACAGGCAAGGCTGAATGACAGGTATGTGGCTCAGCTTCTGTGCCCTGAAGGGCAGATTGAGGGTCACCCTAAATGTTCCTTGCATAAGTTCCAGCAAAGCAGAACTAAAGATCGTAAGTGATCATTTGCTGCTCTTGTTGTGTTTATGCAAATGAACAGGATAAATTAAAAATGAACTTAATGCAGTCCCTTTAATGACAAGGAGGGTAATCTTAGGGAGAAAAATCACGATTCAAGGAAGATCACAATGCCCAGTGGTAGACTATAAAGTAGTGCAACTAACCGTCTTTAAAGTTTCTTTTCATTTAAAATTTGTTTTCATTTGAAAGTTAAACTATGTCTGTGGCATTATCAAAGATGTTTAATTTACAGGCAAGAAGAATGTCAAATGCCTTGCAACTGGATGTCTTTCCGATAAGACAGTCCTACAGATTTAGAGACTCATATGTGGGTTATGTTACATAAATTAACATGTGTTTTCTGTTTTCAAAGGGCATAAACCTACGATCTCATTACCTGAGTGATTGTCTGTACGTATAGGCCTCACTTAATCCTGTCTGCATTGCTGCCTCCTGAGACTCAACGGTTTGGCTGAACTAAGTGGCTGGGTTGGTGAAGAACGGGGTGGTCTGTGGGCTTCACTTTAAAACTGGTTTTTCTTTTCTATCCTAATGGCTTGGGCAGAAAGAGCCCAGAGGCCTGAGAGGGGGGAAACCTAAAATATTTCCCTCAGTCCAAACTAAGTATAATGGGCAAAAGGGTTTTGGACAGGTGAGATGTACCTGGCATACCTTCCTCCAAAGAAGCCCTTCTTTTCCCTAATGTGGGATATTGAAAAATTAATACCTGTCTTTTGTCACCTATTGGTTATGGATTGAATGATGTCCTTTAACCCTGTTGCCCCCAGAATACAACAAGGATGCCAGCCTGTTAAACCAAGCATGCCATTGTCCAGAGACAGCCAACCAACCTGGAGTCTGCATGATCCTTCCCCTTGTGGGAAGGCCACCCTCCCCTCCACACCCCCACTCTTATTAGGGATTTCTTGACCCAAGGGTAGGTAGGACCACGACCATGTCCAGCTTGAAGCAGCTAGAGGAGCTCGAGACCTTCATCCATTGTCCTTTATAAGATTGTAAAGGGTCTTAAGTCTGAGAGGGAGGGATTGTTATTTTTTATTGTTAAAATATTTAACTAATTAATTAATTATTTTTAAAAAAAGAAGAATATATGAAAGGGTGAGGCAGGAGAGCTTGTATGTATGACCCATGGGCATGGACTTGGGGAGGGGATTGTTGGGGAATGGGGGTGCTGGGCGGAGGGGAGCAAAGGGGAAAAAATTGGAACTATTGTAACAATATAATCAATAAAATATACTTTTAAAAAAAGTCAATCCCAGTTCCTCAGGGCTTTTTGGTAACAGCCAGAGCCCAAGCATGTCTCCTTTAGGCATGACATTCCAGTCAAAGTCATGGTGAACAAAAACCTCTATTAGCAACTGGTCTTATTAGTTTTATGCAAAGAACTTTATGCCATTACTTATTTCTTCAGAATGCTAAATTCGGGAAGGATCAGGTAGGGAGAAATATATACAGTGTGAAGAAAAATCCTTGTCCTTCTAATATTCACTAAAATTTCATTTCCATACTTTACATTTTCTTTTGTTCACTTTCCTACATGTGATTTTTTTTGAGGTGGGGCGGATTTGCTGGCTCATTTATTAATTTATTTTGCTTTAATTTTTCCCCCCACTAAAAATTTCTGTTTGTTTGTTTTTCTATTACACTTATCCCACTTTTTCTCCTATTGCTTCCTTGCACCCTGCCCAACCCTTCTCCCACAGTCAGTCCCCACCCAGTTGTCCACGTCCATGGGTCATTTATACATGTTCTTTGACTAGACCCTGTGTTTTGACTAGACATGTATTTTTGGTACTTTTTAACATTTTCATTATGAGCTTGTACTGTTTGATTTTTGGTAATGTCTTATCTTTGTTTGAAATCATCTGTATTCTCAAATTGTTGGGCAGAAGAGTCTATATGCAATCATTGGATCAAACTTGCTGATTATGCTGTCCTAATTTCTGTATCGTTACTGATTTTTGCTTGATCTATTAGCTTTTAAGTGTTTCTCAATTACTACATATAATCTTTAGCTTTTCTGTTTTATATATTTTGAGGTCATGCATTTAGATACAGAAAAATCACTACTTAATATTTTAAAAAACAGAAATAGTTTATAAGGAAAATGTAATATTCAATAAGATTTCTGTTTTGGGTTTGTTTCTTTGTTTTATGATAGTAGATGCTGAAACAACTCAAAATAGATTTTGTATACCAGCAAAACAACTTTGTATGGTATTTTTCTGGCGTGTTATTTTCCATCCTTTTATGTTCAATAGTTTTTTATGTGTTTATATTTTTGATATCTCTTATAGCTTATAATTGTTTTTTTTTACTTCAATACAAGAACTTCTCATTTTTTATATGTCAAATTAACCTACCTAAGTTTTTTGTGACTATTTGACCTTGTTTCTAATTCATAGATATGCTACGCTTTCTATATGCATTTCTCCCCACCCCCCCACAACTGCCTCCCGTTCACCATTGTTGTCATTGTTGTTCTCCTAGGTTGCCTTCTCTTAGATTGGCTTAAATTACTGTATTATTTTTATCACTTCTATTCATTTGAAAGTTGTTTATTTTCTTTTTATTTTTTAACAGTTACCCTTAAATTTTTAACATACTTAAGAAGGTCTAAAGTTAACTGATACTTCTATACTACCACCATTTATTATATTTGTTAAAATCATTTCCCCTCAACTTTTTTTAGTTTTAATACAGCTAAAATACACAAAACAAAATTTACTGCCTTAACCATTTTAATTGTACAGCTCAGTAGTCTTAATTACATTCACAGTTATGTACTCAATCTCCAGAACTCTTCTCGTCTACAAAACTGAAATTTATAACCATTAAACAACAATCCCCATTTCCCCAGCCCTTTGCAGCTACCATCATAGTTTCTGCATCTATGAATTTGACCATTCTCTATACCTCATGAAAGTGGAATCCTATAGTATTCATCTTTTGTATAACTGGGTTATTTCACTTAGCAAAATGTCCTCAAGATTTATTTATACAACTTTTAAAAAATTATACTTAGAATACAACATTATATTTAGTTTCAGGTGTAGGACATAGTGATTAGACATTTATGTATGTTATGATGTACTCACCCTGATAAATCTAGTACCCACCTGACACCATACACAGTTATTACAATATTATTGGCTATATTTCTTATGCTTTATTTTTTTATATTTCTTTTTTTATTGTTGTTCTATTACAGTTGTTCTATTTTTCCTCCATTGCTCTCCCCTGCTCTGCCTACCCCTACTCCTCTCCCACAGTCAATCCTCACCATGTTGTCCATGTCCATGAGTCATTTATACTAGTTCCTTGACTAGACCCTTCCCATTCTTCCACACACACACACACACCTCTGATCACTGTCAGTCTGTTCCTTGTTTCCATGCCTCTGATTCTATCTTGCTCATTTGTTTGTTTTGTTCATTCAGTTCTTGTATTTGGTAAGATCACATGGTATTTATCTTTTGCTGCCTGGCTTATTTTACTAAGCATGATACTCTTCAGTTCCAACCATGGTGTTGCAAAAGGTAGGAGTTCCTTCTTTCTTTCTTCTGTGAAGTATTCCATTGTGTAAATGTACCTGTTTTTTGATCCACTCATCCACTAATGGGCACTTAGGCTGTTCCAGCACTTGGCTATTGTAAATAGCATGCTATAAATATAGGAGTACATAGGTTCTTTTGAATTGGTATTTCAGGATTCTTTGGGTATAATCCCAGCAGTGGAATTGCTGGATCAAAAGGCAGTAGTTCAGTTCTTAGTTTTTTGAGGAAATTCCATACTGTTTTCCATAGTGGCTGCCAGTCTGCATTCCCACCAGCAGTGCAGTAGGGTCCCCTTTACTCCACATCCTTGTCACCACTTGTTTGTTGATTTGTTGATGATGGACATTATGACCTGTATGAGGCGATATCTCCTTGTGGTTTTAATTTGCATCTCTTGGATGGCTAGTGATGTTGAGCATCCTTTCAT
This sequence comes from Furipterus horrens, assembly GCF_987537825.1. Lineage (NCBI taxonomy): Eukaryota > Metazoa > Chordata > Mammalia > Chiroptera > Furipteridae > Furipterus > Furipterus horrens. Next base: position 60,555,349 of record NW_028327174.1, read on the forward strand.
ATGTCTATGGGCCCTCTGTATTTCCTTGCAGAAGTGTCTGTTCAGGCCCTTTGCCCATTTTTTAATTGAATTGTCTGTCTTCTTGGTGTTGAGTTATATAAGTTATTTAGATATTTTGGTGATCAAACCCTTGTCCGAGTTATCATTGGCAAATACATTTTCCATATAGTTGGTTCCTTTTCATTTTGCTTATGTTTTCTTTAGCTGAGAAGAAACCTTTTAATTTGATGTAGTTCCATTTGTTAATTCTTTCTTTTATTTCCCTTGCCTTAGGAAATATATCATTGAAAATATTTCTGCATGGAATATCTGATATTTCCCTGCCTGTGTTTTCCTCTAGGATTTTATGGTCTCACAGCTTACATTTAAGCCTTTTATCCACCTTGAGTTTATTCTGGTGGATGGTGTAAGTTAGTAGCCTAGTTTCATTTTTTTGCCTATTCCTGTCCAGTTCTCCCAACACCATTTATTGAAGAGGTTATTTTTACTCCAATTTATGCTCTTGCACCCTTTGTCCATACAGACCTAGGTTTATTTCTGGACTCTCTATTCTGTTCCATTGATCTATATGTCTGTTCTTATGCCAGTACCAGACCGTTTTGATTACTGTGGCCTTGTAGTATAGTTTGATATCAGGTATTGTGATTCCTCCTTCTTTGTTCTTCTTTCTCAAGATTGCTGAGGCTATTCAGGGTCATTTTTGGTTCCATATAAATTTTTAAATATTTGTTCTAGATCTATGAAATCGTCGGCAGCCATCCGTCTCGAGAGACGATGGTGTAGCTTCTTAAGAGTCTATCTGCACCGCCGAGAATGGCTGTGCAGTCCGACTCGGGAGTGACACGGTATCTGTCTCCTCTCATGTTGAATTGACATCTTGTGATGACGCTGGAGTGTCCTCTCCAGTGAAGCTGAAGCTACAGAGCCTGGGCAGGGTGATATGGAGGGTCTGCTGTTGCCCATGCAGCAGACCCCCCCTCTCTTCGCAGCTGAAGGGTCCAAGGGAAAGACGGAGTCAATACAGCTTGGCTTCAGGTGCGCCGCAGGAGTTGCCGGTGTTGACTACAACGTCAAACCGCCTTAGGGACTCCGGCTCCGGATTTTCTGTCGGGGTTTACTCCCTTAGCCTTTCCCCTGAAGAGGTATGCCGCAAGGCAGCGGAGGTTTTTTGGAGTCAGAGTTTTCCTTCTCTGATGTGCCCTGACTGGAAGATCGAACCAGCGACACTTAGCTCGCAGGCCGACGCTCAATCCACTGAGCCAAACCAGCCAGGGGTTAGATCTATGAAATATGTCATTGGTATTTCAATAGGGATTGCATTGAATCTATAAATTGCTTTGGGTAATATGGACATTTTAATGACGTTAATTCTTCTAATCCATGAACACAGTACATGCTTCCATTTATTTGTATCTCCCTTAATTTCTTTCTTCAGTGTTCTGTAGTTTTCTGAGTACAGGTCTTTTCCCTCCTTGGTTAAGTATATTCTTAACCTATCCTATACTTTAAGTCACGTGGCTATTTTAATAACAGGCAAACACTAACTACACCACTATGTTCATTGCAGCACTATTTACAATAGTCAGAATATGGAAGCAACCTAAATGTCCAGCAATAAATGAATGGATAAAAATGATGTGGTATATATATACAATGGAACATTCCATAAAAATGAATGAAATATTACCTTTTGTGACAACATGAATGGACCTAGAGAACATTTTGTTAAGTGAAATACTTCAGTCAGAGAAAGACAAATACCATATGAATTGATTTATATGTAGAATGTAGAAAACAAACAAACAAAAAAGCACAAAACAGAAACAGACTCATAGTACAGAGAAGAAGTTGGTTGCCAGGTGGGAGGGGGTTTGGGAACCACTGAAAAAAGTGAAAAATATTAAGACATACAACTTCTCTTTGAAATATCACTTGCTCAAAATCAGTCTAATCAATGGTCATATTTATTTATTTTCTTCTTCACAACTGCCTCTTAAAGTTCACTCACTTCTAGGTTCAATTTTTGTCTTCCTGAAGTACATTGTTTGAGAACCTTTAAGGTCGGTGTGTTGTAAACTCAAACTTTTCCTTAAAATCTCTTTATTTTTATCTTGAATAATTGAACTGAGTACAAAATTTTAAGTTGACACTAATTTTCTGCTTAGAACTTTGAAGACAGTATTTCAATGTCTTCCTGCATATACTATAACTAATGAAAAGTTTTCTATCTAAATGGTATTTCTTTCATAGGAACATCTTTTTCCTTTTATTTAAATTTTCTCACAAGTAGATATTTTATTCTTTAAATTTTGGGGTCTTTGAATCACGAGGAAATATTCTAGTCTGTATATAAATCATGTGATCCTAAAGTTTAAATCTGATGTCATGATTAAATGTTACTTTGGGGGTGTCTATAAATGGGAATAAGTGTATTTTACATATGGTTGATGAACAAAATATTTGTGACTAAAAGGACAGACTGTAGATTAGATTTAAAACATAGTTCAACAAATAGTCATTCCCTTCCTTTCCCTTTCCAGAGGGGAATATACTTCACCACTATTTGATTTGGGGCTTGGCCATATAAACATCCTTTGTCCAGTAGGATGTTAATAGACATGACAGGACCAAAGGCTTGCAATGTACTTCATGGCTTAGCTTTCTCTCTTGCACTCCACCTTTTCCCATCAGAATAACATGTCTCATGTAGCCATTGGTCCTTATAATGACAGCAATGTAGACCATACTTGGATTCACCTTGAATCTGAGAGTCAAAGCCAGCTGAGTTTAAGTTAATCTACCAATTTCTAGTAGCAATAGATGCACAAGAAATAAAAGAAAGTTTATTTGCTGAATGCCACCAATTATATGGATGTTTGGTTGTACAGCAAAAGCCAATTAATAGAAGAAGATTTTTCTCAGATCAAGAATTCAATACATGAATTTTTTCTCCATTGAATCTTATTCATAACTTAACCTGTTGCTATGGACTAAATGTTAGGGCTCCCCACTCATATGTTGAACCCTTAATCCCCAATGTTATGGCATTTAGAGATGGGACCTTTAGGAAATAATTAGAGGTAGGCTAATTCATGTAGGTCTTGTGATAGAATTAACGCCATTATAAAAAGAGGAAGAGACAGGAGAGCTCTCTCCAGCATTGTGAGCACACAGGCATAAGGTGGCCATCTGAAAACTACAAAAGGGCTCTCATTAGAACATGACCACCCTGACCTTAGACTTCAAACCTCCAGAACTGTGAAAATCATCTATTGTTTAAACCACCCAGACCATGGGATTTGTGTTACAGCAGCCCATGACTAAAATCCCTATTCATTGAGATTTTAATTTTATTAAGCATATTTTATATTCATAGGTCTAAGTGCTTCATTTTTTAATTTGCCTTTTCACTTTTGCACATTGTTCTTTTATTATTCGTTCTATTCTTTTGTTTACAATAATTTTATTTTTTAAATTTATTTATTGACTTTAGGGGGGAAGGGAAGGGGGGGAATATTGATTTGTTGTTCCACGTATTCATGCATTTATTGGTTGATTCTTGTATGTGCCCTGACCAGGAATTGAACCTGTAATCTTGGCATATCAGGACAATGCTCTAACTAACTGAGCTACTCAGCCAGGGCTATAATAATATTAAATGTATTTATTTCTATAGATTCAGATTTTGCATTACTTACAGTTTTTATTATAATAATTTTCTCTTCTTGTTGGATATACTGATTCTTATGTGCTGGTTTGTTTCCTAGTACACCTGTAAGTTTTTATGTTATCTTCTGTAGAAGATATTTTTTCTATGGTATTCCATGAGAGCTAGAGTATGATAATATTGCTACTGGGGATTTTCATCTGCCTTTGTCTGATTCCTAGGGGCTTCAATATTATTAGGTTAACAACCTCCATTCAGCAGGTTCTACATTCTGACTTGTACCCTTTCCCCATACATGTATAATGGTCATATGTCATGACAGTTTACACTTATAATTCTTTAATTTTTATTTTTGTTTTGATTTATGATACCTGTTTTTATTTCATACCTGGATTTTAGATCTAATCTTATCCACCATTTCCATTGGTTCAACATGGATTAGATAAACCATGTTGGCAAAAGTTTCTAGATTTCCAAATTATTGTATGAAAACTGTTTATTTAATCAGATCTCTTATGCATTATAGTATTACACCAGCACTGTGATTTATTTTTTTAAGATTTTATTTATTTATTTTAGAGAGAGGGGAAGGGAGGGAGAAAGAAGGAGATAAACATTGATGTGTGAGAGAAACATCAATCAGCTGCCTCTTGCATGCCCCCAACTGCAACCCAGGTATGTGCCCTGACCGTGAATGAACCTGTGAACTTTTAGTTTGCAAGCCAGCACTCAGCCCACTGAACCACACCAGACAGGGCAGCACTGTGATTTAGAATATCACTTCAATTCTATGTAATAAATCAATGTTTTGAGGAAAACAGGACTTCTCTAAAATGACTGAGAAAGGAAAGTTGCAAACAGATAACTGATGATCTAAGCAAAAATGACAAGTATAAAGGTCTATTAAAGTGGTCTATT